>NW_022111359.1:6673518-6674735 GCF_000313985.2 Echinops telfairi | reverse complement strand
TTCAACTCTGTGGGTCGTCACCCATGGCGGCTAATGTCGTGAAGAATGGGAGTGCTAGATCACTTAGCCGTGCGCATGGGAAGACCCGGGAGTCCTTGTTGTTAGGTACCGTTAGGTTGGTTCCGCCTCATAGTGACCCAACGTACAACTGAGGCCGCACGGCCAGTCCTGCGCCATCCTCACCACTGTGGCTATGTTTGAGCTCGCTGCTGCAGCTCCCGTGCCGGTCCCCCACAGTGAGGGCTTTTCTCTTCTGCACGCCCCCTTCTGCTTGACCAAGCATGATCGCTTTCTCCCCACCGCCTGTCAGTGCGTCGTCCTGGGGAGGCTTGCGCGTGGCTGTGACCCTGTGAGGTACACCACTGCTCTTTCAAATACCAGCAGTGTCACCATGTCAGTCCGGGTAAACTAGAGAAACAAATTCACAGAGACTCATACGTGAGTAAGACCTAGGTTTATACACACGAGCAATTGAATATTGAAAAATGTCCCAGTCTAGTCCAGATCAAGTCCATAAGTCCGATATTAGCCCATGTGTCCAATACCAATCTATAAAGTCCTCTTCAGACTCACGCAGCACACGCAATGATGCCGAATACAAGAGGGTCACAGGCCAGTGGGTGGGAAGTCTTGTGGATCCAGTGGCGTCGTAAGCATCTCAGCACTGACAGGGGTCTCGGCGTGGCTTCTCCAGCTCCAGAGGTGTGATTGCATCAGGGTAGGTCCATGTGGCTTCTCCAACTCCTAGGGTGCAGTGCCATGTGTCTTGTCAGTAGAGGGTCTCCAAGGGAGTGAGCAGAGAGCGAGTGGGTCTCCTGCCTCTAAGGAGGAAATACAGAAGTTCCCAGAATCCTCAGGAGAAGACCACGCCCACACAGAGGCCTCATTGGCTATGATCTGATTGACAGACTAGACTCCACCCCTTCACTCTTCATCCTCTCAAGTCCCAAACTGACATCAGATGATGTCAGTGTTAAGGCTCAATAGAATAAAAGAGCTTGACTTAAGCTACCCCATTTTGAAGAGTCTAAAGGTCATCCCCCCGCCCTAAGAAGAGAATGTTGTTTTTAGAAAAATAAGTCAAACTATGTTATCTCTAGCAGATGAAAAACAAATCGTAAAAGTTAGCCACTGTGACCTTACAAACTGCCGCTCGTAAATGTCAGCCAAAAAGTTTTACAAGCGCACCTGGACCAAGATAAGCTGGGCAGGCTAAA
>NW_022111359.1:6664270-6672938 GCF_000313985.2 Echinops telfairi | reverse complement strand
GACACCGTGCCTGGAGGCAGGCTCAGGTGAACCACCTGGGACACGCAGGTGACACAGCCTTGCTTGCCGACATCGAGGAAGACTCCCAGTGCCTATAGACTGGGCTGCTAACTGCAAGGTCGGCAGTTCGAAACCACCAGCCAGGGGCTTTCCACTCCCTCAAAGAGTGACCATCTCAGAAACCCACGGGGACATTTCTACCCTGTCTTATGGGGTCGCTATGAGTCAGCATCCACTTGATGGTGGGAGTGAGTTTGGTGGTGTTTTTTTAAAGGTCCTTTCATTGGGGGCTCTTTCAGCATTTAGGACATTCCGTACAGCGATTGGATCAAGCGTGTTTGTACACACGGTTGCCATTGTTGTTTTCTACACATTTCCTGTTTGAGCCCTTAGTTTGCTTTTGAAGCACTTACCCGTGAAGATCGAAGACGGCAGCCTTCAGTATGGACTGCTGCCCATTGTTAATGGACAGGGCTCTCACCGAGGCTCCACACAGATGTTAACGAGCCAGGGTTGGGGTGGGGTATGTCTTGAGACCTCACTCTTACTCAAGTGAGCCGCACCCTTGCTTGTGTCATAGCTCTTATCTGAAAAGAGAGCAAAGGGCAGAGAATCAAGCAGCAAGGAGAGGGACTCACTACCAGCAAGAAATATGAACCAAGGGTCCCTGCGCTGAGAAGCTCCTAGACCCAGAGGATGTTTGATGCCAAGAGACAAGGCATCTCCAAGGGTTTGGGGCTCACAGGTTTGGGAAGGAGGTGAAGACTGCCCCCCAGAGCTGACACACACACACACACACACACACACACACACACACACACACAGAGCTTTCCAGAGAGCTGACATCCTGGATTTGGTCTTGCAGCCTCTGAAGGGGTGAGAGAATACGTTTCCGTTTCTCAAAGCCTTGACTTGTGCCATTTCTTGGATAGCAGCACCAGGTACCAGAGAGAGCATTTGGCACCCACAGAAGGGGGCAGGGCAGCTCTAACAGATACTAAGATGCATTACACGGCTTTGGAATCCACTGATGGGTGGTGGTTGGGAGAGTTTTAACGTGCCCAAGAGTGAGAGCCTTTCCATCTGTAGTCTGAAGAAAGAATCCCCAAAGCTGGACTTCACGAAGAGGCACGTGGCGTGTGATTGGAAGGAAAACGAATGAGCACCCTGCGGTGTGCAGATGACACAGCCCTGCTGGCCGAAAGCGAGGAGGACGGGAAGCCCTTGGTGGCAAAGATCAAGGAGGGCGGTCTTCACTGCGGATGACCACTCAATATAAAGAAGACCCAAATCCTTACTGTATCGCCGGATCAATACCAGGCTGGCTTCCAGCAACAAGTGACCTTGAGTCTCCCCCACCCATGTGGAGATGACCAGAGCTGGCTGAAACAACTAGCAGCAAGTGGCCTTGAATCTCTCACACACACCTGCGGAGCTGACCAGAGCTGGCGAATGGCTTGCTTTGTTCTCGACCCATCACTCTGCACCCGGCACGAATACACCCGGAACCAGGAAGACACCTTACATTCCAGAAACCCGGACATACCTGTCCATATAAACAGCAGCCCTGTAGCCTGCAACCCGACTCCCCCAGTCCGGACATCATGGACTGTGGGATTTCGCCCAGGCTGGGTTTTCTCCCCAATAAAGCCTATTTGTTCTCATTCGACTGATTTGGTTTCTGGCACCTCTCGACGACCTTACACTTACCTGGTCATATCAGGCTGCGTGGGGAGAAGGCTGAAGTGTCAAGGGTTTTGTCTCGCTGGGACCCACCAGGACTACTCATGGAAGGAACAGTCAAGAGATCCAAAGACACGTTGCATCGGGACCCTCTGCGGCACAGGGCATCTCTTTGGAGGGTTGAAAAGCCAGGGTGTTCCGCGGAGGACTAAGGTGCGGCCGATCCAAGCCAGGGTTTTCCAGCGGCCTCACTGCATGGGAACGTGGGACAGGGAACACGGAAGGTGAAAGGAGAGCCGATACATGTGCATGATGGTCCTGGGGAAGAGTATTGTCAGTAGCCCGGTCTCGGAAAAGAACAAACACCTCTGTCTTTTTTTTTTTGCATTTAAACCATAAACCCTCTTACAAGTTTACTGGAGTTCACAACATTTACTGAGGATATATTAGGAGATACCAAAAAAAGAAAGAATGAAGTTTTTCAAAGCTCTGCGTTTAAATCTTTTTTTTTTTTTCCTCAGTATTTCTTTCTTTTTTTTTTTAACATTTTATTAGGGGCTCATACAACTGTTATCCCAATCCATATACACATCAATTGTGTAAAGCGCATTTGTACATCGTTTCTCAAAACATTTTCTCTCCATTTAAACCCCCGACATTAGGTCCTCATTTTTCCCCTCCCTCCCCACTCCCCCCTCCCACATGAGCCTTGATAGTTTATAAATGGGTATTTTGTCATATCTTGTCCTGTCCGACGTCTCCCTTCATCCACTTTTCGGTTGTCTGTCCCCCAGGGAGGAGGTCACACACAGTTCCATGTAATCGGTTCCCTCTTTCCTACCCATTCTCCCTTTACCCTCCCTGTTTTGCCACTCACACCACTGGTCCTATAGGGCTCATCCTTCCTGGATTCCCTGGATTTTCATTTCCTATCTGTACCAGTGTACCTCCTCTGGTCTAGCCAGACTTGCAAGATCGAATTCGAGTCATGGTAGTGGGAGCGGGGAGGAAACATTTAGGAACTAGAGGAAAGTTGTATTTCTCATCATTGTTACATCACACCCTGACTGGCTCATCTCCTCCCCGAGACCCCTCTGCAAGGGGATCTCCAGTGGCCTACTAATGGGCTTTGGATCTCCACTCCACACTCCCCCCATCATTCACTATGGTAAGATTTTTTGCTCTGATGATGCCTTACACCTGATCCCTTCGACACCTTGTGGTTGCATAGGCTGGTGTGCTTCCTCCATGTGGGCTTTGTTGTTTCTGAGCTTGATGGCCACTTGATTACCTTCAAGCCTTTAAGACCCCAGACGCTATACTTTTTGATAGCCGGGCACCATCAGCTTTCTTCGCCACATTTGCTTATGCACCCATTTGTCTTCAGTGATCCGTTCGACACCCCGTGATCACACAGGTTGATATGTTGTTCCATGTGGGCTTTGTTGCTTCTGAGCTAGATGGCCACTAAACACATCTGTCTTGGAAGAAGTACAGCCAGCGTGCTCTTTCGAACAGCGGTGCTCAACCTGTGGGTCGAGACCCCTTTGGGGGTCCCCTGATTCATCACAGTAGCAACATGACAGCGATGAAGTAGCAACGAACATAATTTTACAGTTGGGGGTCACCACCACACGAGGGACTGTATGAAAGGGTGGTGGCATTAGGAAGGTGGAGAACCGCTGCTTGAGAACCAAGGTGGACGAGACTTCATGGCATGTACTCTGGACATGTGATCAGGAGAGACCAGTGTCCGGCGATGGACATCCTGCTTGGTCAAGTGGAGAAGCAGAGAGAAAGAGGAGGGCCCTCAAGGAGGTGGGCGGACACAGTGGCTGCAGCCATGGGCTCAGGCGCAGGAACCATGGCGAGGCTGACGCAGGACCGGGCCAGTGTTTCATTCTGCTGGACGCAGGTCGCTGTGGGTCAGAACGGACTCCGCCACACCTGCCCACAGCAGTACGTTGGGCAAAGCACAGCCAGAATGTGCCTCAGTCAGGGAGGGTGGCAAGACTTCGCCTTAGGTACTTGGGACCTGCTCTCAGGAGTGGCTAGTCCCGGGAGAAGCTGACCATGCTTGGTAAAGCGATGAAGAGGAGGAAGACTCTCAAGAGAGGGAGTGACACAGCGGTTCCAGCAGGGACCTCCAGCCTGGCGCCCGCTCGGAATGCATACGATACAAGACTGGGCAGTGCTTTCTGTTGTGCCCAGGGTCACACTTTTACGACCCCAACTTCCCAATCTGTGCCCGTTTGGCTGCCCTGTGACCCCCAGGGGTGTGGCAGTTGTGCCATGATGTGCCCTCATTCCTGAGAAGTGATCTGAAGTGATCCGCCCTGATCCACCATCACCGTATGGATAGACATGGGATAGACATGGATCTCGAACAGTCACTCAGCCGAGTCGCTGTCTCCCGAATCTCTTGGCACAGACGGGCGAGTGCTTCGTCCGCCTGCTGAAACCTGTCAGCTGACAGTCCATCAACTCCTGGAGCCTTGTTTCTGGCTACCTTTCAGCTTCCACTTGCGGGTTGGACATCTTCTTTCAGCACCACTGGTCCTTGCTCATGTGCTGCCTCCCAAGGTGGTGGGATGTCGGCCAGTTCTTTTTGGTTCCAGTGACTCCGTGTATTTTTTCCATCTGCTCTGGATGTGTCCAGCTGACACCACAGCCCTGATAATATGTAAAGGGGATTTTTCTAGGGGCGTGGCCTGCATCATCTTTAATCTTACAAGAGATAAAAGCATGAGAAGCTAGCTGAGGGAGGAGGGACTTATCACTATTAAGAAAGAAGATGTGGGAGCAGAATAGGTCCTTTGGTGCCCAAGGTTCCTGTGCCGGGGAACTCCTAGACCCAGGGGAAGATTGCTGGCAAGGACTTTGCTCAGACCTGATGGAGAGAAAGCTTTCCCTTGCCCTGGCACGCTGCATGTGGACTGCTGGGAGTTAGTACCTTTCTGGTTGTTAAAGGCATTGGCATGCGATAGCAGTACTGGATAACTTATGTTCGAGCCCACTGTTGCAGCCACTGTGTCAATCCTTTGTGCTGCCCCTCCACTTTCCCAAGCACGAGGTCCTTCTCCAGGGACTGGTCTCTCCTGACCACACGTCCAAGTACATGATGTGAAGTCTCTCCATCCTTGCCTCTCAGGAGCGCTCTGGCCGTACTCCTTCCAAGACAGATTTGTTGGTTTGTTTTAGCAGTCCCGGGGACTTTCAATATTCTTCGCCATCACCACAGTTCCAATGCACTGCACCCCTGAAACGATGAAAGAAAAAATGCATTGCATATGTGACCTGAAATGCTGATGTCACGGGCTCCCTTGATTTTAGCTAACAGACCTCCAAGTGAGTAAGGGGGGGGGTGACCCAAGGTCGGAGGCGATTGTGCCCCCGTGTCTTGAGCTTGCCATTCTCCAACTAGCCCTCCCCACTGGCTCACATCAGAAGATCTATCTCTGGGTCCCCAGTTCGTCTGTAATTAGGTGACTCCCTGAGGCCGCTAGGGGGCGAGGCTGAGGCAGAAACCATCTATTTGCACGGCTAGTGGGTAGCTGGCCAGACGCATGCTGTCCCCACCCAACACTAAACAGACACGCTGCTGGTCCCTCCCCGCTGCGCCCCCCCCACAGGAGGTCCACAGGGGGACCCCAGTGGCTGGACTTCAGAAGCAGCTGAGTGAAGTTACCTACCTAACCTGCCTACCTACCTGCCATCGAGTCAATCCCAACTCAGAGCAACCCTATCGGACAGGGCAGAACTGCCCGCAGTGGGTTCCCAAGACTGTGACACTTGGTGGGAGTAGACAGCCTCATTTGTTTGTTCCCCAAGGAGCGACTGGTGGTTTCAAATTGCTGACCTTGGGGTTAGCAACTCATAAAAGCAAATACTGTATGAGACCACTATTATAAAAGAAATCAAGAAAGAAGGTTTTCATACCAGACGTCCGCTTGGACGGCTACAGATGCGATAATGGTGGTGGTGGTGGGGGCGGTGTTGGGGAGCGAGGGGGAACAGCATGGGAGAGAGGCAGAAAATAAAGACATACAATTTATTTAAAACAATACACAGGTTGCCACATGTCTAGGTACATAGATCGTAGTGCATGATAGTAACAAATAACAACAACGAAAGTAGAGTTAAAAGAAAATTGGAAAGGCGATTACCAAGGTTGTCTTCTTAGTCTGTATCAGTCTGGAAGCACTGCTGAGATCTACTCAGCATCCTCGTTGTCCAAACCTTAGACGGGTCAACTTTGTATGGCTGTCCTCAGGTCGCACCCGCCAGATGGGCTGGGAGATGTTAGACTCAGCTCTCATCTCTCAAAGCCTCGATTTCCCTTTCCCGACAAGAAAACACTTGAACTGGTTCCCAGATTCGAGACAGCCTGACCCCTGTGGTCAGATTTGGGCTGTGTGCACATAACCCCCCCACGTGTGCTGACAGCTTTATCATGAAACTTGGCAGAGACTTCTGGCAAGATGGCAACAAAAGACACAAGAGACCAGATGAAACGGATGTGGACCCCGAGCTGCTGAAGAAAGGACAGAGACATGGGTTGACTAACCCCTAGAACAGCGGTTCTCAACCTGTGGGTCGCGACCCCTTTTACAGGGGCTTGAACGACCCTTTCACAGGGGTCGCCCGATTCATCACAGTAGCAAAATGACAGTGATGATGTAGCAACAAAAATAATGTTATGGTTGGGGGCGTCACCACCACATGAGGAACTGTATGAAAGGGTCGCGCCAGGAGGAAGGTTGAGAACCCCTGCCTTAGAGGATGGTGTGGAACACCATCAAGAAGCATAATTAACATGTGATCAGAATCCCAGGACAGAAGAGAGACAACAAAAAGCACAAAGAAAATCATTAGAGTTATTGGAAATAAGTGATCCTAACATCATGAAAGATGAGCCTGTATTCATTCAAGAAGCTGAGTAACTTCCAAACGGGATAGATCCAAACAGAAAATGACCAAGAGACATCACCAACTTTCTAATCCCAAACACAAGGGGAGATTCTTGACAGCAACTCAGGAAAAACAAAAGCTACCTTTAAAGGGGAAGGCATAAGACCACACCCTGATTTCTCAGCAGAAACCATACAGACAAGGAGGCAATTAGATAACATATATAAAACCCAGAAAGGAAAAAATTACCCATCAAGAGTCATAGACCAAAATTGTCCCTCAAATACGCCAAGCCCCGCCAAGCTAAGCCAAGCCAAGTCAGCCAAACCAAACCATCACGGAATCAATTGACTCACAGCAACCCCAAAGGACCCTCTTTTTGAGGGTTTCCAAGACTGTAAATCTTCATGGGAGGAGTTGGTCTCCCTTTCCTCCCTTGGAGTGGCTGGTCGGTTTGAACTGCTGACTTCTCACATTCACAGCCCAACCTACAGCCCACAATGCGACCAGGGCTCCTTGTCCCACAAATAGGGTGGTGTGACAGGTAGGGGGGTTTTGTATGCCAATATGGCACCTGGAAGAAGATGTGGGTGGAACTTAGCCTGTCAATCGGGTCGCAGCTTGAGGACCTCTTTTGGAGGGGTAACCGAGATAAATAAATGGCTCTTTGAGACTGGACCCTTCCTCTCTTTCCTTGGTGATGGGACCAACATGCTGCCTGAGTTAGCCGCTCTGCCTTTAATATATAAAAATGAAGGGGCGGGCTATGATAGTTAGGTTTTTTGGTGTCAGCTTGGCTCCTGTGGGAACACGTGGGTGGAGTTCAGCCTGTCAAACATGTCGGAGCTTGATTAGAGGTCTACCTAGATCAATGGCTCTCCAAAGCGGGCATCTTCCTCTTTCTCCCTGGAGGCAGACCACACTCTCTCTGCTTCGCCTTCTTGCTGATGAGCCACTTCGAGCCACGTCGACAGCCACCAGAGCCCTGGAGATGACGGCCACCAGAGCCCTGGAGATGCGTACACTGCGTCTACAAGACGGATCTACATGGGATCTGCAAGACGCTGCACCCACTGACGTGTGGTGTTCCTGCATTCTGCATCATTGGGTGCGGCTGTGTGAGTCTGAAGAGGGATTGATGGGCTAGTATCAGACTTGGGAGGCGTATTGGCGTTGTGGACTTGATCTGGACTTGGCTGGGCTGTTGCTTGATGTGTAATTAGTTCTTGATTTAAGACTTTCTCTTGACATAGATGAGGGTCATTGCTACACCAATACCACGAGGCTCCACTGTGACCTGCTTCACTAAGCTGCCTGAAGGGCCTCTGCTGCGTCTCAACATCGCTTCCTCTGTCTGAATCCTTGGCCTTGGACCAGCAGCCCTCATGAGTTGGAAGAACCTTCAGTATATTAACTGCCCCAGAAAAGTGAGTTGCACTAAGCTCTCTGTGCTGCTGTGTGGACTCATTTGCTGTTGTATTCTTTTTCGCTATATAAACCTATTCATATATATATCCATATATATGTATATATATCACAATACATATAGACATACAGTGTGTCAAACACATTTGTACATGTGTTGCCATCATCATTTTCAAAACATTTTCTTTCTACTTGAGCCCTTGGTATCAGCTCCTCATTTTCCCCCCTCCCTCGCAAATTCTTGATAATTTATAAATTATTATTTTTTCATGTCTTAGACACTGACCAATGTCTCCCTTCACCCACTTTTCTGTGGGGGTTATATGTAGATCCTTGTGATTGGTTCCCCCTTTCTTCCCCGCCTTCCCCTTCCCCTCCTGGTATCTCTACTCTCTTTATTGGTCCTGAGGGGTTTTTCTGTCCTGGATTCCCTGTGCTTCCAGTTCTTATCTGTACCAGTGTATATCCTCTGGTCTAGCCCGATTTGTAAGGTAGAATTGGGGTCATGATAGTGGCGAGAGGAAGCATTAAAGAACTAGAAAAAGTTGTATGTTTCATTGGTCCTATACTGCACCTTGACTGGCTCATCTGTTCCTTGTGACCCTTCTGTAAGGGGATGTCCAATTGTCTACAGATGGGCTTTGGGTCT
>NW_022111359.1:6660921-6663451 GCF_000313985.2 Echinops telfairi | reverse complement strand
CCAACAACACACAGAAAGAAAGAAAAGCCTGTAAATAGTTCAAGACCTGTTTGTTGACCTTTATGCATGTTTTCCGGTTGAGCCCAATGGGGTGCCATGCCCTGGCCTCAAAGTCCATTTTTGGTATTCCCCGGGGACTTCATTGCTTTGCTCCCCTTGCTGCTCTGTTGCACGCCCTTAGTGTTTTGCCCTGGAGTGGTGGGCTCAGATCAGGCACAATTCCCGCACTGTGGGAAGATTGTTTTGCAAGGATCATCTGTCTCTTCTTATTTTGTAGTGTGTGTGTATGTGTGTGTGGGGGGGTGAAAGTTAAAGATCTGGGTACTGTGGCAGAGTATGGTGTGGTGCCTGGCTATCAGGACAAAATAGCATCTGGGATTTTAAAGACTTGCCTTAAAACATACAGTCATCTAAGTGAGGAGTCAGCTAAGTCTACACGGAAGACACACACTAGCCTGTTTAACCCAAGGATTGCAAATATTAGAATCCAAATCCAGAGGAGGGAATGGTATTAGAATTTAAATTCTAGAGCCCCCCTGTGCAGAATACCGTGGATGACAGTGGAAGCCCCAAAGCCGTCTGCAGGGGCCTTACATGGACTGAGTCTCCGGCGAACGCCCTCTGACCACAGTCCAGGGGTCTGGACAGCCTTGCTGACAGACAGAGAACCTTGGAAAGTGGATTTTGGCAGCTGTAGTTAGGCTGAAATGGAAGCCTTATCATTTGGTATCCATTTTGATCTATTTAAATCTATTCCAGTATCACAATATTTTCTGATTTTTTTTTCCCCATTGAAGCTTTTGTCTATTTTATTTGTTAATTGTTGCTGGGTTTTTTGGATTTGTTTTGCGTGCTTTTCTGTATAGGGATTCCAGTGTAGGTAAGTCGATCGAGACAGTAACTGGATTCGTAATCTCCTGGGGGGGTGGGGGATAGGGCATCAACTATGAGCACAAAGGAGAAGAAGGCGTTCTAATGTTTGCACCCCTCTCCTGAATATTACTGTACTCTTGAATTGTCTGATATGTTAACGATCTTTCACTAACTATTTTTTACGTGTCTCTACTAAATCATAGGACGCTCTATCCTTTTTAAATGTGCAGCTAATCGTTCTTGACCTGTCCTCCATCTAGATCAATTCCACCTGAAGGCAGTGATCCCATCTCCCTAGCCTCTCCCCAAAAGAACTCTGAGGCCCTTGGATGTACACCAGGCGAACGCAGCCGTTTTCGACATGCGCCAGGGTGTGACTCAAGTCCCTGCCTTTCCCTCAGCCGCCACCCTTACCACCCTCCTTCAAGTCCCAGCCTTGCATCACCTTGCTGAAGGAAGGGGCGTTCCCTCAAGGGTATGGCCTGCATCCGATATGAAGTTATTCGATCTTCAGATACATGAATCCTGGGGCGAGGGTCCCTCTCCGGCTCTTATCATGGTCTGACCTTCAATTCTCCTTCTTCTTCTTTTATTTTGTTCAACTTTTTTATTGGCAAGGAATTCACATATCATATAATTCGATAGTTCAATCCTCCACTCATATCAAGGAGAGTTGTACAATCACCCCAGCGTGAGTGAGGAGAAGCCTAGCCTGATGTCTGGTCCATGGAACCAGGCCTCGTCAGCCCCCGCAACTCCAGGGGACACTTGTTGATGGTTCCTGAGATGTTAAGGTGCATTACAGAACCCAAAGACAGGAGGGGGAGCTGATGTCAGAGATGATGCAATGAGCCACCTGGAAGAGTGGGGCTTGTGGGACATCTTTAACTTCTGCCTCCTAGGAGCTGGCTTTGTGGGGATCCTTATGAAAGGAATTCTTCCTGAGAGGTTTGTAGAGTGAAAGAGGGAAGGTCGGGTGCTCTGGGGACCCACTGGAGACAGGGAGGTAGCAGCCAGCGAACTACCTCCCCAGTATTGTAACACTGTAAATCACTGGTGAGTCACCCTAGCGGGTAACTGCAGAGTAAAGGTTCTGCCCTACATACTCTTTGCATGCACAGGCTGGTTTATCTTTTTATATCCATGGAACAGTTGCCACATTCACCGTTTGCACATTCACACAGTTGTGAAACCACTGTTTATTTCCCAAACCTTTTTCGTTGCCCCCAACAGAAACTCTGTGCCGGCAAAGAATCAACTCCTTATCTGACACCCTACTTCCAGTCCATACCCACCACCCACCACCACCGAGTCAATTCTGACTCACGAGAACCCTACAGGACAGAATGGAACTGCCCTGAGGGTTTCCAAGAGCGCGGGATATTCATTCATTTATTTATTAATCATTATATTGGGGGCTCATACAACTCTTATCACGATCCATGCATCCATCCATTGTGTCAAGTACATTTGTACATTTGTTGCCCTCATCATTCTCAAAACATTTGCTCTCCGCTTAAGTCCTTGGCATCAGCTCCTCATTTTCCCCCTCCCTCTCCGCTCCCCACTCCCTCATGAACCCTTGATAATTTATAAATTATTATTTTGTCATATCTTACACAGTCCAATGTCTCCCTTCACCCACTTTTCTGTTGTC
>NW_022111359.1:6658773-6660170 GCF_000313985.2 Echinops telfairi | reverse complement strand
GCGAGAACACAGCCTCAGTGTCCTTCCGTGGGGCAGCTGGTTGATTTGCACACCGACCCTGCAGTTAGCAAGCCAGCACCTAACCCACCAAGGTTCCTTCCCCCTCAGCCCATGGTGACCACTCAGCTACTTCCTGCCTGGATGCACTGGCCTCAGACACAGTTCACAGAAATGGGTTTATACAGTATGGATCCTTTCCAGTCTGCTTTTTTCTCCATCCAGCTAACTTTTCCAAGCATCACCCATGTCATAGCATACGAGCCTCTCAGGACTCCGTTCCTTTTTGTGTTGTGGTTGTTGGTAGGTGCTGTCCAGTGGGTGCTGGCCCACGGCAACCCTCTATACGAGGGGTGCCAACACCAAACCAAACCAGAACAGAACAGAACTCTGCTGGATGGAGCTTTGCTGGACGGGCATCGAGCGACTCGCTCAGAGTGAGTGCACCCAGTGGCGTCACCCGGGAAGGTTCTCTCTAATCACAGTGGATTGTTTTCATAAAAGCAGTTATGCTCAAACCTCTTCTTTTGCGGTGGCTGATTTAAGAGGACAGCTGTGGCTAGGGAATTTTGTTTCCTGCTCTGGAAAAATGCCGCAGAGACTGCTGTGATGCTGCACACGGCATACAAGGACAGTGCTACGGGGAAAACGCAAGTGGATGAGTGGTTTTTCTCATTTCAGAAAAGGTGAGATGCCGATTGATGAGAAACCCCGTAAACTTCCCAAACAGAAGAAAATGTCGACTATGAATGTGGACTTGTAGTACATAGAGTTCATCCTACCAGCTCAGACTGTTCATCAAGCTTTCTATTTAGAGGTTCTGAAAAGATTGCCTCACAGTGTACGACAGAAAAGACCTGGTTTGTGGCAGACGGGGGACTGGTTTTGCCACCACGACAATGCACCTGCTCACACAGCCATCTCAGTGCGCCAGTTTGTGGGAAAAATCAGCATGCCTCTCTTGCCCCACACACCTTACTCACCTGACCTCATTCTGTGCTACTTCATTTTGTTTCTGAGAATGAAAAAGGACATGAAAGGACAGTGATTTGATCACATAGTAGAGGTGAAGAAACAAAACGAGGAAGGTGCTGTCAGCCAGCCAAACAGATGAATTTGAAAAATGTTTCCAATGGTAATCAAGCAGCCATCAAGCCCAGAAGCAACAAAGCCCACGTGGAAGAAGCACACCAGCCTATGCAATCACAAGGTGTCGAAGGGATCAGGTATAAGGCATCATCAGAACAAAAAATCTTACCATAGGGAATGATGGGGGGAGTGCGGAGTGGAGACCCAAAGCCCATTAGCAGGCCACTGGAGATCCCCTTGCAGAGGGGTCTCAGAGAGGAGATGAGCCAGTCAGGGTGCAATGTAGCAACGATGAAAAATACAACTTTCCT
>NW_022111359.1:6649641-6657347 GCF_000313985.2 Echinops telfairi | reverse complement strand
TCTTCAGACTCATGAAACCCATGCAATGATGCCAAATGCAGGACGATCACAGGCCAATGGGTGGGAAGTCTTGTGGACCCAGTGACGTAAGCATCTCAGCGCTGGCAGGGGTCTCCAAGTGGCTTCTGCAGCTCCGAGGCTCTGGCTGCCATCAGCCTGTCTCCATGTGTCTTGCCAGCTGCAATGTCCTCCAGGGAGTGAGCAGAGAGAGCGAGAGTGTGTCTCCAGCTCCCAAGGAGGAAGACAGGAGTTCCCAGAATCCTCAGGAGAAGGCCACGCCCACCCAGAGGCCCCATTGGTTATGACCTGATTGACAGGCTAGGCTCCACCCCTTCCCTCTGAATCCTCTCTCATCGACAAAGGATTACATAACTACCACAGCTTTTAAAACAAAACCCAAAGGAACAGTTGAATGAGATAAGTCAGTCACAAAAGGACAAAATGCTTCGACGAGGGGAGCAAGTATAGAGAAAGCAAGGGTTCTTTGTGGGTAGAAAGCTAATTGCACTGAAATGAACCATCAGCACCAGAGGACCCTCCTATCAATCCCCTGATCTTGTCGACCTCCCACCCCTCAAGCTCCCTGGACACCCTCGTCCTGTGGGTGTGGACCCATGGTGGGACTCCCATGTTCATTATGAGACGTCTCATTTCCAGCTCTATTCAAAATGAAACCCAGCAACCCAAACCCATCCCCAGTCTCAGTCCCAAACCTAGTCTCAACGCCTCCTGACCCTCATCCTCAATTATGTCTCCATTCCACATCCATCTCCCTTTCACATTCTTGCACCTCCTGACTCCATCCCCAATGCCTCCTGCTTCAATTGCTCCATCATCCCCAACCCCATCGACAATCACATCCTGAATCGAATTCCCAATCCCAGCTCAATATCCACCCCATCCCCAAACCTCTTATCCAATCCATTTCCATTTTTATTTCTGTATCCTATGCCAATCCCAATCCTATCTGCAGCATCAGTTTATCCTTACCCTATGTCCATCCTCAACCCTAGATCCAATCTCATGTCCAACCCTACACCAGCCTGAAGAAATGATGCGGGGCCATGTCTGACTTCTTCCAGCTCCACCAGGGGGGAGGAAAACCCAGCTCCACATCTGGCCAAGGATGAGGCAGTGGTCAGACACACCTCCACCTCCTTCCTCTTTACCCTATTGTGTAGGTCCGGGTTGACCAGAAACAAATCCAGGGATAAGCATAGATGTGTCAGAGAGAGCTTTATGTCAAAGAGCAATTGTATATTGAGAAAACATCCCAGCCCAGTCCAGATCAAGTCCATACGTCCAATATTAGCCCACATAAGTCCAATATTAGCCCATCTGTCCGATACTACTCCATAAATTGCTCTTGAGACTCACACAGCCCATGCAATGATGCCGAATACAGGAAGATCACAGGCTGGGGGTGGATCCAGTGGCGGGGGAAGCATCTCAGTCCTGGTGCGGGTCTCCATGTGGCTCCTCCAGCTCCAGGACTTTGGCTGCCATCAGTGTGGCTTGTCCACAGGAATGTCACCAGCAGAGAGAGTGTGTGTGTCCTGCCTCCAGGGAGGAAGACAGGCATTCCCAGAATCCCCATGCCCACACAGAGGCCTCATTGCTCATTGGCTATCACATGATTGACAGGCTAGACTCCACCCCTTCACACCAGTTGGCAGGAGATGATGTCATTGCCACACCTACCATGGCACCCACCCTCCCTCCCATGGCACTCTGTCTCTGCTGGGTTCCGTCGTCCCTTGAGATGACTACACAGGGCTCACAGACAATAGTCATAATTATCAGGGAAGCTAGCTGTTGGGTGCCGTCGAATTGGTTCCCATTCATAGCAACCTCGTGCACCACAGAGCCAAACTCGGGCCGGTCCCGCGCCATCCCACCACGGCTCCCATGCCTGAGCCCATTGTGGCAGCCGCGGTGTGTCCACCCATCTCCTTGAGGACCTTCCTCTTTTTCGCCACTCCTCTACTTGACGTAGCACGATGTCCTTCTCCAGGGATGGGTCTCCCCTGACAGGATGTCCAAAGTACGTGAGATGAAGTCTCCCCATCGCCTGTAAGGAGCGCTCTGACTGCACCTCTTCCAGCACCGCCGTGTTGGTCCCTCATCTCCAGCTCCATCGTTCAGATGCGTCAGCTGACTCGGCTTTCGGCTTCCTTATTCAGGGTCCAGTGTTCACATGCGTATGCGGTGATTGAGAACGCCTCCAGTTGAATCGGGGCGCACTTCAGTCCTCAAAGAAACCTCTTTGCTCTTCCACGCTCTTAAGAGGTCTGGTGCAGCATTTGATCTTTTGATGGCTGCTTTGCTGAGCCTGGATGGTGGATCCACCCAAGACGAGATCCTTGACGAATATCTTTTCTCTATTTGGGAAGCTAACAGGTTCCCGAATGCCAAGGATGCAGTTATGTTGTCCCCAGTGTCTCTTTGTCAGTGTAGAGACTGTCTCTACCGAGCGGGCTGCAGGCGTTGGGACAGCACTGAGGATCGTCTCAGCCGAGCACTACTGCAGTGGGCGTGGGGCCGGACGCGTGCACAGACACGCTGTTGGACATCCTAGGATGTCAGGGTAGCCAGCTTGCGACAATCGTAGGCGCTGTGCAGGCGCCATTGTACGGCGATCATATATCAAGATGATCGTAAAGTCATAGCGAACAGGAGAGGTCGGAGAGGAGATACAGTCAAGGCATCAGACACATTTCAGGGTAGCATGCTCCCCTCCGGATGGCCATGGTCTCAGCCGCCAGGTCCGCGCAGAGAGCGGGAGGAGGCGAGGGGAGGAGAGAGTCTTTACTGTTTGGGGGAGTTTATAGGTAGACCAAAGACATGCATATTCAGTAGTTCCATACATCACCAGGTGGATGGGAATCACAGTAAAGTCTCTGAGCTCACAGGTGAGGAAACCTAATACCTGCATCGGGGGAAGACAATGAAGGGGGGATGGGGGTGGGAGTGGAAGGAGGGAACCAGGGACTGTCTGCTTCTACAGGGAGACAGAATCAACCATATGCTCCCTTTAAGGCAGCAGACCTGTTAGGGGAGAATCTGTGGGAATGACATTTAAAGCAGGATCATGTGCTTGGACTTGCTCTCTACCTTAGCTTCCCAGATTCCCTCTGTTCTAAGTTAGGGAATACAGTCCCGGTCATATGTCCCCCGGTGTTAGCTTCCCACACCACTTCCCAGTCATGCTGGCAGCCCTATCTCTCCCTGGTTCTGAGCCTCTCAGACCCGTGGCCCCTTGGCCTCTGTCTTGCTCAGGCAGGTGTTACAAAGCTCCTGTCAGACCCATAAATACCCAACGGGCACTCCACTGCAAGCCCACCTCCTGTGGGAAGGCACTCGATTTTACTCCTTCTCTGGGCCTGGTTCTGTCAACAGAAGCCTCTTTAGAGCATTTAAAAGCAAGGCTGTTACTTTGAGGACGACGGCGCACCTGACCAAAGCCAAGGTCTTCGCCATCGTCTCATCCGCATGTGAAAGTTGGACAAGAAACCAGGAAGACCAAAGTAGAATCGGGGCATTGGGATTATGGCGGCCGGCGAAGAATCTTGAAAGTACCGCGGACCGCCAAAAGGACAAACCGATCTGTCTCGGAAGAAATAGGGCCAGAGCGCTCCTTAGATCCTTGGGTCTAAGGACTTCATGTCACGTGCTTTGGACACCTTCTCCAGAGAGACCACCCCTACAGAAGGACATCGTGGTTGGTAAAATAAAGGGGTGGAGGAAAAGAGGAAGGTTCTTAACAAGATGGGCGCACACCGGGGCTGCCACAATGGGCTCAGGCATGGGAACCATGGTGGGATGGCGTGGGACCGGCCCGAGTCTGGCTCTGTTGTGCACGAGGTTGCTATGAATGGGAACCAATTCGGCGGCACCCAACAGCTAGCTTCCCTGATAATTGTGACTGTTGTCGGTGAGCTCTGCATAGTCGTCGCCAGGGACGATGGAACCCCGCAGAGACAGAGTGCCATGGGAGGGAGGGTAGGTGCCATGGTAGGTGTGGCAATGACATCATCTCCTGCCAACTGGTGTGAAGGGGTGGAGTCTAGCCTGTCAATCACGTGTTAGCCAATGAGCAATGAGGCCTCTGTGTGGGCATGGCCTTCTCCTGAGGATTCTGGTAACTCTTGTCTCCCTCCCTGGAGGCGGGACACACGGGGTTGCTGTGGGTTAGAACTGACTTGGCGCACCGTGGGCCTGGAAGCCCCTGTTCTACCTGCGACCACAGTGCTGATCGTCAGCCGCCGCTCCATCCTGTATTGTCTTTCTCACTGGCTGTGGGGTTGTCTCCTCCTGTGTCTGGAGTGGTACCCTTCCTCTTCGGGGGAACAGCAGACTGACCAGTCCCTGCATGAGAGTATGGGGGGCCGGGCTGTCGGGAGAAACAAAACCAGGGGTACTCACCTACGCCCGAGAAAGAGGAGCTGTACACCAAGACGTCCTTCATCCATCTCCAGTCTACGGGTCCGATGCTAGCCAGGACCCCCTTCAGACTGCCGTGGCTGTGGGCCCATGGCGCAGAAAGGGGAAGCGGGAGGCAAGGAGATCCACGGTCGGTGGATGGAAATGTGCATGGCAGGGCGCCCACACGGCTCTCAGCACCAGGTGGCCCATGTGGGGCCGCCCCTGGAGGCAGACGCAGAGTCCCCTCAAGGATGAAGGCAAAGGGCTGGTGAAAGGGAGGAGGGGTCCCCAGTGACTCTGTTATACAAAAGAGACCACGCCACCCAGGAGGCATCGTCGGGCTGTGACCTGATTGGCAGGCTGACTCCACCCCTCCACCCACACAAGGCGCCAGCAAACCTTACTCCCTGAGAGAGTTGCACACATCTTACGCGCACGGTCCCATCCAATCACTTGGGGGGCGTTCCACAGATCTGGGTTGCAGAGCCACACCAAGTGACTCCACCTCGGGGCACATCCCCCACCGCAGTCTCAGCCGCTGTTGCAGATTGAATGGTGTCTCCCGTTCCTTCCTCCAAGGCAACCGAACCCTAGTGCCCGCAGGGATGATTAGATAACTTAAAACCAATTGCAGCAGTCCATTGACAGAAAGCTGCTAGGAATTCCGGCAGGGCCAGGAGAGGACGTGGAACAAGGAATACCATTGCTGCCATTGAATGGATCTTGACCGAAAGCGGAGAGGGGCAGGGAGAGGTTGGCTCGTGTTTAATTGATCAGGACGCAAAGCCGTCCGACTGTGCAGACTGTGATCAGCGACGCTGCGACAGCCTTGAGAAGAATGCCAGCTGTGAGGTTGAATGTTCCAGGCTGCTCTCAGGTGCCTTGGAAGAATGAGCTGGTGATCTACTTCCGAAAAAATAAAAGCAACAGCTGTCGATGAAAATGCTCTCCACCGAAATTCCACCCTGACACCCACAGGGGGCGCCATCAGTAGGCACGGACTGGACAACCATTGGCACGTGGCCCATCCACCCTTGAGAATGACCTGGACATTCGAATGTTGCAAGATTCCTTTCCTTTCGATCTTCGACCCACCCCCACCCCCCAACATTCAAACCATGTGAAAATCATTCTTAGCTAATAGAGGTTACGGAAACAGGACGCCCGGTGGGTTTGAGCGGCAGGTGACAGTCTGATAATTCCCTGAGCCCAGGGTGGCATCGTGGGCTGGTCACCACAGCATCAGCCGTCTCAGAAATCCACTGGGCAGTTCTGCTCTGACCCGACGGCTGTGTGTTCGAGCTCTGATTCTCAAGAAAGGACGCCCAGCGTGCTGGTGGAGCCGTCTGTTAAGTGCCGGCCGCAAACAGAGAGGTGGGTGGTTCAAGCCCCCTGCCGCTGCTTGATGGAAAGAAGAGAGGAGTTGTCTGTTCATGCAAACCCCCATCAGTCGCTCTGAGCCAGCGTAGACTCAACCACAGCGGGTTTTGTTTTGTTTACATCTCTAATGAGGAGCCCTGGGGGGGTACCAAGGGTTAATGAGGAGCTTGGCTGCTAACAGAAAGGCTGGAAGTTCGCGTCACCCCAGGAGTGACTCGGAATAAAGGCCTGAAGATCTTTTTTTCTGCACAGCCGGCCATTGGAACCTGCCAAGGAGCGCTCAGCCCTGACAGCACGTTGCCCTGCGTCACAGCTGACTCCACAACTGGTGGTTCCATGGATTCCAGCATGGGCCGTTTCTTTTGTTTTCATTTCCATGAAGTGCAGATTTAATTTTTCATTGTCTGCCTCAGTACACATCATTCTTTCAGAACTCCTTCTGCTCCCACCTAAGGAGGAAGGTGTTTTTGCCTTTAATGATCATTATTTTGCCTACTCTAGGTCCAACACTAGGAACAAAAGAAAGTGCCCAGGTGGACATGAAGTCCTGCCACCGTTTTCTGGGTAAGATTTCCAAGGACACCAGTGTCCCTGGAGTGAAAACATGCGCTAAAAGGACACGTACTTCCCTTACACCTCTGGGCAGACCTGATCACTTTCAGATGTCGGACTGTGAAAACGGCACGTTAGCGCGCAAGGACAAGTCCCTCCGCGCAAGGACAAGTCCCTCCGCGCAAGAACAAGCCCCTTCGCGCAAGAACAAGCCCCTTCGCGCAAGAACAAGCTCCATCGCGCACGGTGAAGTCACTCATACCGGAGCCTTTCAGAGACGTGTGCTGATCTGGGCCACGGAAGACCTCTCCTCTCACTCTCTCTCACCGACGTCAGTCACAACAGGTCCACTCAGAAGAGGACGGGCCTCTTTCCCCAAAGGACAGTGCCAGCAACGGGGTTTATTAAAAGCATGAAAGGCTGAAGTCGGCCAAAGTTTACCTCTGCGACGGCGTACGTAGGGATGGTTGAATTGGTCTACGCAAGTGTAAAACCTGTGCAAACCCTTGTAGGCAAAAAGGTTCAAAGGCCAAGGGGAGAAAAGGAAACAAGACATTTTTTTTCCCCCTTTGACAAGAAAGTGCACCTGCAGGGTCTCTTGAAGAGTCATCTAGACAGTTCTACCGAAACCTTAGTCGTTTGGCTCGGAGAGTCAAGTTCCTCGTGAGGAATTGAAGTTCTTCCTGGAAGAACACAAAGCAAAATTTCAGGCCACTTTCTGAATATAAACCATTCGGGTGTGGATACACAGACAGGCTGACCTTAGAGCCGTGGGGCAGGCCAGAGGGCCCGAGCCCGTGTGGGGCCCAGGGTGGGTCTTTGTGCAGCTCGGACAGCAGGAACACAGCGAACTGGAGGAAACTGGACTTGTCTGCGCTTCCAATACTTGGAGAGAAATGGCTAAGAGAGCATTTCCGGCATGATGTCCAGTATTTTCCACACTGACAGGCTCATCAGAGTGGGAGGGTGGCTCTTCCTGTCTCGGAGGTTTTTAGCATGTGCTCGGCAGCTGCCAGGTGGTACAAGAAGTTTTCCGTGGCTGGTGGGAACCGCCTCTGCTTTACTGCTGCCCAATCCAGGGCTGGCTTTCTCCTGTCCTCGGAAGGATTTGCTAAGGCTGTGAGGTTGGTCACACTCTCTGGCTTTGAGAGAAACGTCCTTGGTGACTTGGTCGTCCAACTTCTCGGGGTCCTCTGCCGACTGGACCATCAGCCGCCCGATTTCTTTGTGCAGCCTCCCCATCCATCATCGTGGCCTCTTTGGGGCGCCATGGTGATCTCGCTATCTGCCAGGTTGGCAAACACATCATAGAGGTCCAGTCGATTGCTCACTGCCAAGTCTGTGAATCC
>NW_022111359.1:6649044-6649378 GCF_000313985.2 Echinops telfairi | reverse complement strand
CGCCACTGGCTCCTGGGAGCAGCTGTATCAAAGTTCCTATGATTTCATGTCACTTCCAGATTTGTCTAACCACTCGTGTTATCTTAAAGCTAAAATCAATTTCTTTTAAAAAAGGAATCTGTAAAAAGAGATACATAAAATAAAAAGCAATCTGTGTGTCAGGCTAGGCTTTCTAGAGAAATAAGACTTACACGAGGGGGTTACCCCCCCCCAAATAAACAGAATTCGCGCCCCCCCCAAAGCTATATATTTACTTTTTTTTAACAGCGTAGTCTCCATTACACTTTTTCAAACTCATCTGTTTGGTTAGCTGACAGCACCTCCCTCGTTTTTT
>NW_022111359.1:6645309-6648470 GCF_000313985.2 Echinops telfairi | reverse complement strand
ATGAATCATCATGTAAATATCTGATAGACAGGATGTATTTTCATTGTGACAAATTGAACATCATGAAAGCAGAGTGATGAGTCACAAAAACAATATGTCATTCTGTATTGTGAAATATTTATTCTGACAATATCTAACAAATTCTACTGACAAAGGAATCAAATTTTGTCGTCAAGCATGGTGTAGCATGGGTAACAGTCTTCACACCGGGTACTCATAGGTGGGCGTATGTGCGTGTGAGCAGACCCGCCTGGAGACAGATAAAGGAGCGGTGTCTCGGCTCCTGAGACCACCGGAAATACGTGTTTTCCGATGGTCATAGGCAGCCCCTGTGAAAGGGTCGTTCAACCTCCAAAGGGGTCGCCACCCGCAGGTTGAGAATCGCTGCTCTAAATAGAAAGCTTGATTAACTGCCTGACCTGGTGGAATGAACTCCAAATGCATTATCTCCCTCACATAAAACCCCCCAACAATTTAGCATTGTTTTTTTGGGGGGGTACCCCCTCGTAGATGCTTTAGAAAGGACAGATATTGTTATTATTTTTAATTTAAATCATTTCATTGGGGATTCTTACAGATATGATAACAATCCATAAATAATGTCAAGCAAATTTGTACATATGTTCATTTTGAAAACATTATTTTTCTACTTGAGCTCTTATTCTCAGCGCCTCTTTTTCTCTCCCTCTCTCACGAACCCCTGATAAATAAAAAATATATATACATATATATATTCATATCTTACACTGTCCGCTGTATCCATTCACCCACGTTTGTTGTTAGTCCCCCTGGGGGGTTACCCATCCATCATTGCTATCAGTTCCCCCCTTCTCCCCCTCCCCTTACCCTCATGGTGGCACTTTTCCCATTACTGTTTCCGAGGGGTTATCTGTCCTGTCTTCTGGGTGTCAAGAACTCTTATCTATACCAATGCACATACTCCGGTCTAGCAGGATTTATAAGTTACGACTGGGGTCATATGGGGTGGGGGCAGCATTAAAGAACTAGAGGAATGCTATGTGTTCCGTCGGTGTTAAACTGCACCCTGGCTGAATCATCCTTTCCGTGTGACCTTCTCGGAGGGGATGTCCAATTGTCTACAGATGGGCTCTGGGTCTCCACTCCAGCCCACCTTCTTTGCGTCAATATGGTTGTTTGTTTCAGGTCTCCAGATGCCTGCTACCTGATCTTGTCCATCACACGGACTGGTGTGCTTCTTCCATGTGGGCTTTGTTGCTTCCCTGCTACATGGCCGATTCAAGCCTTTAAGACCCCAGGAGCTATATACTTTGATAGCCGGCCACCATAGCTTTCTTCACCACATTTGCTTAGGCACCCATTGTGTCTTCGGCGATTGTGTTGGGAAGGTATCACACAGTGCCACCCTGCCACAACTCCAATCTACAGAGACAAAACCCCTCAGAACTCAATGTCACTGCTGCCCGGTCGATTCCAGTCCATAGCGACCCGGGAGGACAGGGCGGAACTGCCCCGGTGGATGTAGGAGGCTTTCACTCTTCACAGGAGTAGAAAGCCTCGTCTTTCTCCCAGGGAGCGGCTGATGGTTCCCAACTGCTGACCTGATTTGCAGCCATGATGTTGCCAGTCAAGTTAAAAAGAAATGCAATGGAAATGAACAAGGTCACCACATTCCAGCTCAGTATCCTAGTTGCTGATGTGAACAACAACAACAATAAAGCAGAGAGAGTTTCCCCAGGGCGGCTCCCAGACTCATCTTTATGGGAACAGACTGCCAGGTCTCCTCCCCAAGAGGCCACCTCCTGGATGGTGGGTTTGAATTGCCAAACTTTTTTTTTTATAAGATCATTTTATTGAGGGCTCTTACAGGTCTGATCACAATCCATACATCAATTTGTATCAAGTACATTTGTACATATGATCCACCAACCTTTTTGGTAGCTGCGAGATGAGCGAGTATTAAATATATATATGTATATAGTGTTAGGCGTCCTCAAGTAAGTTCTGACCCATACTGATGCTATGCACAACAGAATAAAACGGTCTGGTCCTACACCATCCCACAATATGTATGTGTGTGTGTAGATATCCTTACTATATAGACACTTACTATACACATGCAGATAACCATATATAACCACATAGATGTATCACCACATATATATGGTTGTTATTCAGTCCCATTGAGTCAGCCCCAACCCATCGTGACCCTATACGCCACAAAACAAGACACTGCAATATCAATGAAGTGCAGCAGGCATGTTACCAAGAGAGACCCGTTTGGGGAGAAGGGCATCGTGCTTTGCAAAGTGGAGGGGCAGCAAAAAAGAGGAAGGGGTCCCAATAATGAGAAGAGGGACTGACAGCGTGCCCGAGGCAGTGGGCGCAGACCTAAGAGCGATCCCGAGAATAGCGCAGGGCCAAGCGGTGCTTTGTTCTGTGGTGCACGGGGTTGCTATGGGCTGGCAACCACCCATGGCACCTAGCCACCATGGCAACCCTGCTAGCCCATTCCCATTGACTGAGACTGTGCAGTGAGCCCAGCACTGATCTGCGTCCTGCTGGGTCATCTCTGGCTCACAGTCAGGCCTACCATCCTCCCTGCATGACCAGAGATACAGAGAGGTCAGTTGATTTGCCCAGGGCCCCATAGCCTAAGGAGTACCTTGGCCTGGAATTCAAACCCAGGCCTGTCTGATTTTTGAAAACAAAGCTTATGCCCAGCTCAGGAACCAGGATTGAGGGCCCTAGACCTGGAGTTTCCCAGGTTCCTTCTGGATGGAGCCTTGGTGGAAGACCCTGGGAAGCACAGCCGAAGCAGATGAGGTGTTGATGGTCCAAGACTAAAGGCTTCGGGCCAGGCCAGCCTCCCACTGTCAACAGGAGGACTGAGGACTCCAGTGGCCACAAGGAGAGGAGCTTAGCCCACTGGGATGGTGAGTATCCAACTGTGGGAAGTATCGTGGGTCACTGGGTGGGGCCAAGACAGTAAAACCAAACTATTAAGAGTGTGGAGCCAGCCTCGCAGGTTTCAAATCCTGGCATCACCATCTGGGGCATGTGTGCCTTTGCCAAGGGACTGGGCCCCATGGGTCACTTTCTTCCTTATCTTTAAATAGGTCAACCTATTTTATAATGACCTTCAGTATCATTTTGCTTGTGTGGGAGAATAATGATATTCT
>NW_022111359.1:6642172-6644197 GCF_000313985.2 Echinops telfairi | reverse complement strand
TCTCCTCCCCAAGATCCTTCCGTAAGGGAATGTCCAATTGCCTACAGATGGGCTTTGGGACTCCACTCCACACTCCTCCTCATTCACAATGATATGATTTTTTTTGTTCTGGGTCTTTGATGCCTGATACCTGATCCTATCAATACATTATGATAACACAGGCTGGTGTGCTTCATCCTTGTGGGCTTTGTTGCTTCTCAGCCAGATGGTTGCTTGTTTACCTTCAAGCCTTTAAGACCTCAGATGCTATATCTTTTGATAGCTGGGCACCATCAGCTTTCTTCACCACATTTGCTTAGGCACCCATTTGTCTTCAGTGATCGTGTTGGGAAGGTGAGCATCCTGGAATGCCAGGTTAATAGAACAAAGTGTTCTTGCATTGAGGGAGTACTTGAGTAGAGGCCCAATGTTCATCTGCTACCTTAATACTAAATCTATAAATAAATGTACCTAGATCCATTTCCCTATCATTATATATAAATATATTTACATATGTACATGCCAGTATTTAGACTTCTATAAATGCCCTTTGCCTCCTAGTTCTTTCCTCTATTTCCTTTTGCTTTCCTCTTGTCCCACCATCATGCTAAGCCTTCATTTGGGTTTCATTAATTCCTCTCGGCTACATTGCCCTTGATCAAGCCCTACCAGGCCTCCTACACCCTCCTTGCCATCGGTTTTAGATCACTTATTGTTCCCTTGTCCCTGGGTTTGTTAACACACACTTCCTTTCCCTTGCCTCCCCATCTTCGATGTACTCCTGGGACCATTGGTCCCATTGTTTTCTCCTCCAGATTGTTTATCCCGCCTACCTTATCTAGATAGACCTGCAGAGATAATAATATGCACAAAACCAGACAGAGCAAAGCAAAGCAATAAAAGAAAACAAACAACAACAACAACAACAAAACAAAAAGAAAGAAGAAAAAAGAAAAGCCTTGAACTATAAGTAGTTTGTTGACCTTTTATAGGAGTGTTTTTTGGTTGAGTCTAGTGGGTGCCACGCCTTGGCCACACAGCCTAATTTTGGGACTTCATTGCTCTGCTCCCCTGGCTGTTCTATTGCACGCCCTTAGTGTGTGGCCTCGGTGTGGTGGGGTCAGATCACCAGCCCTGCACTCTTAATCCTCAAACTGACACCAGATTATGTAACTAACACAGTTGGGTCACCTTTTTTCCGACATGGGCCCACCTAAAGATCTCTTCCAATCACTCTCCCAAATTTCTCGGCACAGACGAGTGAATGCTTCCAGTGCTTCATCAGTTTGTTGAAACAGTTCATTGATATTCCATCAGTTCCTGGAGTCTTGTTTTCCACTCATCCCTGCAGTGCAGCTTAGACATCTTCCGTCCGTATCATCAGTTCTTATTACATGCCGCCTCTTGTAACGGCTGAGCACTGGCCTGTTCTTCCTACCCCAGCGACTCTGGGTATTCCTTCCATCTTCTTTTGATGCTTCCTGTTTCATCCAACAGTTTGTCCATAGAATCCTTCAATGCGGCAACGGAAGGCTTGGGTTTTTTTCTTTTCTTTTCTTTTTCAGCTCCGTACACGTCGAGTGTCATCTCCCGTTTTGGCTTTCTAACGCCAGCTCTTCGCATTTGGCCTTCTCATGCTTTGCTTTGTCTTCTTCAGCCGTTCTTTCGAACGTTGGCGTTCAGCTCTTTGGCTTCACACCTTTCTTCCTTTCACGAACGACTCTATGTTCCAGAGCCAGTTCTGGGGTCTTCACTGATATCAACGTGGGACATTTTCTCTTTCCTGTCTCATAAATGACCTTTTGCCTTCTTCCTGTATGATGTCATCCCACGGCTCATTTGGTCATCAGCCATTCGTGTTCAATGTGCCAAATCTATTATTGAGATGACCTCAAAATCAGATGGGATAGACTCAAGGTTGTCCTTTGGCTCTTGTGGGTAATTGAAAACCGGGAAGAGAGTGTGTCTCGAAAAATTTTCTACATGTTTAAGGAGTCTGGGAGGCAGATTCTGGTGGAGGAAGGTCTTTGTGTTAGTCTGGGTAGA
>NW_022111359.1:6639856-6641937 GCF_000313985.2 Echinops telfairi | reverse complement strand
ACATGCAATGATGCCAAATGCAGGAAGATCACAGGCCAGTGGGTGGGAAGTCTTGTGGATCCAGTGGCATTGTAAGCATCTCAGCGCTGGCAGGGTCTCCATGGGGCTTCTCCAGGTCCAGGGTTTTGGCTGCATCAGGGTAGGTCTATGTGGCTTCTCCCCAGGGATGTCTCACAGGGAGTCTGCCTTGTCAGTAGACAGTCTCCAAGGGAGTGAGCAGAGAGAGAGAGACGTGTCTCCTGCCTCCAAGCAGGAAATACAGGAGTTCCCAGAATTCTCAGGAGAAGGCCATGCCCACACAGAGGCCTCATTGACTATATCTTGATTGGCAGGCTAGACTCCACCCCTACACTCTTCAGCCTCGAACTGTCAACCAATTATGCAACTACCACAGTCTTCACACTGTGGACTGGAGATGCATCCCAGCCACCTTCTCCTGAGTAAACGTCATTCCCCACGAAGCCCCTCCCCATCGTGATGCCAACTTTAAGGCGCTGCTTACAAGGAAGTGTTCCTACTCTACCCTTGAAGGTTATCTGCCTGAAGGTTGTCTGCCATCAAAAGTGATCAGACCACCCCACCTTGAGTACGGCCCCCTCTCTTCCGATAAGGATCCAAGATTGTTCCCCTGAAGAAGAGCTTAGGGACACTTAAGGTCAAGCCACCTCATGGATGGCCAAGGGTAGGCCACCATCTTAACTCTAGAACCCGCCCATCTTGTTACATATGTACCTTCCTGTCACGTGTATGCCCCTAGCTCGTCCCCTTCCGGTGATGTGTATGCCTCTAATACAACCCCTCCCTGCTATGCATGTGTACGACATGGCTTGCTAGCCCAAGATCATATAAGCCTATTAAGAGAATACATTTGCTCTCTCTCTGGTTCAGGTGTCCATGGAAGGGGTGAGCCCTGGCGTGCCTTGCCTGACGTTTCTTTAATTTACCCCTTAAGTATACAACTGCCCCCTAGGACACATTCAGTTGTGGAGGCTGGTTCCCCACAGCCCTTTTTTTTTAAATAATCATTTTATGTGAGACTCATACAACTCATCACAATCTGTACATACGTCATCTGTGTACAGCACTTTAGTACATATGTTGACGTCATCATTCTTACGAGCCCCCACAGCCTTTTGTGGACATATTTTCATTTTCTTCAGCTTCCACTTCAAGTTGCCTATGAGCTAATGATGATCTGTTTAAACAAACAAACAAATGATTGCAATGGTGATACATGGACTATAAGTGGTCAGGAATCTGAGTCAGTTTCAAGAGAAAATGTGGGACTAACGGACAGCATTGCTGTTGTCAGATGGGTCATGGCTGGAAGCCGAGACTACCAGAAAGATGTTTAAATGCTCAAGAACTGACAGCTTTTATTTATTTGCTTCTTTTTACTGTTGTTGTCAAGCACCCCAACTCACTGCGGTGGTTGGTTGTTGTTGTTGTTTTCTATTGTTGTCAAGTGCCGTGCCGTGGGTCCCAACTTGGACCCACCCTATGTACTGCAGAAGGGTACCTATGTACCCTATGTACTACCGTCTAATCCTGCACCATCTTCACCATCCTTGTGACATTCGAGCCCCTTGCTGCAGCTCCTGTGTCAACGCATCTCACCGAGGACCTGCCTCTCCTCCACGCTGTCCCTCCACGTTACCTAGCTGGACAACGAGCCAAGAAGATCAAGGAAGAATGGACGCACCTGCCTCACGGTGCTGGTGAAGAACATGGAATACACCTTGCACTGCAGGAAGGAACAGATCTGTCTGGGCAGAAGTCCACCCAGAATGCTCCTCGGGAGGAAGCATGGCGAGATTTTGTCTCACCTGTTTGAGACATGTCATCAGGAAGGGCCAGTCCCTGGGGAAGGACATCATGCTCGATCAAGTGGAGGGACGGTGAAAAAGAGGGAGACCCGTGACGAGATGGATGGACCCAGTGGCTGCGGCACGGGGATCCAAGGTCAGAATGATTGTGAAGGCGCCATTCTGTTGGACCTGGGGGAACTCAATGACATATCCGCCCCTGTCTGTCAGTCTGTCCCACCAGGGAGGCTCATGAACAGCTGTGATGCTGGACGC
>NW_022111359.1:6629991-6638842 GCF_000313985.2 Echinops telfairi | reverse complement strand
GGAAGATGGGGCCTTTCTACTGCCATGAACAGTTAGTCTCCGAAACTCACAGGGGCAGTTCTACCGACTCTGTCCTATGAGTCGGCATGGAGGCACCAGCAGTGAGGTTGGTGTGTATATATTTACGTCCGTGGGTTTGGTCCGCAGCATGGCTAAGGGGGCCCGGTGGCGCATCGGGTTAAGCGCTGGGCGGCGCGAACCACGAGACCAGTGGTTCAAACCCACCAGCCTCTGCTCGGGAGCCAGAGGAGGCTGGCTGCTCCCACCGCGATCTCCAGCCTCAGAGACCCCATCGAGGTCCGGTTCTGTGTCAGAATGGACAGTGTCGCCGGGCGGGGCGGGGCCGGTGGGGATCGCAGAAAGATGGGAGGTCTGAATCCACCAGCGGCTGCTCAGGAGAGAGGGGAGGTGACAGGCTCCCGGAGAGTCAGCCTCAGGCAACCCTCCGCAGCTCGGTCTCGCCGTGCCAGGTGCCAGGGGTGGCTCACCTTGCTGACAGATGGCAACCTCCTGGCTGTGTCATTATGATTATGAGTGTTGTTCACTCCGTCCTCCGACATTCCTGGTGGCCAGGATGGGCGGCTGCTACCCACAGCCAGGTAGCTCTAGCGCAATCTCCAAGCAGCCCGGCAGGTTTTTCCTCTCACCCGCCTTGGGGCGCCCAGCTGACCTCTCCCCTCCTGCCCGCCCGCCTGTCCGGGAGCCCGGGAGCCCGGGGTAGGTGCTCCCAGCCTCACTGGCTCCTCTCTGCCAGTGGCCACCATGCCCAGCATCTTCGCCTACCAGAGCTCGGAAGTGGACTGGTGTGAGATCAACTTCCAGTACTCAGAGCTAGTGGCTGAGTTCTACAACACGGTGAGGGGCGAGTCTGGGGCCAGCCGGGAGGGGCGGATGGCTGGCTGGGGACAGAGGCATGCCACCAGCTGGGCAGCCGGGATTCAAACCCTGGCTCCCCCACGCCCCTGCTGGGGACTCTTGCCTGAGCAGTTGGCCTCTCTGAGCTGCAGCTCTCCCGCGCTCAGCTCCAGCCGGGCGGGCGGCCCCCATTTATTGCTGACCGTCCAGTGCCTTGGGGTGGGGTGGAACTTGGGGGACGCGAAAGTGACCACAGAAGGGCCGCTGTCTGCCCACCGGGGCTTGCAGCCCAGGTGAGTGTGGGGGCAGGATGGGACTACCGGCGGGACATCAGGGAGGGTTTCCTGGAGGAGGTGACGGTGACTTGATGCTGGCTGTCTTGCCAGCCCAAACCTGCTGCCGTGGGGCTCGTTTGGATGCATAGCAATCCCAGGGCAGTTTGCCGGGTGGTCACCAAGGAAGGCAGGCTGCCGCACCTTTCTCCCGCTGCACATCTCTTGTGACTCCCACTTGCGCCCCTTTGCGAAGCCGCTCAGCACATAACCCTTACATGGCTGGGCTCCGTGTCCACAGGTGTTCCCCTCCACACCAAGTCTGTTGCCACCGAATTGCTTCCAAGTCATGGGGACACCGGAGAGCAGAGTAGAACTGCCCCTGGGGGTTTCCAAGGCGGTCAGCCTCGGCTGTGCACACTGTTTCCCTTGGAGCAGGGTCCACACCCCTTGGCCAGTGGCCCAGCACTTAAATCCATGCTCCACCAGGGCTATTTCTCCCCTGCCCACCAACCCACCGCCCTCCCGGGACCACCCTGCTTTTCTCCCGGTCAGTCGTGCATCCAGGAGCCCTGCAGGCACAGTGGGTCATGCCAGGCCCACAGCACGGACCCACCAGTGGGAGGAAGAGGAGGCTGTCTGCTCCCGTCAGTCTGGGAATCCCACAGGGGCAGTTCGACTCCAACCGAGAGGGTCGCTTTGAGTCGGCGTCGGCTGGACCAGCGGTCTCACGCCCCTGGAAAAGCCTTCAGCTCAGGGCCAAGCCCAGGTGGCTGATCCTGCTCAACTCTGGGGATGCAGAAAAGGCAGGGACGGTGGTGGGAGATTGGGGGTCGTGCAGCTCCTGCGTGCTTGGGGAATTGAGGACACAGGGGTGCCCGGTGGGGACAAGCTGCTGGCTTCAGAGACATCCTGCGGGCTGAGGGAGGACTTAGCTCGGCATCCTGTGCTGCTGAGCACAGGCTGTAGAAACAGGCAGCCCAGGCCGGGTGAGGGAGTGGCTGGAGGGTGTGGGGAGGGGGGCTTGGGTAGAATCCTCACCTTCCAATCCCAGCCTGTGCACCTCTGTCCGTCTGCGGGCCCAGGGAGGCTGGCATGTTGCCAGGAAGCTGAACAGGGTTCAGCAAAGCTTCCACACGAAGAAGAAAGGCCTGGCCACCCGCTTTTGAAAATCGGCCCAGGAAAGCCCACAGACCACAAGAGTGATGGTCTCAGGGGAAGAGAGGCAGGGCATGTTGGCCGCTAAGGACAGTGACCACCAAGTGGTGGTGTGGATAAGGCCTTCGGCGGGCACCTCCTGTACCCAGAACACTGCCACTGAACCGGTGCCAACTCACTGCGATCCCAGAGGACAGGCTAGAACTGCCCCCAGGGGTTTCTGAGACAGTGAACTCTTTACCAGAGCAGACAGCCTAGTCATCCTCTCCCCCTAATGGCATAGTGGTTACTCAATGGGCCGCGATCCTCAAGGTTGGCAGTTCAAACCCATCAGCTGCACCTTTGGGAAAAAGACTGGACTTTCTACCCCCGTCAAGAGTGACAGTCTCAGAAACCCACAGGGACAGTGCTACCCTGTCCTGTAGCGTCGCGACAAGTTGAAATCATCTTGATGGCAGTGGGTTTGGGGTTTTTTTGGTACCTCGGGATGGGAGGGGGCTGAATTTTGGTCTCTCTCCCTCTCTCTCTGTCTTTCTCTCTCTCTGGATCCCCTGGTAGTTTGGAGGGAGGATGGTCTCTGCCTCCCTCCACCTCCAAACAGGAGTCTCTGCTGAGGGAACAGAGAGACAGCTGGCTCTGCGATGGGCTGGTGACAGGGGGCATCTACATGTGTGCTCTGCAGCAGAACCCACCCACCACCCTCTGCCAGCCTCCTTGTGGGCTGCGAAGGTCATTGAGCAACCGCAGGGACATTTCTAAACCCCTGAAGTCTTCTGGTCCACGTGTGGACGGGGAAAGAGACTTCATCTCTTGCTCACCTGGGACCTGTGTTATCAAATGCTCATCAGATGGATTCAAAAAAGGTTTCACCAACAGTCCAGCTCCTTCCCTCAGCGCAGAGGCACTGGGGTGCTTTCTCGGGTCTCCTTGCAACAAGAAAACACAAGGAAAAGACCATCGACAAAATTGGCCGGAGCTGGCACAGTGGTGACATGTCGGACTGATAACCACAAGGGCAGCAGTTTGAAACCACCAGCCGCTCCTCTGGAGCAAAAGGAGGCCTTCTTTCTCCTGTAAAGAGCTCTGGTCTTGGAAACTCCAGGTGCTGTTCGCCCTGTTTTATGGGGTGATGATGAAGCAACATGGCCTTGATGGTGGTGAGTTAGTTTGTTTGTTGGGTTGGGTGTGGGGGCTTGTCAGGCTCCACAGTCTACCCTGGGCTCCTGACACTGACTCCTGGGGATGCCCAGGCACAACACCAGGCCTTTCTTCCGAGGTACCCAGGGTGGCTTTGACCCGCCCTCCCTTTTCTCTGTTCAGAGCTGAGTTCAATCGCCATTTGCGTCACCCAGGAGGTACAGATTTATGTATGTAGAGGGGGGGCAGCGTTCCTGGACATGGCCCCTTCCCCAAATACTCACCATTGTCTCCGACCTGTGAACCACAGCTTCTCTTGGGTCCTAAGTACGTAAGACAAAGTCTCGTCATCCTGGTTTCTCAGGAGCATCCCGGCCGTACTTCTTCCTCATGCTTTGTTCAATAATCCGTACAGAGTGTCTCCTCCGGCCATCAAAGAAATGCTCCTGAGCAGGGAGGGTGGGGAGACTTCGGCACACTTACTTCGGATATGCCACCAGGAAAGCGCAGTTGCTAGAGAAGGCCATCGTAGTCTGTCAAGTGGAAGGTCACCAACAGCCCCTCTGGGGGAGAACGATGGGGGCTTTCTTCTCCCGTAAAGAATGACCATGTCGGAAACCCACAGGGGCAGCTCTACCCCGATGGCAGCGTATGCTTCTTGATTTGTTTGGGGGCCACCCCACAGGATCCTAGGGCTATCCTGGGATGCCACGGAGTTGATTCCAGACTCATAGCCATGTCCTGTGACAGAGCAGAGCTGACCCACAGAATCTACTAGGCTGGAACCTTTATGGGAGCAGATGGCCCAGGCTTTTTTCCCCGAGGAGCAGGTGGTGGTTTGAACTACTGGCCTGCAGGTGGGCAGTCAAGCGCTTAACCACTGGGCCGCCAGAGCTCCCTCATCATCCCCTGGTGGGGGTCAGCAGGTTCTGAGCCATCCAAATGGCCATCTGTTGATGAATGGGTCAACAAGAGGGGGTTCATCCATCCAATGGAAGACCTGTGTTGTCAGGGGCTGTCCCCCATAGTTTCCCGATCCTCAGCAGACAAACTAATGAACTCACTGCCATCGGGCCCATTCCCACTCATCGCAAATCCATAGGACAGAGGAGAACTGTCCCCGCGGTGTCCAAGATTGTCCATCTGTGCGGGAGGAGAAAGCCTCCTCTTTCTCCTAAGAAGTGACTGGTGGATTTGAAATGTTGACTTTGTGGTTAACAGCCCAATGAATAAGCCACGGCACCACTTTGGCTCCTGACAACAGACGATGGGATATTCCTGTAGAACAGTGGGCCTTGACACAATAGCGCTGAAATATTTCAGTAGAACAGTGGGATGAGACACGATGGCGCAGGGATGTTCCAGGTGAACGATGCCATGTGACACGATAGCGCTGGGATATTCCAGTAGAACAGTGGGATGAGACACAAGAGCGCTGGGATATTCCAGTAGAACAGTGGGATGAGACACGATGGCGCAGGGATATTCCAGGTGAACGGTGTGCTGTCACACTCTAATAATGGAATATTACTTAGCCAGGGGAAGGACTGGGTCCCTGACGCAGACTGCAACGTGGGTGAACCTTGAAAATTTTACTCTGGGGGAGATGGGCCAGACGCAAACGATAATTCTTATCTGATTCCATGCATAGGAAACGTCAGGACAGACAAACCATGGGGACAGAACGTGGACCCGTGGGTGCCAGGGTCTTGGGGAGGGAGGCCGGGGAGCGACTGTACCTGAGTCATCTAGTGCTACCAGAAGAGAAATATCACAAATATTCTCTCACAGTTTGGTGCCGTGGGGTCGGTTCAGACCCAGAGCGACCGTAGGCACAACAGAAGGAAATACTGCAGTCTTTCACCATTTAGGAGGGAGGCTGTAAGCCTCAGTTGAGGGGCTGGCTATAGAGGAAGGCTCTCTGTGTCAGCTTTTGTGGGTGTGGGGGGCTGTTCTTGGGGGGCTTCATGAGGCGTAGCTTCTCTCTACCCCTATCTCTGCTTGCTTCTCTTCCCTTTCTAGCTCTATCTCAAAGGGGCTGGGCTGGAAACGCGCTCTTCACTGATTGGCTGGAAACACACTCTTCACTGATTGGCTGGAGACTCACTCTTCACTGATTGGCTGGAGACGCACTCTTCACTGATTGGCTGGAGACGCACTCTTCACTGATTGGCTGGAGACGCACTCTTCACTGATTGGCTGGAGACGCACTCTTCACTGATAGGCCCTTTTAAAACCACAAAAACCCTGCTCACAGATGGGATTAGAACCTAGGGGTTACAGCTGTGTTTTAGCTTTTTGGTCGGGGAGGATGGAGACACAATTCAGCCCATGAGATGGGGTTTCTTTGGGGAGAGGGAAGGGGAAATGTTCTGGATCCGGGTAGCAGCAATAGTGGCTCGCCTCTGTGACTGTACTAAAAGCTGCTGAAACCGGTTCACTTGAAAGGTGGGAATTTCATGCTATGTGAATTGCATCTAAAAATAAGAAAGAAAGGAAGAAAATTAATATAAGCCCATACTCAGACATCCTAAGTACTGAATGTATTGACTCACACATTCTGAGTATAGGATTTATTGAGGCCCTCGTGTGGCATAGTGGTTACGTCAGGAAGATTAACTGGAAGGTCAGCAGTTTGAAACCATCAGCCACTTCGAAGGAGAAAGACGAGGCTTTCTACTCCTGTAAAGTGTTACAGCCTCGGAAGCCCCGGGGGCCATTTGACGCTGTCCTATGGGGTCGCTATGAGTCACATCCACTTGATGGCATTGAGCTCGGTTTGGAGTTTTCCTGTGGACCACATCTTCTGCTTCACCCAAGGCAAACACAGATCCACGTCGGCGGCAGTGGGTCTGAAAAGGTCATTAGTCGGAGGAGCTCTGGTGGCCTGGCAGGGAATGGGGTAGGCTGCGAGCTGAGAGGCTGCGGCTCCCCAGCAGCTCCACAGAAGGAATCCCTAGTGCTCCGTGTCTGGGCAGATGGCAGCCTCGAAGACCCCGTGCGGACAGCAGCCCCGCTCCGTCTCTCGGTGGTGTTGCTGTGAGCCACAACTGCCATGTAATTACTGGACGCTGTTTGCTCTCTGGGCAGCGTTATCGCCCAGAGAACAAGTGTGTCCAGGGAGCTCCTGAGAGGCATGCACGGCGAGACTTGGTCTCACCGACTTTGGGCATGTCATCAGGAGAGACCAGTCCCTGGAGAAGGACGTCCTGCTCGGTCCGGTGCAGGGGCAGAGACACAGAGGAAGGTCCTCGAGGAGATGGAGGGACACGGTGGTGACAATGGGCCTGGACACAGAACAGTAGTGAGGCTGGTGCAGGCACGGGCAGGGCCCGAACCCCAAAGCCCACACCCACTGCCAGGGGGGTCGATGCTGACTCATAGCGACCCAAGAAGACACACGCTCTCACTCCCACACACACCCAGGCCATTCACATGCATGCCTGCACGCTCACTCATGCTCACACACCCACCCCTACTCGGACACTCTCACCCTCACACACACCTCTACACCCTGCTCTCTCCTGCACACTCCCCACTAACAAGCCCACGAGGGGCTCTGCAGGAAGAAGCCAGGGCAGCTGGACTCTTGTCCTGCAGGGTCTCCCGGGCAGTGGGTGAGTGGGTTTCTTCCCAAGCTTCCCAGGAACCTGGCCTGGGGTGGGCCAGGCATTGAGCTGCCAAGAGGCCAGTGGTTTGAGCCCACCCGTTGCTCCGTGGAAGCAAGGTGGGGCTGCCTGCGCCCATAAAGATCTAAATGCCAGAGACCCAGAGGGGACAACTCCATTGTGTGCTCCAGAGTGGCTGTGAGTCAGAATCAACTTGAAGAGGCAGCGAGCTTTTCAGTCCTGCCCCCTCCCCCTTTTCCCTCCCTGCTCTCTCTCCTCCCCTCCCCCTTCTTCCCTCCCCTAGCCCCTCACTGGGGAGTCACAACTGTTTTGCCTGGCCCCCTGCTGGGTGCCGGGGATCAAACCACCAACACTCCTGCTGTCACAGCACCACCGTCCTCCACAATGACCCCCGACCCAGGCTCGTGTGTGCTGCCCACTCATTACCTGCAGTGAGAATGTGCCACCCCCTCTACCACATGCCAGGCCCTGTTACAGACCAGGGTCCCCAGCAGGGAGCCCAGCAGGCAAGATAGCCCCACTGGGCGCCTCATTCCCTTCGAATCTTCACGGGGGGCCATCAGAGCAGGACTGCCCACCTTCAGAGGACACGGGGAGCCGCATGTCCCCCCTTACCCTACCCCAGCTTAGCTGGGCCTGCCTCGCACAGGCAGGACCTCAGGAGGATGCTGGAGTCCTGAGCACGCAGGGAAGTGAAAGAGCGTGAGAAGGGAGGCCCGAGGGGAGGAGAGAGAGCACGGAAGGAAAGAGAGAGAAGAGAAGGGGGGAGGCGGGAGGGAGGGGGAGCATCCGCGCCAATTTGGGGGGATGTCCATACAACTCTTTTCAGAAGCGACTCACTGTGGAAGTGTGTGACAGGGTGGGGATGGGGGATCAAGGAAACTACTAGAACAAAACCAAACAATGCTGGCCCGCGGGCTGGCCGGGGGCGGAGGAGGCGGCTGTGTCTGAGCAGGGCGTTGGGTCCATGCTGCTGACGGCTGATTATTTCCGAGAAGGGGATCCATCAGGGAGCACACCCGAGGAGCCTGATCAATAGCGCTGAAGGACACTTGTAGGAGGACATGGTGGGATTGGAGAAGGTCTTGTTGGGTGTGTGTATTTCGGCCACCATTGAGAAAACAGTAACAATAATCAGGACAGTGCCTAACCATGCGTCCAGGGAAGAGGGAAATGTTCTAAAATTGACGGTGGCGATGACTGCCCCACTCTTCTTGAGATGGCTGTACCATTGAAGGGTACGACAGATGGACGCAGTGCCACTAAAACGTCTGTGAAAAGAGGGGGGACGAGGGGGGACGTGGGGGAAGGGAAAGAAGGAAGGAAGAGCAAAGTGAAGGAGGGAGGGAGGCGAGGAAAGCAAGAGAGAAGAGAGGCAGGAATGAATACATGGCAGCAGAAAGGTCGGAAGGAAAGAACAAGAGAGAAAGAAGGAGATGAAGTCTCTTGTCCGCCCTGCCCCAGCCGGGCCAGCCAGTGTCCAAGGTCAGGGCCAGGCTGGCTGTGGGGCCCCTCCCACCAGCAGAGTTTGGGTGAGCTGAGTATCTGGGAAGCACAGGGCCCTCCCAGAGGGCAGGGCGGGAGACCCAGGCACCGGAGCAGGCTCTGATGCTATCAGAAACTCGGAGCCAGTTCGGAACTGGTTGGGGCCCATTCTCACGGGCTGAAATGTGGGCCAGGGGCCCTGCCCACCACACTGCCCTCGTTTTTCTGAACTTAGGGGCCTTGCTGAAACCTCTTGCCCTCATTGGAGTCCACCCCCGACGTCAGACCCCGTGTGTGTGTGTGTGTGTGTGTGTG
>NW_022111359.1:6627499-6628582 GCF_000313985.2 Echinops telfairi | reverse complement strand
CCGCACCCTCCTCACCACGGTGGCTGTGTCCCTGTCTATCATTGCGGCCACTGCGTCCATCCCTCTCACTCAGGGGCTTCCTCCCTTTCACCTCCCCCCCCACTTCACCAAGCATGATATTCTTCTCCAGGGAATGGTCTCTCCTGGAAACACGTCCAAAGCAGATGAGGTGACATCTCCCTTTCACCCCCCCCCCAACTTTACCACACATGATGTCCTTACTGGGGGAGTGGTCTGTCTCCCTTGATAACAGGTCCAAAGTCCGTGAGACTTGCCCCCAAGGAGCCTTCTGGTCTTGCTTCTTCCAAGAGAGGGGCTTCTGTGCGCTCGGCAGTCCGCGGTACTTCCGCTCTTCTTCCGCAGCACGGTGATTGCAGTGCGTCAGTTTTTAGGCTGTCTTCCTTATTCAATGCCCAACGTTCACGGGCATGCGAAACTCACAATGAAAAACACTCACTGCCATCCAGTTGATGCCGACTCAGAGTGGCCCGACAGGACCGGCTAGAACCGCCCCTGTGATTTTCCAAGACTGTAAACTCTTTTTTTTTAAATCATTTTATTGGGGGCTCGTATAACTCTTATCACGATCCATCCATCCATCCATGGTGTCAAGCACATTGGTACACTTGTGGCCATCATCATTCTCCAAACATTTTCTTTCTACTTGAGCTCTTGGTATCAGCCTCTCATGTTTCCCGTCCCTCCCTCCCCACGAAGCCATGATCATTTATAAATTATTCTTACACCTCTCTCTTTTCTACTGTGCTAAAAATATACAGAACGACAACAACGCACCACCAAGTAGCCCATGCTCTCCTACAGCCACAGGGTAGGTTTGCCCCTGTGGGTTCCCAAGACCGTACGTAACTTTATTGGAGTCGAGAGCCTCATCCTCCTCCCATGGAGCCACTGGGGGTTTTGAACTGCTGACCCTGTGGCTAGCAGCTCACTCCATTACCCACTATGCCACCAGGGCTCCTCTCACACAGAAGGTACGCCACCACTACCTCATCCTTTCACAGTGAAGAGGGTAGAAGTCCCTATTCCAGGTGCCAGCTCCCAGGGGAAGGTCCTCATTTCTTT
>NW_022111359.1:6622142-6627399 GCF_000313985.2 Echinops telfairi | reverse complement strand
CGGCTAGAACCGCCCCTGTGATTTTCCAAGACTGTAAACTCTTTTTTTTTAAATCATTTTATTGGGAGCTCTTACAGCTCTTATAACATTCCATACATCAATGGTATCAAGCATATTTGTACATAGGCTGCCATCATCGTTTCCAACATATTTTCTACTTGAGCCCTTGGTATCAGCTCTTTTGTCCCCTCCCGCCCTCCATCCTCCCACCCTCGTGAATCTTTGATCGATTATATATTGTAATTATTATTTCATATCTTACACTGCCCACTGCCTCCCTTCACCCACACTTCTGTTATTTGCCCTTTTTCGGTCGGGGGGGCTATATTTCCAACCTTGTGAAGGGTTCCTCCTTTCTCCCCTCCCCCTCCTGGGCCATCCCCCTCCCGTTGAATATCACTACTCCCACTACTGTTCCTAAGGGGTTTCTCTGTCCTGAAGTCCCTGTGTTGAGAGCTCTTCTCTGTACCTATGGGTGTTCTCTGGTCTAGCCGGATTCGTAAGGTAGACCTGGGTCATGGTAGTGGGGGTAGGAAGCATTCAGGAACTAGAGGAAGGATGTGTGTTTTGTCAGTGCTACACTGCACCTTGGTTGAATCACCCTTTCCTTATAACCCTCCTGTGTGGGGATGTCCAATTGTCCATAGACAGGCTTTGGGTCTCCACTCCACTCCTGCCCATCATTCGCACCGATATGGTTGTTTGTTTCGGATCTTTTGATACCTGATCCCGTCAACACCTCATGGTCACACACAGGCTGGTGTGCTTCTTCCGGGTGGGCTTATTTGCTTCCCTGCTAGATGGCCGCTTGTGTGACTTCAAGCCTTTAAGACCCCGATGCTGTATCTTTTGGTCAAGACTGTAAGCTCTTGACGGGAATACAACGTCCGTCTTTCTCCTGTGGAGCCGCTGGTGATTTCAAACGTCTGACCTGGCGGTTCGCAGGCTAACAGCCCATGCCAGCAGGGCTCCATGCAGGGATTGACAATCACAGGGCGCAGCCCCGATGCACCCTAGTCCTCAAAGTGACAGCCGTACTCTTCAATGCCTTAGAGAAAGTCTTTTTGTTTGGTGGGGGCGGGGCACATTGTTGGGGTGACCCAATGTGATGTTTGGTCCTCGAAGTTTAGCGGGCGAGCCAGACGGTGACAGAACAGCAGGGCACGCGGGAGTGGAGTGGGAGGATGGGCGATGGGCAGGTTCTACGGAGAAGGCCATACCCAGGCTGAAGGCAGAGCCGGACCTGGCCCTCCGGAGGAGGAGCAGGTCGGCAGGGAGAGTCCCAGGCAATGGGAACAGCCGGGGCGAAGTCCCGAGCGAAGCGTGAAGAAGCCGAGCTCAAGGTGGAGAGAGGCGAGCTATGGCCGGGCGTGTGGGAGTCCAGCTGAGTGGCTCAGGTTTTGCTTATGAGATCCCTGCCCCCCCCCCCCATGTCTTAAATGGAGACTTTGGAGTTTGGTGAAAGTGTGGACTGGGCATCCTTGGCCACCTGTTGGTGTGTGGCAGGCTCTGGGCGTTGGGCTGCAGGAAGAGGGAGGATCAGGTTGGTTTGTGGTCAAGACACAGACACAGGGGGAGAAGGGGGTTGACGAGGGGTGGGTGGGGCTCCGTCCCACCTGCCCTGGGACCACCGAGGAGAGAGGGAGGTGGGTGGGTCTGTTGCCCCCCTGGGAGAGGAGCCTCCAGGGGGAGGCACTCAAACACACAGCAGGCTGTGGTCGGCCAGCCGTCATGGAGAGGGTGCCAGCGGCATTACATGAGGTCCCTAAGCGTTGGGGGCAACCTGGAGGCCACAAAGAGCAGTGGGCCATGAATCAAACCTGTCCAGGCGCCTGATAATCTAGTGAACGCCACGCTGGCCTGGGGCAAGCGATTTCTTCACACCCATAGCTGGCGCGCTCCTTGTGAGTCAGCGTCTTCAGGTCCAGAATTCTGTCGATGAGGATGAGGGTGACGCTTCACCTTTGCTTTCTGCAGTGGGGCGCAGGCACCCGCAGAGAGTTTTGCAAAGGGGAGACTGGGAAGGCAGGGAGGGCGTCATCACGCTGTGGCTGCTCTCGGCGGCCGTTGCGTCAAAGCCAACTCGTGGCAACCCCGTGTGGGCAGAGCTGGGCTCAAGGCTTCGAGGCTGGGCCCGTCAGAAGCAGACCACCAGGGCTTACTTGCAAGCTGCCTCCCTCCAGGCGGGTGGGGACCATCCACCTTTGGTTTGTGGGACAGAGCTTGCCCATTGGTGCCACCCAGGGGCTCCCGATGAGCCATGCGGAAGTCAGCGGGTGCTGGTTTCTGAGCTAGGGTGAAACGGCTCCTGTGGCCCAGACATCTCTGAGGGAGCTGGGAATCTTGCGTCTGCCATTCGGGGCCCAGAGCCATTGAGATTCTGCAATAAACGTCCTACTGGATCTCGACCAGACTGGACTCCCTGGTTAGTGAGGCTTGGAGCCAATACCGCTGAGAGGCAGATGACACAACGCATGTCTCATCCTCACCGTGTTGAGGGTTAGAGATGTCAGTGACCTTCTCTGGGTCCCACAGGTAGCGTATGAGGTAGCCTGGATTCCATCTCATGTCACCGGATTCCAAAGCCTATCTGTGGGGATGCATTGATTGCAAATATATATATATTTTAAACCACCAGTGGCTGAAAATGAGAAGCATGACCCCTTATTTTGTTGTTCTTTTCCTCAAGGAAGCTTGGAGGCAGATGGGCGGGCCCAGAATGGGTTTAGCTACACGGCTCTGCTCTCCCTCAAAACCCAAACCCAGCTCACTGCCCCGAGTCCAGGCGGACTCACAGCCACCCAATAGCACAGAGCAGAGGGGCCCCTGTGGGCTTCCCAAACTCTGACTCTAGATGGGAGTAGAGGCCCTTGTCTTTCTCCTGAGGAGCAGCTGATGGCTTTGAACTGCTGCCCTTCCAGTGAGCAGTCCCACGCCTAACCACCATGCCCCGGGGACACCAGCACCAGGCTATCAAGGGGTCTTGAAAGCAAGCAATTTGGGGTACTACTGCCTCTGGGTGTGCCACATCTTAGCCATCCCCACAAGTGAATGAGCCGGGGTTTGGGCGTGAGCACTCTCCCAGCAGCCCCACATGGGACGGTCCCTCGTGGCTCCTGGGCCAGGGTCCCATGCACCGAACCGGACCCAGAGACAGCGTGCACTCTCAAGATACACAGGTTAAAAGGAAGGATTTGATTTCTCCAGCCGGTGGCAGCGCGGCAAGTACACCATGAGTGGCCACTGTGTCTCGTGGTCATCACACGAGACAGGACGGCTTGAGATATAAAGGAAACACAGGAAGAGGAGAGCCAGAGTCCAAACCACTTGCTGTTGAGTTGGCCCGGCGCCTGGCAAGCCCACGTGGGTCAGCGTCGAGCTGTGCTTTCAGGGCCCTTGGTGGCCGATTTCTCGGGAGCAGACTGCGAGGTCTTTCTTCAGAGGCACGCCTGGGTAAACCTGAACCTCCTACATTCTCGTTAGCAGGCAAATGCTTCACTGTTGGCAGCACCCAGGCACTTCCAGCTTTAGGGCAGCGGTCTGCAAGTGTCTTATCTGAAAAGGTTCAAACCATACTCAATGCCGTCAAGTTGAAGCCAGCTCATAGGGACCCTACAGGACAGGGTCGAATCGCCCCCAAGTTTCCGAGACGGTACGTGCTGCCAGGAGTAGAGAGCCCCGTCTTTCTCCAGGGGAGTGGCTGGCGCTGTCGAACTGCGGACCGGTGGATCTTGGCACAACCACCATGCTCCCAGGGCTCCCTCTTAAAGGGCCAGGAGCAAGCATTCTCGCCTCTGTAGGCCAGTGCTTGTTGCAACCACTCGCTTTAGCTGATGTGATTAATTTTTTTCTTTCTCAAAGAACCAGATTTTCAGTCTTAGTGATTTTCTCTATTGGTTTTCCTCTCCCCCCCGCCCTCCCAGTTTGGCCCCTGGACCAGAGCTTGGCAACCCCTCTCCTAGGGAATTCTAGGGTCTATGGTCAGATTTGGTCTAGGAGATGGAGGTCAATGGCATTTCTATCTACAGCAGTGGTTCTCAATCTGTGGGTTGCAACCCCTTTGGGGGTTGAACAACCCTTTCATGGAGGTCCCCTAAGACCATCAGAAAACACATCTTCCCGATGGTCTTAGGAACCGAGACACCCCTCCTCTATCTCAACCTTCTCACCGACGTTGGCTTTTTTACGCATACTGTCGCAAAATGTAGCAATGTAGTTTACTGTGACCCGTGCTACACCATGCTTCAAGACAAAGTTTCATTTATTTGTCATTAGAAATAAATATTTCACAAGATAGAATGACATATTGTTTTTGTGATTCATCACCATGCTTTAGATATGTTCCATTTGTAGCAATGAAAATACACCCTGCCTATCAGATACTTACATGACGAGTCATGACAGGAGCAAAATGACAGCGATGAATGAAGTAGCAACGAAAAGAATTTTATGGTTGGGAGTCACCACCACATGAGGAACTGCATGAAAGGGTCCCAGCATGAGGAAGGTGGAGAAGCACTGCTCTGTAGGAAGGGGAGAGAGGAATGGAAGACAAGACTCCATCGGCTCTTTGAGGATTCACGTGGCAGTGTTCCACGTGGAAGTATTTCACGTGGCAGTGTTCCACGTGGAAGTATTTCACGTGGCAGTGTTTCACGTGGAATTATTTCACGTGGCAGTGTTCCACGTGGAAGTATTTCACGTGGCAGTGTTCCACGTGGAAATGTTGCTGTGCCAAGTCCCCCTGACTCGGGAACCACAGGCATGACAGAACCACACCGTCCGAGACCAGCTGCATGCAGGGTCGGGATTGGACTGTTGGAATCCGACCGCTCATTTTCAGAAGCAGCCCACCAGGTCTTTCTTCCTATTCTGTCTGTGTTTAGAAGCACCGTAGAACCGGGGACGCACAGCGGTGACGTGCCGGCTCCACGGTGTGTGTGGAACGTGTGGTCTGAGAACCGAATCCAGGTCTCCTGCACGGAGCTGCTGCTGTTGTCTGAGATGCTGTCAAGTCCGTTCCGACCCCTAGCGACCCCACGGACAACCGAGCGAAACACCGCCCGGTCCACACCGTCCTTGCCACTGATGTTTGGGCCCGTGGTTGCAGCCACGGTGTCACTGCACTTTGAGATGTTGTTGCTGTGTTTTTTTTTAAAATAATCATTTTACTAGGGGCTCACACAACTCATCAAAATCTGTACGTACATCATCTGCGTCCAGCACTTTAGTACATATGTTGACTTCATCATTCTTA
>NW_022111359.1:6617933-6620136 GCF_000313985.2 Echinops telfairi | reverse complement strand
GCTCACATGCGCTCCGACCAGACCAGTCCCCCTTCCCCTCTTCCCGAGCTGCAGCTTCAGTGCTGTCCTCTGAAGTGAATTCCCCCTGGGGGAGGGTGGTGCCCTGCACCCAGTTGGTAATGGGGCTGGCCCCTCAGGCCTCTCCATCTGTCCCTACTTCCTGTCAGCATGTTGTGTTCCTGTCTTGGAGCTCCGGGTTGAAGTCTGGTCCCTCTTTCCCTGTGGAGACAGGGAAATAGACACCCTCCCCCCGTGTAGATTAGTGCCCTGTTCACCTGGCTACCCATACTTTTTTCCCTCCATCGAGGGTGCCATTGAGTCGGTTCCAACCCATAGCCTCCGGATGCAGGAAAAAACCCAGAAACTGCCAGTCTTGCGTCTTCTTCACAAGTGTCCCTCTGCCTGAGCCCACGGCTGCTGTCGCTGTGTCCGTCCAGCGCGTCCAGGGCCTTCCTCTTTTCCTCGCCTCCTCTCCTTTACCAAGCACAGTGTCCTCCTCCAGGGACTGGTCTCTCCTGATCCCACGCTCAGAGTAGGAGTGTCTCGCCCTCCTTGGCTCTAAGGCGCATTCTGGCTGTGCTTCTTCCAAGGCAGATTGGGTGGTTCCTCTGGCAGGCCATGGGACTTCCAATAGTCTTCGCCAGCGCCATCATTCAAAGGCATCGACTCTTCTCTGGCCTTCCTCAGTCAACATCCAACTTGCACATGCCTACGAGCCAGCTGAGAATGCAGACCATGGCTTGGGTGAGGCGCACTTTATTCCTCCAAGGGCATGTCTGCTCTTTAGCCCTCTAAAGAGGCCGGGCGCAGCCGATCTACCCAGGGAAGTGCCTTTTTCATCTCTGGACTGCGGCTTCCAGGCACATGGACTGTCAGTGTCTCCTCCAGCAGCGGCTCGTGTGATGTCATGCTGGAAGCGATGCCGCTGGTATTTCAAAGACCACCGTGGTGACCCAAGGCGAACCGATTTCAGCTGAGCTTCTGGATGAGGAACTGACCACAAAGTGGACCAGAAGCTGTCCCCTCCTGAGGAATTGTCCACCGGACACCTGATGAGCAGCAGCTAAAACTTGGGAGCTTTGACTCCTTTCCAGCGGGCACCTCACGCGTATCAGTCTTGTTTTCCTATCAGATGTTTGGCTTTCTTTTTCCCTTGCCGGTCTTGACATGCGTGTGTCTTCTCCACTCTTTCGCATCCGTTGTAGATGTCACTGCCGTTAGGTGTCGTCGAATCGGTTTGGGCGCACAGACACCTGATGCACAACAGTGTGAAACTCTGAAAATCCGCACGATTGTTCCTCTGCCCTGAGCCCAAGGCTGCAGCCACTGCACCACTGTACTTCCAGATGCACCTTGAAACGCCCTTTCTGGCAATGGAGTGAAATGTGTCCATTCCAGGTTCCAGTGATGACCTGGTGTCTGAAGCTGTTTCTTCTCCCTTTGAATCGTGTCCCATCATGACTGACATACCGGTGACCTTGCTTCCAGCATCACAGCAACATCAAAGCCACCACAAAGTGACACACTGACCAGTGGTGGTCAGTCTTAGATAAGGCATTTTCTTCCACTATATCACCCGCCTTTTAATTGTATCTACAGCATCCTCTGTTGAACAGAAATTGTACCTTTTTAATAGTGCTAAACTCACCAGGGCTCCTGATTTTTAGAAGGAAAAGAGGGAGGGTGTACATAGACCGAGGAGCCCTGGTGACATCGTGCTTAGGCGTTGGGTTGCTAACTGCAAGGTCAGCAGTTCAAAACCACCAGCTGCTCCTCAGGAGAAAGAGGAGGCTCTCTGTTTCCTTACAGAGCACAGTCTCAAAAACCCACAGGGCAGTTCTACCGTGTCCTATAGGGTCACTGAGAGTCGGCATTGACTCGATGACGGTGAGTTTGGTTTAGGATTTGGTATCTAGATGGCTGTGTTAGGCTGGGGTCACTAGAGAAACAAATCCAGTGACACCCATCTGCGTATAAGAAAGGACTTTCTATCAAGAAGTAATCGCTCATCGATAAAACACACCAGACTGCCTCACTCTCTCACTGCCTCACTCTCTCACTGTCTCATTCTCACTCTCTCACTGCCTCACTCTCTCACTGTCTCACTCTGACTCTCTCACTGCCTCACTCACTGCCTCACTCTCTCACTGCCTCACTCTCTCACTGCCTCACTCTCTCACTGTCTCACTCTCTCACTGTCTCA
>NW_022111359.1:6613992-6617178 GCF_000313985.2 Echinops telfairi | reverse complement strand
CTCACTCTCTAAAAAAATTTTAAAAAAAGATAAAACACACCAGCCCAGTCCAACTCAAGTGCATAAGTCTGATACTTGTCCATCAGTCCCTCTTCAGACTCACGCAGCCACATGCAATGATGCCGAATGCAGGAAGATCACAGGCCAGTGGGTGCCGGGTTGTGTGGCTCTAGTGGTGGTGCTGCATCACCGGCCTGCAGGTCTCAGCGTGGCTTGTCAACAGGAAGGTGAAGTCAGCGGAAGAGTGAGAGGGGAGGCTTCCCGGTCCCTCCTCATGAGAAGGCCACGCCCACAAGGAGGTACCATCAGGCTCTGATCTGATTGACAGGCTGGACTCCACGCCTACCCTTTTATATCTTCAAATTGACACGGAACTATGTAACTGCCACGGTGCTCATAGAGATCATCTTTGGCTGTTTCTTGAATGGATGAACCAATAGAGTAAGGAATGGAGGATCTGATCAAGTAAGAACCAGCCCCGGGCCTGCTGGAAGATTGGTGGGTAAATGAGAGGTGAGGGCCTGGCTGGTCCAGGGTGGCCAGGTGAATGAATGAATGGTTGATGGGTGAAACATAGACAGGTGCCTGGCTGACAGGTGACCAGCTGAGGGGCGAATGACAAACCCTGGTCTGCTTAATGCCCTACGAGCCGGCCAGTGACTTGGCTGATTTGGGGGCAAGGGCACCTGCCCCTCTCTGACACCCCTGCCGGTGACCCTTCCACCCCCAGATCAGCAATGTCACCTTCCTCATCCTCGGGCCACTCATGATGTTCCTGATGCACCCTTACGCCAAACAGCGCACTCTTTACGTTCACTGCATTTGGATCCTCTTTGTGGTCATTGGTACGGGGGTGTGGCGCAGTGGTGGGCAGTGGGCGTGGCGCGGTGGTGGGCAGTGGGCGTGGCGTGGTGGTGGGCAGTGGGCATGGCACGGTGGTGGGCAGTGGGCGGAGGGGCGTGGTGGGGCTGTGGGCTGTGGGCTGTAGGCAGAGGGTGGAGGCCGGCAGCCACCTGACCACCTCTCTGGCCTCTGCCCCAGGCCTGTTCTCCACGTACTTCCACATGACCCTGAGCTTCCTGGGGCAGCTGCTGGATGAGCTCTCCATCCTGTGGCTGCTGGCCAGTGGCTACTGCATCTGGATGCCACGCTGCTACTACCCGGCCTTCATTCGGAAGAACAGGTGTGGGAGCCAGGGCGGGCTGTCTGGATAGTGGGACCTGAGTACTCTGGGCACCCTGCCTGAGGCCACCTGGCCGGCTGAGGCCACCTGACCCTATGCCTCAGTTCCCCTGAGCCCCCGGTCCAACCCGGCTCACTGTCCCAGGACTCTTCCATGCCACCCTGGCTCTCCGGAGCCCCAGCTCGCTACCCTGAGTTTAGCTGAGACCCCTTCTCTTGACTTGACTAGGCACCCCAGGCTGCCAGAGCCTCTCTCCTCACTCTTTCTGGGGACCCACAGGTGCAGCCACCTGGTTCCCTGAAACCTTCCTTTCCCTGAGTCCATCTTAGTGATTTGCGAACCTCTTCTTGAGGCAGACAGACTCACCTGGGCCTTCCTGAGCTCTCCCCTTGCTCCCACCCCCCACCCCCCGTTCCTGTAATCCTCTCCAACCTCCTAGGTTGGAGCCTCCTCTGACACCCCCCTAAGTCCCCCACCTGCTCCATCCTCAAGCTCCTCCATCCCCTGCTTTCTCCTGCCTCCCCTACCTTTTCTCACCCACCTCCTCCACCCCCCACTCTCTCCTGCCTCCCCCACCTCCCCTCATATCCCCACCTCCCCCAGCCCCCTTCCTTCCCCACTTCCTCCATTGCCCCCAAGCCCAAGGTTTCCCTGGGCGATTCCTAAACCCCGACCTCATATGCACTACGTTTCTGGCAGCAACTTCTAGAAGAGCCAAAAGATGGAAACAACCCAAACCTCCAACTGTAGGGAAATGGGAAAGCAAACTCTGGTACCTTCACACAATAGACTCCCGTGCCTCCTTAAAAACAAACAAACAGACAAATAGACAAACAGACAAACAAAGAGCATCGAGTCCAGCAAACACCGTAAGACGTGGAAAAACTCAAAGAACGTTGAGCTCAGCACAGTTGGTCAATCTTCTAAGGATACATATTCTAGGATCCCATTACTGTACAGGAAAATAGGGAAAAGGAGAAACCGGTTTCCACACCAAAGGGTTAGACTTAGAGATGGGGGTGGGGAGCGGGAGATGAGAAGAGGGAAGAGACAGGAGGCTATAGGGGGGGTCGGGGGGCGGGGCTCAAAAGCCCACATGTATGGGATGAGGAGAGTGCAAGTACTTAGAATAGGGGGTTTGTGTGTGCATGTGCACACGCACATGTGTGTATAAGCATTATATTCCACAAACAAAAAGGAAACGTATGCATAAACACAAACAAAGATAAGTAAATTTATAAATGTGGTTAGATCAACAGGCTTAGACCTAAGAGGATGCCACGGGATGGGACAAGGTTTCATTCTGTTGTACACGAGTGGCTATGTGTCCAGACCAATGAGAGAGAGAGGTGGGGGGGGGGGGTGGCTAGCTTTAAACACCCTTCAGATCCCTTCCCCATCAGATCTAAACATTGATCTGAGTGGTCATAAAACGAGGAAAAGACAAACTAAAGTGAACTTGGATTTGTGTGTGTGTGTGTGGCACACAAGTTGGTTTCAAACAAATAAACAAAAAACGCCCGACCTGGGTTCCCTGGGACCCTTCACTGACTGACCCCGTCCCCGCCCCCCCCCCTGGTTCTTCGGGGTCCTCTGGGCCTCTCTATTCCCCCTTCGGAGCCCCAGTGGGCGCCCTCGAATCTCTGCCCATTCCTCGCCCATTTGAGGTCAGATCTCCAGCAGACCCTTCCTCCTGGCCCCCAGCTGAGCCCCCTTCTCCCCGCCTCCCTCCACCCTAGGACCCACTTCACCTGCCTCGTCATCCTCATCACGGTGGTCAGCAGCTTCCTGTCCTTCCTGCGGCCCACGGTCAACGCCTACGCCCTCAACAGCATCGCCTTCCACATCCTCTACATCGTAGTGCGGGAGTACAGGAAGTGAGGGCGCCTCCCGCCACCCGTCGGCCTGCTGTAACCCTTTAGGGAAGCGGATGGCATCTTTTGCCCGTGGAGCAGCTGGTGGTTTCGAACTGCTGGCCTTGTGGCTAGCAGCCCCATATGCAG
>NW_022111359.1:6606845-6613878 GCF_000313985.2 Echinops telfairi | reverse complement strand
GGCAGCGTGCTGGGTGTGGTTCCTGGGTCACAAGGTCTCACCAGGCTTGTCTCCCGAGCAGTAGCTGGGTGGGTTCAAACCACTGACCCTCTGGTGGGTAGCGGCGCGTTAAACCCCTGCGCCACCAGGGCTCTGTGCTTTCCTCCAGGAGCAACAGCAGGGAGCTGCGGCACATTCTCCAGGTCAGCACGGTCCTGTGGGCGATCTCCCTGACCAGCTGGCTCAGCGACCGGCTGCTCTGTAGCTTCTGGCAGAGAATACATTTCTCTTACCTCCACAGCATCTGGTGAGTGAGGGCTGTCCCCACACCAGGGACCTGGGCCCTCAGAACCGCCAGGCTCAGATCCCAGAGCTAGGAGCAGGAGCCTGTGAGGTAGGGCAGGGGGGCACCGAGGCCAGCACTTAGGGGGCCGCTAACAGTAGGGGTCCTGAGAAGGAAGAAGAGGTCCAGGATGGGGCCGTGGGCATCTTGTTGGACACAGGGCCAGTGGGTCCCCTCTCTCTTCATCCGGTCCTGGGCCCCTCTGTCCAGGTCCTCAAGGGGAAGAGTCCCGTGAGGCATTTTATATAAACCTGAGAGAGCCCGAAGCTGTCAGGCAAGGAGAACCCTAAGGTTTTCTGCTGAAGTGGCCCATAGAAAACGGGCAAGACCTTGAGGGCAGAAACCTTGCCAGGCCTGGAAAGGCGAGGCAGACAAGTCAAGTTCTGGCTCTCACTGTTTTCACGCTGAATGTGTGCACGCGTGCAGGTGTCCACGTGTGCCCACATAGATGTATGTGCATCGGAATTGACTCAGTGGTAGTGAGGTTTTTGTGTGTGTGTATACACACACACACACACACACACTCACACACACACAGATATATGTGTATATTTAACGCACTTCCATTGAGGTGATGCAACTCACAGTCACCCAACAGGACAAAGTAGAACAGCTCCTGTAGGTTTCTGAGGCTATAAATCTTCACGGAAGCAGAAAGCCTCATCTTGCTCCCTCGGAGCCACTAGTGGCTTTGAACTATTGACCTTGAGGTTAGCAGCCCAACATCTAACCTACTGTGCCACGAGAGCTCCATGTGTATATACATACATACATACATATATACATATTTGTGTTTATAATTAATTGTACCTGTATATGAGTGTGTACACCATATATACTTGAGTATAAGCCAACCCGAATGCCAGCCGAGGCACCTAATTTTACCACAAAAACTGCATTAAAAATGTGCCAAAAAACTCGGCTTATACACGAGTGTATATGGTATAGATACATAACCTACTATGCCACCAGGGTTTCTTCTATGTGTATATATAGTTGCATGCTTATATATATAATTGTATGTGTATCTATATATACATGTATACATGTACACACAGGCATAAAACAGTACACACAGGCATAAAACATTCTATGGCACTAGGGCTCCTTTTGTGTGTGTGTGTGTATACACACACACACACATATATATATATATCCACCAGAGTTTCTTGTATGATTATATACAATTGTAGGTGTATGAGTACATATATGTACACATAAATATATGTATAAAATCTACTATGCCACCAGGGCTCCTCATACAAATATTTTTCCCCAAAAACATCCACAGAAAAATTCCATTATGTTTTATTCCTATTATTTCATGAAGTTTTTAACCCCCCTCACATATACATGACATGTATGTATATGAATATGTACATGCATATGAACATGTGCAAGTATGCTGTAATATTACAATGACATGCTTGTTGGGAGTTGCTGGCAATGCACGGAGCGTCCGTACGTGTGTGTCAGGGTAGAACTGTGCTCCTGCCATGGGGGAGGGGGATTCAAGGTTGACCTTTTGGAAGTAGATTGCCAGGTCCTTCTTCCAAGGCACCTCTGGGTGGGGGCCGTTCAAAAAACCAGATGAGAGCTTCATCATTGAGCCGCCAGGGGCAACTCAGAGATAGATTTCCTTCAAGAAATTGGCTAGCATGATTGTGGGGCTTAGTTCCGTCCAAATCAGTAGGTCAAGTGGCAGGCTGGAGATTTCTGCAGGCTTGTGTCTCAAGAGCTGAAGGACAGATGTGGGAAAGAGAGAGAGAGAGATAAATAAGTGAGCTTTGGGTAGACTCGAAGCTCCAATGTTTCAGTTTGCACTTGGGAGTGTTAATAGTTTGTACTACCCAGGCACCCGACGATATTGCCTAATAGCTGCATAACTTTGGAAAGACAGAGAGAGAAGTGTTCTGCCAAAATATCTACTGCTGCAACTTAAGGAACCTCCCTGTCAACTGACTGTGCACACCCCACTGCACTGTGGGATAGCAACTAGTCTTGTGTTTGGCCAAACCACTGGCAACCACAGCCCAGCCAAGTTGACACAGAAAATTAACCCTCCCTCCCCGTCCCGCCCCCTCATGTTCCACAGGCATGTGCTCATCTGCTTCACCTTCCCCTATGGCACCATGGCCATGGTCTTGGTGGATGCCAACTATGAATTGCCAGGCCAGACACTCAAAATCCACTACTGGCCTCGGGACACATGGCCCGTGGGGATACCCTATGTGGAAATCAGGAATGATGACAAGAACTGCTGAGGCCCCCAGTCTCTTGCCCATCTAACCTCCATCAATGCACCTGTGTCTTGAGAAGAGAGATCCGGATCAGGACTTCACCTTGAAGATTCCTTTCTCCAGTTCCCTCTACCCATCTTCCTTGTCCTGCACTGCCCTGGCCTCCAGGAAGGAGGTGGACTTCCTGCCCTCTCCGGACCACCAATCTGATGACAGGGGGGGGGGGCTGGCTGTCATATTTCCCCTACATGATGTGACCCCCATCCTCTTTCAATTTCCTGCTCTGGGCCAGCTATTCCTAATGGTTCATGTCACAAGCCTTGACTGTGAGGACCTGGTATTGTCAGGGAATGATCCCTGGTGAAGGTTTGGTCCCCACACACTTTATAAATACTGGTGGCCACTACCAGAATTCTTGCACCCATCTTCGACTATGGCAGTCTCTTTAGTATTTGAGGATCCTGTCAGGAGGGATATGCCTTTATGTCACCACATTCTACGCTCATTCTTGCATGCAAAGACTTACAGCACTTCTTCTTCTTTTTAATCATTTTGTTGGGGGCTCATACAGCTCTTACCACAATCCATACACCCACCCATTGCATCAAGCACATCTGTACATTTGTTGCCATCATCATTTTCAAAACATTGTTTTTCTACTTGAGCCCTTGGTACCAGCTCCTCATTTTCCCCCTCCCCCCCCCACCCTCCTGACTTACAGCACTTCTTGGCTGTTCTGAACACACTGCCATGGACTCATGAGGGTTACCATCACTAAAGGAGAGCTAAGCAATTGGGGCCCTCGATGGGGTGCTCTAGAGGTTCCGAGAGCCCAAAGAACCTGGAGGAAGAAGAGGGTTTCCATGGTTGTTCAAAGCACCAAGCTTGGGGTTGGGTAGTCCCAAGTTTGAATCCCTGCACCACCATTTTCTAGTCTTGTAATCTTGGGGATATGATTTCCCCCACTTCTGAAGCTCAAGCAACCTCATCTTCAAAAATGGAAATGATGTTTCTTCCCTCATGAGGGACTTCTGTGTGGATAAAACAAGATGGTGTTTGTCAAGTGGTTACCATAAAGTCTGCTAAACACCCATCTACCCATGCATCCATCCGTGCATCCATGCATCCATCCATCTTTCCATCCACCCATCCATCCTTCTATGATTAATTAATTCATCCATCTCACATTCACCATCCATTCATGAATCCACCCATTCATCCTTTAGTTTCTCCCTCTATTAACTTATTTTTCCATCCATCTGTCCACCCGTCCTTCCACAATTAATTCATCCATCCAATAGCCAACATTCATCCATCAATCAACCCATTCATCCTTGAGTTTCTCCATTTGTTACTGTATTTACCCATCCATCTATCGTCCATTAACTGACCCAATCATTCCTAGATTGAACTTTTCATTCAGCTGACCATTTATGGAGCCAACATGCCCATCCATTAATTTATGCAGTCTTTCTTTCCACCCCCATCACCCATTGTGCTGAATGTTGATCCCTGGGGTGGGTTCTGCTCCAGGCTGTGGGTATTGAAGGGGCATAAGCTCAGGGGTTCCACCAGTCTCTATCAGACTGGCACAAGCCTGGTCTTCTTGATGTGTCTGACTTTTGCTCTACTTTATTTTCCCTCACTTGATTATTTTTATTTAATTTTATTGTCTCACTGGTCTGAGACCAGTTCATGTTCCACAAAAGCATTGCGGTCAGTGTCAACTTTGCTTCTCCTCCTTTTATAACCACTCAGACCAGTGTTTAGAGCGGTAAGGAAACTGCAGGTTTATCCATCCATTCTTTCATCTACTATCTATCATTTTAAAACCCATCCAACCACTCATATTAATGTATCCATATATCCATTGAAAGATCCATCCAACCATCTATCCATCCAACCATCTACCCATCCATCCGTCCATCCAACCATCCATCCATCCACCCATCCACCCATCTACCCATCCATCCATCCATCCATCCACCCACCCATCCATCCATCCATCCATCCATCTATATTTAGCCATCCATTTATCTCTTCCGTATTCAGATTTGAACCAAATCACTCAATCATACTACTGTTGATTGATGTTTCTACTCATTCATGCATTTATATCTTTATCAGATGTATATATACATATATATATGTAGTGTCTATTATACTTACAGCAGACACTGGTCCCCGCCCTAGTAAAAGAGACAGGTAACTAAGACCCTCCATGTCCCTGCCTTAGTGAAGGACAGAGACATTAAACAAACACAAACAAGATTCTTTCAGCTACCAGTAAGAGCCACAAAACAGATAACACAGGGTGATGCTCCAGAACAGTGGGTCTCAGCCTTCCTAATGCCTTTCATACAGTTCCTCATGTGGTGGTGGCCCCCCAACCATAAAATCATTTTTGTTGCTACTTCATAACTGTAGTTTTGCTACTGTTATGAATTGGGCGACCCCCTTTGGGAGTCGAACGACCCACAGGTTGAGAACCGCGTCTAGAGTAAGGTGACCAGACGTCCCGCTTTTGGTGGAACAGTCCTGATTTTTAACAATTTTTCCTGCATCCCACGGCATTTTTTAAAAGTCCCAATATTTGGAAAGAATGCATGACAAGCTAGGGTGTACAGTTTTCAGCTGCCATGTGGCTATTTCACCAGGATATGAGTTTTATCAATGCTGTCCCACTTTACCAATGTTAAAATCTGGTCACCTTATTCTAGAGAAATGTGGGGTGTAGGAGCAACCCTCTCAAATAGGTGATTAGGGGGAGTGGACTGTCAAACCGAGACCTCCGTGACAAAAGGAAACCAGCCAAGCACAAGATGTGGGGCAAGACCACCTGCGCAGAGGGAACCACAAGTGTGACCCTTATCCCCACCCAGTATGACCAAACCCACAAGTCGTTGCTTAGAGCTTAGTCGATAAGGGTTAGCACATAGTCAAGGGTTCTGAATAGGGGACCTCCGGCTAGGTTTTGGTGCCCACTAACCTATTGACATTGTCTGTAAAAGTTGATGTCTGGATGCATTAGCGAGGTCACTGGAGAGCATCAGTCCAAAGGGATAGAAGCAAATCCATCTGTTGTTGAGAGAGAGAGTCTACGAGGGGAGGGACTATTCATATCCACTGAAAGGTGACCATGGGTTCTGCTCCCATGCCATCTGACGCTCACCCCCTCTCAGTCAAGATACTCTGCCTGCCCCAGCTAATGGCTAAGTTAATGGATGAGTAAATCAAGCGATGGATGGTTCAAAGAATACAATAGATGGTTGGGCGTGTGGATGGGTGCATAAACTAATGGTGGATGGATAGACACAAATTAGTGGTAGGTGATTAGCTAAATGAATGTATAGATACATAAATTCATGGTGGATGGATAATTTAATGATGGAAGGACACATAAATTAATGGTCAATGGATAATGAATATATGAATAGATATAAATTAATGGTAGGTGATTAGATAAATGAACATATAGATATGTAGATAAATTTATGGTGAGTGGATAGATGGATGGAAAGATAATTTAATGGTGGATGGGGAGTGCATAAATGTATAAATTAATAGTGGGTGGACACATAAATCAATGCCAGATACATGGACATGGATGGATAGATAAATTAATGCTGGATGTATAGATAAATGAATGCATGCATAAATACATAAATTAATGGTGGATGATTAGACATATGATTGAGTATATATGTAGATTAATTCTTGGGGGGTGGATAGAAGGATGGATGGATAGATGGACAGATCAATTAATGGTGGATGGATGAATGGATGCGTAAATTAAGGGTGGATGGATAAATAAATTAGTGGTGGATGAACAGAAGTATTAATGCCACATGATTAGATAAATGGATAGAGAAATTAATGGTAAATGGGTAGATGGATGAATGGATACATGATGCATAGATGGACAGAATCATTGTATAGACATGGCTCAGAAAGGGCAAGCAACCTGCCCAAGGCCACACAGCCTGGACTTCAACCCAAGCTGTCCCTTTCTGGTGCTCCTTGCACCACAGTGAGTCAGCAAGACAACTGGGCCTGGACACCCAGTCCACCTGCTTCCCAGGTCTTCTCACTCGCGTCTAAATCCAGAAGTCCTTCACCTGAGGCCACCCAGGTTGGATGGAGGAGGCAGGAAGGGCGGCAGAGGGAAGGGCGTTCCTGCGACTTTGGGGAATTGTCTACAGAACAACCGGCTCGGGAGGGGGGAGTCCGAGGAGCACCACCTCCTGTGCCGTCCCCTCCCCGCTTTGCTACCTTATGTGACCATGCGGGGACTCGCCTAAAAAATGACGAGGACTGGCTGCTGGCCGGTTGACTCTGACTCAGGATGACCCTGAGGGTGTCGGAGCAGAACTGAGCTCTGCGGCATTTTCAACGGCTGGATTTCCTTCCGAGGCGCTTGTGGGCAGATGGGACACTCCAACCTTTAGGTTAGCAGCCAAGCCTGTGCCCC
>NW_022111359.1:6598498-6606583 GCF_000313985.2 Echinops telfairi | reverse complement strand
CACATAGGGCCACAATCTGTGCCCAGACTCGGGGCCCTGGCCTCTGCTGGCCTACCTGCCCACACAGCTTCCTCTTGTGGCAGGGACACAGAGGTCAGGGTACTGGTCTAGACTGTGCTAGCGAGCTGGGTGGACATGGAAAATCTCCACCGCTATCCGAGGGGGAGTTCTGATGGCAACGACCAAGCACGCAGATGCAAGGGGCTGAAACCCTAACCGGACCATCAGTAGATGGACTGGCTGAGTGAAGGACCAGGCTACTACTGCCCTGGCTGGGGCAGACTGCCCCTACCTCCGGGACAGCCTCTCCCTCCCTCGCTCTGGAAGGCCTCGCAGTGGGAAGTGGGCACCAGTAGCTATGGCTGACATCCTCCCAAGTTGAAAAGTGAGTTTAAAAGCTTCCAGGACACATGAATACACACACACACACACACACTAATGTCTCATCATTTTGTGAAAAAGTCGATCGACCAACCCTGGTGCTCTGGTGTCCATTCTGACTCATAGCGACCCCTACAGTCACGTGGTGGTGTTGTCACCCCCCAACCCATCAGCTCAGCAGAGAGTTTGTGAGCCTGCAAATCTTTGCAGCAGCTGACAGCCTCAAGGGTCTCTTGAGGAGCAGCTGGTGGGCTTGAACTGGCGGCCCTGGGATGCGCAGCTCACCGCTTACCCAGCAGCACCGCCAGGTCTCTGTCAAGTTGGCTCTGACTCATAGAAGGGAAAGGCTGCCCCACCCTTATCATTCTTCTGCGGGGCCCACTATTGCAGCCACTGAGTCCACCTCATGGAGGCTCGTCTGCTGACCTTCTACTTGGCCCCCCAGGATGCCCTTCTCCAGGGGCGGGCCTCTGCAAAGAAGGTGAACCAAACCCTTGCCACGCTCTCTTCCAAGGAGCATCTGGCTGCGTGTGGACAAGAGAAAAAATTCATAGACACTCATGTGTGTACAAAACAGAGATTTTTATCAAAGATTCATTGTCTATTAAGAAAACATCTCAGTCCAGTCCAGATCAAGGCCACACGTCCACTATTAGCCCATATGTCCGATACCGGTCTGTAAATTCCTCTAGAGACTCACACAATACACGCAATGATGCTGAATGCAGGAAGATCACAGGCCAGTGGGTGGGAAGTCTTGTGGCTCCAGTGGCGGTGGAAGCGTCTCAGCACTGGTGTGGGTCTCCATGTGGCTTCACCAGCTCCAGGGCTCTGGCTCCATCAGCGTAGCTCCATCAGGTTTGGCAGCAGGAATGTCTCACAGTGAGTGTGTGTCCTGCCTCCTGGGAGGAAGACAGGAGTTCCCAGAATCCTCAGGAGAAGGCCACGCCCACACAGAGGCCTCATTGGCTATGACCTGATTGACTACCACCCCTTCGCAAGTTGACAGGTTATGTAACTGCCATACTGTGCCTCTTCCAAAAGGATTTTTTTTAAAATGATTATTAACTGGGAGTTAATACAGATATCATATCATTCCCTAGTTCAATCACATCAAGCAAAATTACAATTGCTACCACAGCCAGTTTCCAAACATTCTTTTCCTTCCTGGACTCCTTGACACCATCTCCCTTTTACCTCCCACCACCACCACTATATTCCCCACCCCCTGCCTCTCCCAGCCCTTATTCTACTTGCTGTCCCTATAGGTTCATCAGTCCTGGGATTCGTATACGGAAACATAGAAAAACAAAACACAACTTCAAGAGGGTGACCTCCATTGACATAACATCTCAGATACACCCTAATATGAACAAACAAAATCACAACAAAAGAAAGAAAATGTTGAAAACCAAATCAGGTCTAGCATGGGGATATGTAGCTAGCTGGCCCATGGTATATTGAATATTCTTCACCAACATCATAATTCAATATAATAAGTCTTCTCCCTTATTCATTCATCCATCCAGCTTTCATAGGAATATGAGGAGATTGAAAGTACCTTGGTTTGGGCCAGGTGCATCTCAGTCCTCCAAGTCACAGCTTTGCTCCTGTGGTAGTTACATCATCTGTTGTCAACTTGAGACTATTAAGAGTGAAGGGGTGGGGTTTAGCCTGTCAATCATGTCGCAGCTCGACGACCTCATTTGGAGGCACCAAAGGAGATAAATAGCTCGTTGAAGGTGGGACATGTACTCACTCCCTGCAAGAAACTCCTGCTGACAAGCCACATGGAGCTATGCTGATGGCAGCCAGAGCCCTGGAGCTGGAGGAGCCACGTGGAGACCCACACCAGCGCTAAGATGCTTCCACCGCCACTGGATCCACAAGACTTCCCACCCACTGGCCTGTGATCTTCCTGCATTCAGTGTCATTGCATGTGTTGTGTGAGTCTGAAGAGGAACTTGTAGACTGGTATCGGACATATGGGCTAATATCGGACTTATGGACTTGATCTGAACTGGGCTGGGATGTTTTCTTAATGTACAATTACTCTTTATATAAGCTCTTTCCTATACACATGAGTGTCTATGAATTTGTTTCTCTAGTCTACCCAGATTAACACAGCTTCTTAACACTTTAAAGAGATCTTTCATAGCGGCTGCCCCCAATGTACTACGTCCATGTGATGTTGTGACTGCTGCAATCATTAGGGGCCTGCAAGTTATAGCCACCACGAGATCCTGGTGCACAGCCACTAGAGTGGCAGTGATTGTAGCAGTGGGGACAGTGACAAGTGTTTGGGAGCACGTGGAGAAATCAGAGTTCCCAACCACAGCTGGTGGGGAAAGAAATCGTCGGGCCAAAACACTGAAACAAAGAACTGCCCCCAGACAAAGAACTGGGCATGTAATCCAAAGGAGGAGAAGCAGGGACTCAGGTAGAATCTGTGAAAGGTAGCTAGATTCAGGGAGGAAACGGGTTTGTCTCCCCAAAATGCTGACGCTAACGGAAAACACATGGTCAGGCCACATATAGGGCTGGAAAGAGATCATGCACTACGTTGGACACCCATTCACTAATAAGCATGTACAGACTACCATGTTTCCCGGAAAGCAAGACATCACCCGAAAATAAGACGCACTTACAGTTTTGCCTCTAGCTGAAATATAAGGCATCCCCCTGAAAATAAGACCTCCCTGAAAATAAGGCACCCCCCGAAGCTACTGTACCTCTGGACTATGGATTGTAGCAGCAGGCGCCGCACATAGTTCACTGTTGGCTGCAGTGCAGCCACAGCCGGAGCAGACAGGAAGGGCGAGGTCTCTTTCAATAAGACAATAAGCAATAAATGTGTACCGTATGCTTCTTCATGGAAAAATAAGATATCCCCTGAAAATAAGACAATTAATATAAGACACTGTCTTATTTTCAGGGAAACAGGGTAGGACCTCCCCTAACTCAGGTACAACCAATACCTTGGGCACACTCACCTTAGGTACATCACACAGGTGGGCCTAATCCAGCCAATAAGGCCAATCGAAATCTTCAACCACGCCACACCAGCCAGAGGAGTTAAGTGCCCTGGCTTCGGGAAGGCCAACTTTCTTCTTGCTCTGCCTCCATCAGGGGCATCCCATGCGGATGGCTCAGCATGTGGGGGCTCGCCCGCGCCTGCATGCCTCCTCGGGGCCCGCTCCAGGCCTATTCAGGGCTCACATGCTCTTGGTCTCTTGGCCTCTTGGTCCCCAGGGATTCCCCAATTCTGCACGTGTGGGTGTTCTTTCCCACGGGGGTTTTTGCACCCACTTGTGAACCCCAGTGCAGCTTCCTCCCGGCCTGTCACACTTCCCAGAAATCACTTGTCGCCCTTAGAGACGGTAAAACCTGAAACTTTCCCATTCCTTCATAAAAACCCACTTGGGTCACAAAACTGTGGCATGAATTCTTACAGCATGTGGCGCCAAGAACCAAGGTTCCACCCACTCCAGAAACCTAACCCTCACAACCCCACTGTTCACTGTAGCACTGATCACAAGTGCCAAGATGGGGAACAGCCCAGGTGTCCGTCAGGCGGAGAAGGGTAAGCACAATGGGGCCCATCACCCCGTGGACTGTCCTTCAGCCACGAAGAGAAATGAAACCCAATCACAGCCTGGAGGAACCGTGAAAACATTCCGCTAGAGGAACTAGCCAACAAACCCACCTCCACCCAGCCCATTCTGACTCACTCAGCCATGACTCCGCGTAGGGTTTCCTGGGCTGGGATTCTTGATGAGAACAGACAGCTGTTTCTTTCTCCCTTGCAGGAGCCAGTGGATTTGAACAGTTGTCCTTGGGACTAACTTATCCAATCCTGTCACCAGAGAAGACAGGCATAAAAGGCCCCCTTTGTGACTCCAATTATATGGGATGCCTCATAGATGATGAATCCAGAGAGATGGGCAATAGATTAGTAGTTAGTGGCCCGTAGGTTGGAGGCAGAAGCCTTGGTGGCATCGTGGTTATGCGTTGGGCTACAATCTACAAGGTCAGCAGTTTGAACCCACCAGCCGATCTCTGGGAGAAAGATGGGAATTTCCACTCCCATAGAGTGTGTTAAGCCGGGTTGACTAGAGAAACAAATCCAGTGACACATTATGTGTAAGAAAGAGCTTTATATCAAGAAGTGATTGTATAAGGAGAAAACATCCCAGCCCAGTCCCACTCAAGTTCGTAAGTCCCTCTTCAGACTCACGCAGCCACATGCAATGATGCAGAATGCAGGAGGAGCACAGGCCGGTGGGTGCAAAGTTGTGTGGATCCAATGGCAGTGGCTCTGGAAGCCATCAGGGTCAGCCAGCAGGGAGGTGAGGTCAGGGAGAGCGGGGGAGGTTCCCAGGACCCTCCTTATGAGAAGTCCACGGCCACAAGGAGTCACCATCAGGCTGTGACCTGATTGACAGGTTGAATACCACCCCTACACACTTGCATATTTCTCCAAGTTGACATGAAGGTATGTAACTACCACAAATCGTTCCTCACAGGGGCAGTTCTACCCTGTCTTATAGGATCACTATGAGTTGGCATCAACGCCACGGAGGTGAGTTTGGCTTTGGAGGGGTGGGAGGAAGGGAGATGGAGGACTGTCATGAAACTGGATAGTGGTAGTGGTTGTACAGCCTTGTGCTTACACTAACTGGCACTGGTCCCGTGAATTAAAATGTCTACAAGTTCCAAGAGTCACTGATATGAGCTGGCATGGGTCATGTGCCCATCTTAAGCCACCATAGCAGTCAGAGGAATGCCGTCCTTTCTTGGATTGACCAATACTGGTCATGTGCTTCCTTTTGGGTAGAGGAGGGGGATATCATGGAGGCAGGGCCTCACTTAGGCCTGATGTCCTGGTATGAGCGGACATTCCCCCAGAGGGATGTTGTGTTAGTCTGGGTACTTTAGAGAAACAAATCCACAGAAACTCATGTCTCAGAGAGAGTTTTATATAAAGGTTAAGCGCACATCAAGAAAACATCCCAACCCAGTGCTGCCCAAGCCCACAAGTCCAACATTAACCCATATGTCCAACAACAATCCACAAAGTCCTCCTCTATCTCACAAAACACACACTATGACGCCAACTGCAGGAGGAAAGCTGAGTCAGTGAATGTGTAAGCATCTCAGCGCTGGCAGGGTCTCCTCACAGCTGCTCCAGCACCCAGAGCTGCATCGGTGTAGGTCCATGTGGCTTCTCCTCAAGGATGTCTTGCAGGAAGTGAGCCTTGCCAGCTAAAGCAGGGAACTGGCTAAGGCAGCTGCACCCTGGTCCGACCATCAGAAAGCAAGAGACCTGAGAACTAGAATGGTGAGGCTCACTGAGCCACTCCGCCCTTCAATTAACCCCACATGTGTTTATCGGCCAGGTTGGCACAATAAACTAAATTAACCCCACATGTATTTATCGGCCAGGTTGGCACAATAAACTAACTACCTCAGATGTTATATCTGAATTCATACAAAGTTGTCTGACAGACAAGCCCTGGGTCTGGGGAGTAGCCGTTTAGGAAGAATGGTGTGAAGAGGGAAACTTGCAAATCCCAGTAGACTCCCCTTGTCTGGGGAAATGCTTTGTCCCATATATTGTGGAAAGAGTCTAGGTGGCATGGCGGGTTAGGTGCTGGGCAGTTCACCGCAAAGCCAGTAGTTCAAACCAACCAGCCGTCCACCCTGTGGGCAACAGAGGAAGTCGTCAGCTCCCATAAAGACGGAGTCTTGGAAACCCCAGGGAGCCCATTGACTGTCCTTTAGAGCTGCTGTGAGCCAGCGTGGACACCACAAGAGGGCATTTTTTAGAAATATATATTGTTGACCTGTTCCCAAACCATAGTGGTTTCCCACTGCCTAAGGAATAGGGGCTAGCTAGCACTTCAGTGAGATATTCAAGGTGTGTGCTGAATTGAAGCTAATGGGTAGGGGTGAAGGGGTGGGGTGGGGTGTGGGTGTCAATGGGCTGCCTCTGGGGCTCTGCTCCAAATGGGTCACACTCTGTATGGCTTTGGATCGCCTGTGTGTGTACACAGAAGGTGTGCTTAGTACACAGAAGGCAGGCTAAGTGCATTTAAGGTTGGCAGCAAACTGGAAGGCTCAGATAATCCAGTTAGGTAGCCAGAATAGGGACCAGGTTGTCTACTGAGCACGCTCCAAATTCAGGCTCCGAGCCAGGAAGGGGCAGTATACCTAGGGGGGCAGTACACCTGGGTGGGTCCCAATCTGGGCCAGGTCAGTTTAATTCAGCCAATGAGGTCAACCAATACCTTTAACCATGCCTCCCAATGGGGTGGAGGGAGGCCCTGAAAAGCCAGGGTCCAAAGCCCACAGTAGCTTCTTGCCAGCTTCTCCTCTGCCAGGCTGTGGGTTTTTCTCTGTCCTCAGTTTCCACCTGTGGGGGAGACGTGCCCTGCGGGTGCCTATGTAAAACATATCCTTTATAAAACTCACTTGGATCACAAACCAGGTTTCAGAGTGAATTCTTTCTCCTGCGAAGCCAAAGACCGAGGTATTTCCACCCGAGAAACCTAACAAACACACACACACACACACACACACACACACACACACACACACCTTGATTCCAGCTCATAATGGCCTCCTGTGTGTCAGAGCGGAGAGCATGGTGGGCATCTTCAGATTTTTTTAAAGGCTGAGTTTGGGGGTCATAGAATGCCAGGCCTTTCTTCTGAGGGGCCTCCAAGCTGCAAACCTGGGGTAGAAGAGCTTCAGAAAGAAAGAAGAGGAAAATAAAAATCTAAAGGGCTGGAGTCATCTATAAGGGGGAATCGTTGTCAAGTTGGGCTACTAACTCGGAGGTCAGCAGTTCTAAACCACCAGCTGCTCAGAAGAAGGTAGTTGCAGCCGCTAGGTGTCAGAATTGACCTAAAGGCAAGCGAGTTTGGTTTGGTTTCCCTCTTCGGTGCAAATAAACCAGACCACTAGAGGGCGGTGGAAACTTGCCATGGCAACAGCCTAGTGCATAATTGGAAGCCAGACAGGCTAGATCCAAAATACTAGTTTGTAGCTGTGGAACACTTATGCGGGCCACCCCCCCCTCCTGTGTCTCCCTTCTTTTTGCAACATTATGAACACCATGTTCATACCAACCATGCATCTTGCCAAATCCTCAAATTATTATTTATGTTTTTCTGGAAGCCTACTCCCTTCGCTTCCATTGCTACATTTAAATAGGAAACATTGTGTCAACCCAAGAAATAAGTTGTCGCAGATTAAAAGTAACCATAAGACTAAACATAGTAGCAATAACACAGTGTTATTAATTGTAGCTAAGTGAGTCTTAACCTAGGCTACCTAGTAAAATCCCCAGCTCAACTTTTATAAAAAGGGAGGGGCCCTACCTCCTGTTCAACAAAATCAGAACCCCAAGGGCGGAGGGTGGGTAGGGGGGGGCGGGTAGGGCAGGCACCACCTAAAAAAAAATTTTCTTTAAGCTCTGCAAAAGTCCTGCTAGTGCTGTAGTTAGGAAGGAGCTGGGTAGCCAATCGCAAGGTCAGCAGTTTGAAACCACTGGCACCTCTCGGAAGAAAGACGAGGCTTTCTACTCCAAGAAGTTACCATCTCTGGGAACTGATTACAAGGAACTATATGTGACCTCCTCCCTGGGAGACAGACAACCAAAAAGTGGAGATGGAGGACTGTCATGAAACTGGATAGTGG
>NW_022111359.1:6595307-6597622 GCF_000313985.2 Echinops telfairi | reverse complement strand
GGGGTGGGGGGGTGGTCCTTGGGGCAGCGGGTGAGGTCTGAATCACCAGCCTTTCCGTTGGCAGCCGAGCGCCTATTACGCCAGCAGTTGTTAGACACTGGGGGACAAACAAGTCAAACCTCCGGGTTGTTTCTGACTCAGGTGCCGCCTTGCATTACACATCAGAACTGCGGAAGTGGGGTTTTCCACGGCTGGGTCTTTCAAAGAAGTAGGCGGTGAGTCCATTTCTTCTGCTACAAGCAACAACAACCCAAGCAAACAGGCTATTGAGTCGCTTTCAACAAACTGCTCAGTAGGGGTTTCTTTTCTTTTCTGCCAGTATTAACATTGGAAACATTTTCAGTCGCTTCCTTTAATACCCACGAAACCTGCAGGAGACAAAGAAAGGGCCATCAAGCTTTCCATTTCAGAGACAAAGCCCAATCAAGGGTTTTATGTACAGAAAAAAGCTCACTGCCATGGAGCCAATGCTGACTCATAGTGACCCCTACTGTCCCTGCCCACCCCACCCCCCATTCCCCGTGGGCTTGCAGGATAGTAACTGTTTATGGGGGTAGAAAACCCAGCCTTTCCTCCCTCGGGGCTGCTGGTGGTTTCAAACTGCTGACCATGCGGATCGCAGCCCAATGCATAACCGCTACACCACCAGGGTTCCCCAATCAAGGGTTATCGAAGAGTCAAAAACAAACTAATAAACATGCTTCTTCTCAGGCAACAGCTCTAGGCTCTAAGTAATTCCAGGGCTGGGTCCACGCGGGGTCTGGAGTTCCACCAGAGCAAAGTGCTGGTTTTCCAGGCATGGCGCTGGCTGGGTTGGCACGCTCCGCCCGCCAGGCTTCAGAAGTGGTCTGGTTCTGAGAAGGGGCCCTATCTTCGAGTTCCCTAACATTTTCACTCAGGGGAGAAGGCTGCTTTTCCTGCCGTGCTGCGCATCAGGTCCCCCGGGAGCTGCCAATCCTGTGGGGGGTTGGTGGTGGAGAGCCCTGGAGCCTTGTCCTCTGGTCTCTGTTGGTTACGGTTCGGTTTAGAACCTGAAGGTCAGGCATCTCAGCCTGTCTCAAGGACTTCCTTGAGCCCTGGGTGGCCACTGGGCTAGGGGTGGGGGTGAGGGCTAGCCTGCTTCCTCTGTAGAAAACACTTCTCTGGAGGGTAGCTCCCTCCGGTTGGCTCAGAGGTGGTGTCCAATCCTCATGAGAGAACTGGGTGCCCAGAGGTGAGACTAATTTAGGAGATGAAGGTGTCTCCAGGGGAAGAGCAGGCTCTGGGCGGAGACTTGATGGGGGAGCTTCGATGTCTAACATTTCCCTCGGCTGCATCACTGCTGCTTGGAGGTTCCCTGGTGCTGGTCTCCATGGGTCTCCGTGCAATGCCCGGGCAGGAGAGTGGGGATCGCAGTCCCACGTGGGACTAGGCTGTTTCCTTGATGGTAGGCTTGACTGTGGAGACCTCTCCCTCCACCTGGATGGGAGTGCCCAGGATACCACCACTAGGTGAATGGGGGTCCACCACTGGAGTCAGGTGCACGTTGTGGGGTGGGAGCCGCACCAGAGTGACCAGGAGGCTGTGGGCCAAGCCCATCTCTATCAGGAAAAGTGGGCCGGGGCAGGGCCCGAAGCAAATGACAGCCAGGCCTTTCTTCTGCAGTGCCATTGGTGGGTCTGACCCTCCAAGGTAGGCTTAGTGAGTCCAGGGAAAACCTTACATGCCACTCGGAGATCTTTTCTCCCCCTACAGCCCTAAACCCCACTGCGATCAAGTCGAATCCGACTCACAGCGGCCCCATAGGATCGAGAAGAACTGTTCCCTGGGGTTCCCAAGACGGTACATCGTGACAGAAGCAGAACCTTTCTCCCGCAGAACGGCCGCTGGGTTTGAACCGCTGACTGTGCGTGACACTCACTCACCTCCGTGAAGCTTGCTGCCACTGAGTCGATTCTGACGCGTGGTGGCGCCACTGCAGTCCCACGCAAAGGGGGTAAGCCGCCGCGCCACCTCGAACCTACCAGAGGATCGTTTCCAAAGCCCCCCACTTGGCTGCGTGTTCCAGAGGGATTGAGACGAAGTAGGAAACAGACCTACTGGTTGGCAGACACATTGGGGTGAATCGTCCCCGGACGGACGGTAGCTTTTAAAATAGGCGGACCGAAAAGAAGAGAATGAAATACAATGAAACGGCACAGGAACTAGGATCAATGGGAAGCACTGTGAGGGACGGTGGCTTCAGGCAGGCCCGCCTGCCTGGTTCAGCTCCTCTCCGCCCTGGTCCTAGACGTCTGCGGTGGGTGTGTGCTTCCCATCCCAGCTACCCAAATGGA
>NW_022111359.1:6589485-6594558 GCF_000313985.2 Echinops telfairi | reverse complement strand
TTGCGGGCCTGAAAGGAGGCTCCTTACACCAGCTCCATCCATCCGTTTCCATCCAACCAGTCAGCCGGGCTGGTCTCTTGATGACTTTGAGGTTTCCTCCCACCATCTCCAGGACCTTCTAGGAGCACTTGGTGGGTGGAAGCCGGACGCCATCTAGTTCCCTTGGTCTCGGAGGCGTGGAGCCGAAGGTTCGCGTGGAAATCCGTTGGGACCTGGGCTCATCATTTCCACCTGGCTTGGATTCCCATCCATGTGCCTCCCTCCTGGTGGGGAGAGACCAATCGTGGCGGCTGGCATTTTTCTGGAAACGAGCTTCTGTTCATCAGTTGGGGCTGGTCTCGTGGCTGGAAAGGCTTGGTTAGAAGCTGATACAACGGTCACCTTTCCCAGGGGATGCGGTGTTCCCATCAAATATCTCACACCGTGGTAACCGCTGGTTGTTTGGTGAAGTAGAGAGGCAGAGAGAGAGAGAGGGAGAGAGAGAGAAGGGCCCTTAAGGAGGTGGATTGGCACCGCAGCTGGCTCAAGCACAGGGGCGATGGGGAAGCTGGTACAGGACGGGTCAGTGTTTCCTTCGGTTGGGCGGAGGGTCACGATGGGTCAGAACCGACTCCGTGGGGCCTTACAACAACATCTGTTTTAAAGCTCAGAGGGTACCGAACCGGGAACGGCCCGTTGAGAACGCCCAACAGGCAGGGACGTAATTGAAGGTCTGTTTGGAAGTCTTGTGAAGCCCCTGGTGTTACAGTGGCTAGCTCTGCTGTCAACTGAAGGGACGGTGGTCCGGAGACCACCAGCCACTCCGTGGGCGAAAGACCTAATGAAGGACGCCACCCTGACAGAGTCACTGCATATCGAGATGGACTCGATGGCAGTGGACTTGTTAGTTCCTCTTTCTTGGTTTGGTGTTTGTTGTTCGTTACATGCGGTCTGCCTGGGCGGCAGTTCAAAACCAGCAGCAGCTCCAAGGGAGGAAAGATGGTGCTTTCTACTCCCATAAACAGTCACAATCTTGGGCACCCACAGGGTGGAGGTGGGAGAGGAGAGGGGAGTTATGAGTCAGCATGGATTCGATGGCAGTGAGTTAGTGGCACCACAGCATTACTTTCTAACGCCCATCAAATGGCTTGTGTGGGAACATGCAATTAAGGTTTATGGGACTTGAGTGAGGGTCCATTTTGCCATCCTGCTGGGTATCCAGTGAGCCAGCTCAGAAGCAGGTACGGCGGCACTCACATCCATCAAGAAAGAAGAGCTGGGAGTGAGAGGTGGGGGGACAGAGGCAGCAGCACCGAGAGCTGAGTAGGGCTTTGACTCAGCCAGTCCACAGAGCATGCAAAGCTGAGTGTCTTTGGACATCAGCAGTGCTAAGGAGCTTGGTGACACTTGTCTAAGCAGCGCAGAGACCAAGGGGCCACGTGGGTGGAAAGACCAAGGATCAGGGAGCTGGCTGAGAAAACCAACACACAAAGGTGAACAAAATAATTGTATCCTTAACATTTCTTATCCTAACATGTAGTCTGTTAACTTCCTAAGAAACCATTGCTGTGCTCCTTCCAGTTCATGGTGGTGGCCACTGTACAGTCTCAGTGCCTTCCAACCTATAGTATTGTTAGAGAGCAGAACTGGAACTAGGGGTTGCCCCTCGATGGCAGCGGTTCTCAACCTGTGGGTCGAGACCCCTTTGGAGGTCAAAGGACCCTTTCACAGGGGTCGCCCAATTCATCACAGTAGCAAAATTACCATGATGAAGTAGCAACGAAAATAATTTTCTGGTTGAGGGGTCACCACCACAGGGAACTGTATTAAAGGGCTGTGGCGTGAAGAAGGTTGAGAACCATTGCTCCACATGCCAAATTCTCCCTCCTCCCTTTACAGGCAGTTGGAAGCCGATCAAGGCTAGAGGGCATGGACAAATTCAGGTCTTTGAGACAGGAAGCCAGAACACCTGGGAGGATCCCAATCTAGGCCAGGTGGGCTTAGTTCAGCCAATGGGGGTCAACCAGTACCTTCGACCAAGCCTCCCAGCAGAGGGCCCTGAGAAGCCAGAATCAGGAGCCCACCGCCCTCTTTTTCCAGCTGCTCCTCAGCCAGATGGTGGTCTCTCAAGCCTCAGGTCTCCTCCTGTGGGTGTGAAGTACCCTGAGGGTGCCCATGTCCTTCAGTGCAAAACCTGAAACTAAGATCCTTTATAAAACTCACTTGGATCACAAACCAGGATTCAGCATGAATTTTCTCCTGTGAAGCCAAGGACGGCGGTATGGAACCTAACAGTCCCATCTTCTAGCATCATATGCAACCATGCTCTGCTGTGATTCATGCAATTCCTATTGGCTAATTTTCAGAAGTCGATTGCCAGCCCATTCTGCCTAGCCTTCCTCAGGCTGGAAGGTCCCCTGAGATCTGTCTACTCTTGATTCTGCTGTTTGAATGCTGTTTCTAGCTAGCAACGTGAAAGCCATCCCAGTAGTAGAACAGCCTGATAGGTGAGCAGTAGCATTTAAGAATAACTTCACAGATCATGCAGGAGTTCTAGTAGCACAGTGCTTACGCCCTCGGCTTCTGACGGAAAGGCTGGTGGTTCTCATCCACCAGCTGTTCTGAGGGAGGAGGATGGGGCAGGCTACTTCTGTAAAGACGGCTGTAAGTTTCTGGCTCATAGCGACCCCATGTGTAGCAATCGTTATGTTTGAGCCTCCTGATGGAGCCATGGTGTTCATCCACCTCACTCACTGATAGTCTTCCTCTTTTCACTTTTATTTGTTGTGGCTGCTGCTGGCCTCCTTTACCAAGCATCATGTCTGTCTATAGGAACTGACCTTTCCTGATGTTCAGAGTTTGTGAGACCAAGATTATCCCTCCTCTCTTCCAAGAAGCATTCTATTTCTTCCAATACAGACTAGTTTGTTTTTCTGGCAGTCTGCAGTGCATAGTCCATGTTCTGGGCCAACAGCATCATTCAAAGGCATCACCTCACCTTCAGTCTTCCTCATTCATTGCCCACCTTTCACCTGCCGGTGAAGCTATGGAAAAATGCCTGTGGTCTGAGGCAGGCCCACCTTCCAACCTCGAAGTGACACCTTTGCTTTTCACACTTTTAAATATCTAGAAAGGTTACAGCCCTTCGAAACCCCAAGGGGATAGTTCTACTATGTCCCAAAGGGCCCCTATGAATTGAATTCTACAGTAAGGCAGCCCGGGGTTTTGTGTTGGGTCTCAGATAAGGAAACATCAAGGAACTCCTGAGGCTACAAGTTGCAACAATTGTAAATAAAAGACACTTCGCTCCAGGCTCCTTTCCAGAAATTACTCATTGCAACAATTGTATCATAAAAGCTCTTCTCTGTAAACTACACTCAGAAATGGACCTGGTGTCTTCTGTCCCTCTGGTTGGCAGCGGCTGTCAGGAAGGTGGGATGCAGGAGCCTCAAAATCATTCTTCAATCCCTGACTGCCGGCCCCACCCCAAGAGTTTCTGAAGAAGTAGGGTGTATGGTGATGTTTCACGGAGACCCTATTGGGCAGAGTGGAACTGCCCCATGGGTTTCCAAGACTGTAATTCTTTACTGGAGTAGAGAGCCTCACCTTCCTCCTGCAAAGTGCCTGGAGGTGGTGAACTGCTGGACCTTCCAGTTAGTAGCCCAACATGTAACCCACTAGACCACGAGGGCTTCTATGAGTCCGCATCGACAACTCCATGGAAGCGAATTGGGTTCTGGATGGTGGTGTAGCGGGCAATTCAAACATACCAACTCCTCCTCTGAAGAAAGACAAGCCTTTCTACAAATCCTGTAAAGATTCACAGTTGCAGACCCCCAGAGGGGTAGGCCTGCTCGGTCCTCTCGGTCATGGTGAGTCAGAGACAACACGATGGCCATGAGTTTGGTGTGGTTTCCCAGCAGGTTCTTCTAACTTCAATCTTTTCTCCATTTATCACGGTGTTGCTGGAGTGGTTTTGGTTTTATGTTGAGGTGTGATGCATGCTGAAGGCTGTGAGTGGCCTCTGATCTTCATCAGTAAGTGCCCCGAGTCCTTTGCAAATAAATGTCAGCAAGCAAGGTCGTGTCATCCACACGCACAGGTTGTTCATGAGTTGGCCTTCAATCCTGATGTCAGGTTCTTCATAGAAGCCTGGTTCCAGGATTATTGGCTCAGCATACCAAATAAATAAATGTGGCTCAACATTCAATGCCCTTGCAAGCCAAACGAACCAACCCCAAATGCTACTACCATCCAGTTGATTCTGGCTCAGACTGACCCTAGATAAGGTTTATGAGACTATAAAGTTTTATGGGAGCGGACAGCCTTATCTTTCTCCAGCAGACAGACCGGTGGGCTTGAACCACCAACCTGGCTGTTAACAGTCCAGCATTTATGCCACAGCACCACCGGGGCTCCTTGCCCTTGGCAGCAGAAGTCAAGAGATCAAATGATGTATTGCATTAGGAAAATCAGATGTAAATGCCCTGCTTAATGTGGTAGAAAGCAACGATGCCAATTTTAGATCTAAAGGGCACCTTGGCTTGAAGCTTGAAGACTCAAGCTATGGTCTTCTCATTCACCTCAACTGCATCAGGAAGCTGGACCATGTAAAGGAAGTCCGGAGAAGAACGGAGGCACTTGAATTATTGATTAAGAATATTGAATATCGATAGTATGTACTGCTAAAAGGACAAATACATCTGCCTTGGAAGAAGTGCAGCCAGAATGTTCCTTAGAAGCGAGGATGGTGAGACTCTGTCTCTGTCTCACATACCTTGGCTTTGGTATTAGGAGAGACCAGTCCAGTGGAGCAAGACGTCAAGTTGGGGTCAAGTTCCAAGAGGCGACCCTAACACAGGGGATGGAACAGTAGACTCAAACAGACCGTACCTACATACCTGTGAGGGCAGCACAGGGCTAGGTAATGTCTTTCTCGCGCTCTCAGACCCCCAGTGCAGCAACCCGTGGCCAGGGACGCCCTCCCGGGGGTCGAACCCGCAGCGCGACTCGCCCCGGCCAGCAGACAGCGCCCCCTGCGGGCTACAGTGCGCAGGCGCGGCGCGCCCGCTCCCGTCCCCGCCCCCGCCCCCC
>NW_022111359.1:6559329-6588777 GCF_000313985.2 Echinops telfairi | reverse complement strand
CTCGGGCGCCCGGGCCCGGAGCCTCCCCGACTCTACTCGGGACCCGTCAGACCCGACCGCTACGGCTACCCCTGGGGGTGTCCCTTTCATTCTCCTACCCTGTGCCCCTTGAGACCCCCCACCCTGCCAGGCGCCTTTGAGTGTAGGCCGGATTGAGCCACTTAGAGCCGGCTCCAAGTCTGGCCCCGGCGTCCCTGCGCGCCCGGCGCACTCCCCCCAGATTCTGAGACCCCTGTTCACCCGACGGGATCCAGGCCTGCTGGGGAGAGGGTGCAGACCCACTGCCTACAGGCCTGGTCACTGCCCTGGGACCCCAGTGCCCCGCTTTTGCCAGGCCAGCACCCTCACCCGCAGACCAACATCCCTCGTGCCCCCGCAGTCAAGGCTCCTACCGCTTGTCAAGCCTCCCCTCTGCCCTGCACCCCTGCACCCCCTGCTTCTCCCACACTCCTACCCTCCTGCCCTCCACGTTTTTCCTTCCCTTTCCCAGCCAGCGTCTTGGCGCCTCCATCCCACCGGGAGCCAGGGTTCTACCCACCCCTTCAACTCCTGGCACCCCTGGAGCTAAACCTGATGGTTTCGGTGGACGACCCTGCTGTTGAAGCCCTATCTCCACATACCTGGGCTGGGTCCTCTTCCCGACCCAGAGCTCCTCCTGCTTCAGGGACCCCGGACTGGGGAGCTGTGGTGGGGGCGGTGCCCAGGGCTCTGCTGTTCGCTCGGGCAGTCGGGTGTCTGGTAAGGTGTCCTGTGGCCATGGGATTTCAGGGTCTGGGAGCAAGGCACATGGTTGTTGGGGGCCTGGGGACCATCTCCCCGTGTTCCCCTGCCTTTGGCCACACTGAGTGGATTTCCAGCGTGGAGGGCGCACTTCTCTTGAAGGGACTGTGTCACCTCCAACAGCTTGGAGTTAAAAAATGAAACAAAAGTGTATGTTCACCCCAAGGTGCAGCATGTCGCCATGGCCCTGGTCCCTTTTGACCCTGGGGAAGAGGTCTTCAGACCTGGTCCTCCTCCCTTGGGTTGGGCTGGGTCCCCCATGGCAAGGCAGTTGCTGCCAAGCCGACCCCAGCTCAAAGGTCTCCCATGGGCCGAGGAACTCTGCTTTGAGGTTTTCGGCAGTGGATCTCCAGGTCTTTCTTCTGAGGCATCTGAGAGCAGTCTGGGACTGGCAAGCTCTTGGCTAGCAGCTGAACGTGCTAGGCATTGTCTGAGCAGTTGTCATGTCAGTGTGTGGAAGGGTGGGCATATCCCGTGTTCTTGGGGAAGAGAGGAGTCTTGGTGTGAGGTGAGGGGTGGGAAACGACTGCTGGACAAACAGGCCCAAGAGTTCAGACTATGCACGCAGAAAGTGGGGCTGCTTAAATTTAAAACAGCCAGAGTCTGTCTGTCACCGACCGCCTGTGGTCCCTGGGGGCAGACAGCACCCCCCTCTCGGCAGAAAGTGCGGCGGGATCCTGGTAGGAAGGTGTGCGGAGCCATCAGGCTGGGTGCGTTCAGGGGTGCGTGTATATGTGCGTGATCGAGGCGGGGAGAGGCACCGGGGCTCCGTCGTGTCAGCAGTGGGGAGAAAAGTGCCTGTCACCCAGGGAGGTGGAGGTGGAGGTGGAGGCTGTGAGCTCTAGAAAGACTGGTTGGTGTGAGACAGAGACTGGCTCTGACTCTAGAGAAAAGTCCCCGTCCTGCCCTGAAATGTCACAGACCTGTGAATGCCTCCTGCCCGTTGGGAAGGGGCCCCTGGCCCCCTGCAGGCCCCTCCCTTAGGATGCTTGGGGGCGTGGAGTGGGAATTCCAACCAGGGGAACTCACCCGGACTGTGGGCTTTCTACTGAAATCTTTCCCTCTGGCTGGGCACCAGTTCCCCTGTGTGTGTGTGATTCTCCCACACCCAGGACTGTTCTGCTGCCTGCTTCTGCTCTCTGTAGGGTTAGGGGTGGGGTGGGGTGGGGTGGGGGTGGGGGGGATGAGTTGCTCTGTCCCCTAAAGGTCAAGTCCCAGAGGGGTGTGATTACTGGACAGTGGGGAGGGAGTGGGCAGACGTTGTAAAGCTTGAGAAGGGGGGTGGGGATGGGGTGTGGCCTGTAAAGGGAGCTGGAAGTGGTGTTGGTTCTGTCTGAGCCAGCCTGCATTCCCGAAGGACTACGGACTGGTCCTGTGGCCACAGTGGGCGGCTCTAAAAAAGTACTCTTGCCATCGACTCGATGCCGACTCATCAGGACCCTCTGGGACAGAGCAGAACTGTCCCTGTGGGGTTCCGGGATTGTAACACTTTACAGAAGCAGACAGCCTCGTTTTTCTCAGCTGGTGTGGTTTTGAACTACTGACCTTGAGGTTAGTGGCCTAAGGGGCAACCCACCCTGCCCCCAGGGCTTCCCACAGTGAGAGCCAGTGCGCGTGAATCTGACCCCTGACTTCGTGGGTACTGATTGACTTTTGAAGCCAGACTGGTTGCCATCGTGTGGGCCCCAGGTTCCTGCGGAGCCCTGTGCATGTCAGAGGAGTTTTCTCAGGCTGCTTTCCAAGGGCTCGCCAGCCCTTCCCAGCCACCCCTGGGTAGACTCAGCCTTCCAGTTAGTGCCCAAGTGCACTGGCCCTGTGCAGCGCAGCATCACTAAAGAAAGGGCCCTGCTGACATTTGCACGGGGGAACACTGTGGTGTGGCGGGGAGCCCAGGAGGTGCAGGGTGAAGCATGCAGCTGCTCACTGCCAGGCCACTGGCTCGAATCCCCCAGACGTGGTCGTCTGCACACACACAGATGATGCCCACGGACACCCGAGTGTCGTTCTTCCCTTCCCTTTAGGCCCACCATGCGTGGGCACCACCAGCAGGAGTTTGGTTGTGGTTTTTTGTTGGATCTGAAGGTGGGTGGTTCGAGCAACAGGAAAGAGACCCGGCGATCTCCTGCAGAGTTGAAGCAGGGGACACGTTAGGTGGCCCTGCAGGCTCCCTGTGAGTCAGACTCGACTCGCTGGCAGGGAGTTTCTGGTGCTTTGTCGTGAGGCTTAGTTGTTCTGGAAGGGCACACATGTTCTGACTGTGATGGCTGTGAGTGACTCGACCCCACCCCAGCCACCCGTGTTTTGGACAAGGAGATGGTGCCCGAGGTGGGTCCCCTGCCACTGTCATTGCATCATCATTATGCCCTCGTTACATCGTCACAGCATGAGGGGCTGAGGGCAGGCAGGGCCGCGGCCTCTCACGTCATGGCTTCAAGCGTTTGCTCAGTAAATCAGTCACCAGTCTGTGCCCCTGCTGCCTGGACTGCCAGGTGACACCTGCCTGCCATCCATGCGTGGCGTGACTGGTCACCCCCCCACGCCCCCCCCCCTTGGGCAGCCTGGCGAGGGTTGGCCTTCCCAGGGCATCTTCGTTTTTCTCCCTGAGTCTTCAGAGAGAGACGGCCTCTGTGGGCTCGTCCTCATGCCTTCCTGCTGACTTGGCCCCCGGAGAGACAGGCAGAGGGAGCCTTCGGGCAAGAGTGTGCTGGCACCAGAACTGGCTGTGATGATTGGGGGGGTGGGGGGCTGGTGCACAGGGGCAAGTGCTGCCCATGAGGTTCCCATGCACTGGCAGGCAGTCCTCCACAGGGCCCTGTGGGGCAGCCATGGCTCTGGAGCTGGAGAGAATGCCGGCTCCTCAGTGCTTTGGGGGGGGGGGGGCGGCTGTGGGTTGGGAGCCACACCCCAGCCTAATGCCAGCACCTGGGGCTGAGTGGCTTCCCAGAGGAGGGGCATCTGGGAGATTCCCCAAGAAAGCCTCGGAAACCTGGCACAGATGCTACTGCTAAGGACCTGCCTCCCGAGGCCTTGGGGCTCCTGGGACAGGGAGGCTGCTGAGGAAGGGGCTCAGCCAGGTGGGCCCCCAAGCCGATCCCCAGTGGAGGGTGGTAGCAGCTCCGGGTTTTTGGAAGTAAATTGCCCAGCTTTTCTTCAGAGGCACCACTGGGTAGACTAGAACCTCCTAGCAGTGCCCTTCTGTGCTCGGTGACAAAGTGCTGGGAGCTGCCTTCCCAGGGACTCCTGAGCACTCACCAGGTGCTTGGTGAGCAGCTTGGGAAGCTGCTCTCCCGGGCGGGTGAGGACTCGGCCCCTTGCTTCACATGGCCTCTGCCTGTCAGCCTAGCTGAACTCCCTGCCCAGGCCCCCCTGCCCCGTCCACTGCCTTCCTGATGTTGCCACACAATTTAAGTGGTCCCACGCTGGGACAGGCCTGACGTTTCCCCTTTGTGCTGGGCTTTTGTTGGGAGTGGGTTGGCCGAGGTTCCCCTGCAGGGGCCAGGCAGTGGCAGTGACCGAGGCCAGGCCCTTGTTTCTGGAGGTTCGGCAGCGTCTGCCCGGCAGCAGGCAGCTCTCTTGGAGGAGCTGCTGGGAGGCGTGCCAGCTGGGAGTGCAGGGACCAGCTGCTGACAGGAGAGCTGTCCCTTCCGAGAGGCGCATGCGAGAGTGGCCGTCCGCTAACCGCCTTTTCCGGCGTCCCTCTTCCTAGGAGGAGCCCTGGTGGCGGCGCCGAGGATTAAGCATCAGGCTCCGGAGAAGGAGGCGGCCGTCTGCTCCCACAAAGGAGGACAGCCTCAGAGACCTGTGCAGGGTCAAGAAGAGTCAAAATCAGCTCGGTGGTAGTGAGCTTCATTTTGATGGTTGTGGTTCATCTTTCTGGGAGCTGACCGCCAGGTCTTTTCTCCCCTGGAGCTGCTGGGCTGGAAGCAGTTGCTCCCTCCCTGCACCACCAAGGCTTCTTTGTGCAGAGCTGTTTCCGGAGTCAGCAGGTGGGGGGCTCAGCGGCGTGAATCTGTGTGTCTTCCCTGGCAGAGTGGCTCACAGTCAGTCTCATCTGCCAACCTTCTTTCTTAAGAAAGAAGCCCGTGCTGACAGGGCTCCCTGGGGGCGGGGTGAGCAGGCTGGGTGTGGGGACCCTGCTGGCTGGTCACTGACCCGCCGGAGCCCCAGGGGAGCTGGGACCAGGCCAGCTGCACAGGCTTCCTGCTGACTTTGGCCTCCGAAGCGCCCTGGTGCCGGCATGTAGCCCTCGGATGGGGCTGTGGTCTTCCCTCTTCCCTGTATGGGCTCTGTGAGGCGTGGGCTGAGCTTCGGGCAGCAGGTCAGCCGATAAGGAGACGTCGGCATCATGTCGGCAACACCCCGTGGTGCCGTGGTTAAAGTGCTCAGTTGGTGGTCTGCTCCAGTCAACTTGCACAGCCTTGGAAAGATACAGGGGCGGTGCTCTCTGCTGTGGGGGTCGCCGCGGTGGCTCAGAATTGCCTGGACAGCGCGCAGCCACAGTGAAAGCCTGAGCCTCAGAAGCCGGCAGCCACGTGGCGTGGCTGCTGCTGTGACCCTGTTATACAGTTCCTCATGTTGTGGTGACCCCCCCAACCATAACATTATTTTCGTTGCTACTTCATCACTGTCATTTTGTTACTCTTATGAATCAGGTGACCCCTATGAAAGGGTCATTCTACACCCCTCCCCAAAGGGGTCGAGCCCCACAGGTTGAGAACCTCTGCCATAGAGGGTTTGTCTCTGCTGGAGCCCTCCCAGCCGTTCCAGGCCGAGGCCTGCCTGAGTGCCTGTGCTCACGGCTTGTCACCAGTCCCGGGCCACCACATGAGTGGCTCAGTGGAAGGCTAGCAGTTCAGATTCACCCAGAAGGAAGCTCCTCAGAGAGCAGGCCTGGCAACAGCTTCCCAACGGCCACAGCCTGTGAGCACCGGGGCGCTGGTGCACCGAGGTGGGTCTGCTGGGCAGCAGCTGGTTGTCGGTGTTGTTCGTGTGGTGCAGCCCTACTCAGATGGGTGTGCTGGTTTTGCACCCGATTTGTCTGGATCTTTAGCCACTGTTGCCAGGCCTTTCTTCTGCCCTTAGATGGGGTGTTTTCACCTGAATGTCCCAGTTTCTGCCCGCAGCTTGCCTGGGGGTTTCCTCTGCCCCGATCTGTGCGTTGTCCTCATTCCCGTAGCTGTTTGGGCCTTCTCTACCCCCCAGGTCCTCCTGCTCCTTCCCCAGTGTGCCAGGTGAGCAATTCTGCCCTCATTCTAATGCCCGGCCTGATGAGGATCTCGCTGACTCTCCAGGTCTTGGGACCAAACTTGTAATGCACCTGTCTGATGATCACACCGTCCCGTGTGTACCACTACTTCGTACTTTTCCACTTTCCTCTGTGGTGGGAGTAGCTGTGACAGACGTGCGCCTGTTCCACCCTGTCTGTGGTGGTGCCATCCCCAGAAGGCCAGGCTCAACGCCCCCTGACCTCCTCCTCCCTGGCCCCTAGTGGCTGTGCCAATAGACTCCACCCACTGAGCCCTTACAGGAGCCTCCGCTCAGGAGGGCCATCTGCACTCGTTGGGCTCGATTCCAGTTACCTTCAGAGGTGATGTCAGGGAGAGAGAGCTTCAGGCCGAGGCTTAAGGCTCACCCTCTGGGCAGTCCACCTGGGCCCGTTCCTCTGCCCGACCCTAGCCCTAATCCAGGTCTAATGACTCCACTGTCCTAAGGCCTTGGGTGCTGTGTTCCAAGCATGATGACAAGGACAAACAAGCTGTGGTCCATTGCTCTTAGAGATGCAGGGGAGACCAGACTCAGGGGTTTTACATGGGAATTACACTTGGGGAGCTGGACACATACTGGCAGAGGGCATGGAGATGGGGGTGGGAGTAATGGACACCTGCCGAGGGCACAGGAGGTGGCTTGGCCCCAGTGGGAAGCTCAGGAGGTGGGACAGAAGGCAGCTGAGATGGAGCCCCAGCTGAGGATGAGGGGACAGGACAGCAGGAGTGAATGTTGCCCTTGGTGGGGAGGTGGCGAAGGCTGGTCCTATGGTTTAGGGGCCCCTGCCCTACAGGGTTGCTATGAGTCAGAATCGCCTCAGTGGCAGGGAGTTTGGTCTTGGTGTCCTGGTGGTGTGGTGGTTACGTATTGGGCTGTGATCTGCATGGTCAGCAGTTCGAAACCATCAGCAGCTGTGCGGGAGACAGATGGTCTTTCTACTCACACACATTTACAGTCGCAGCAGCCCACAGGGCGGTTGCCGTGAGTCAGCGTGGACTTGATGGCAGTGAGTTTGGTGTTGGTTTAGTGCTGTGCAGAAGGAGCCTAGCGGTGCAGTGGTTAAGCACCTCAGCTGAATGAAGGGTGGCAGTTGGGACACACCAGCCACCCTGAAGGAGAAACCTGATGATGTGCCGCACTGTCATTGGGGGTAGGAGGGAGGATGGGGCCATGAGTCAGCCTTGGCTCAGTGGCAGGGAGCTTGGGAAGGCTTGCTGCTAACAGAAAGGTGGGTGGTTCTGGTCCACCCCCGGTTTCCTTGGAAGGAAGACCTGGCAGTCTATTTCTGAAAACTCAGTTGTCGGAAACCTTGAGGTGCATAGCTCTACTCTGGCACATGCAGGGCACCCTGGGGTGGTGTCTGCATCAGCTGGCAGTGGGTGTGCAGAGCGCCTTGGCGGCACGGCAGGTCAGTGCTTGAACCCACCTGGCCCCACAGAGAGAAATGTGATTATCTGCGCCCCTCAGGACCCAGGGATCTCCCCCCAACATCAACAGTGGAGGCTTTCCTATTTTCCTCAGTTTGGGGGTTACACACTGAGCCCACTGCCAACTGAGATCGTGTCTGCGTGACTCCTGGCAGTTCATTGGGGCCTGTAAGGCCCACTCTGTCTCCCAAAGGGTCAAAGTGGCCCACCTCCAAGGGAGACTAAGGGAGTTCCTCTCCATCCTTATTGAGAACAGGAAGAGACAGGGGGCAGTGGGGTAGCTGCTCCAAAGGTGGTGTGTACCTCCAGGTCCAACCAAGGATGATGGAACAACCTTCTCTGCCCTCCAGTGCAGCTGGTGAGAAGGAGCCATCTCAGCTCACCCACTGGGGTATTGCCAGTCACCTTAGCTGTAGGAAGCACGTGTCCCCATGGCCTTTGAACTGGATGCCGGGGTGGGACGGTGTCTCTGGGAAGTCGGGGCTCTCAGCACCAGAGTGGATGAGTGGGTTTTGACCCTAGGTGTGGAGCATGCTCTGCAGGGAGTGGTAGCTGAGCCTCTGTGTCCAAGGTGGGGGGCTGGCTTCAGAGCAGTCCTGTGACCAGCCACCAGTAGCTTTCCTTTTGATGCCCACTGGCAGCCCCCGAGAACCAGTGCTTGTTGGTGGCTCTGGTGACCTTCCACGGGGAGGGGGATGTGTGTGTTTCCATCAGGGGCATGGGGATGGTGACGGGGACTAAGGGGACAGGCCCTTGGGAGGGCCGTGTGGGCATGGCAGAGTGAGGGACAGGCTGTCGGAGCACATCCCAAGGGAACCAGCCAGGTGCAGGTCAGGCGATGTGCATCCCGGGCAGAGGGCTCTATGGGAGGAAATGGGGCTTGCCAGTGAAAATGAACAGGAGAATGAAAGGGGAGCCAGAACCTGAGGGTTTGGGCTGATTCAGGACATTGTGGGGGCATGGTGGTAATGGAGTGGTAACTGTGTATACAGTGCTCGAGACGTTGTGTGGGTAAGTAGTAATGGGGGGGGGGCAGGCCCTGTGTATTTAACGGTTGGGATGTTGTGCAGATATGGTGGTAATTGGGGGGTGGGAGCAGTCCTGTGTATACAGTGGCTTGGATGTTGTGGGGGTGTGGTGGTTGTGTTCCTGTGTATACAGTGTTCAGGAGGGTGTGTGAGGGTGGCGGTAACAGAGGGCTCCGTGTATATAGTGCTGGGCACAGGCCTGATAAGTCCTGGTGGCACAGTGGTTAAATGCTCGGCTGTGAACCCAAAAGTCTGTGGTTCCCTGGGCGATAGAGCTGGTGACCTGACCCACAGAGCTCCGTGGGCAGTGCTGCTCTGTCCCAGGGCGTACTGTGTGCCCAGGCCCCTGCAGCAGCACAGGTGGGGTGCCCTACAACCCCCGTGGGTCTCCGGGTTGGCCGTGGACCGTGTGGCGAGAGAGTGCTGTGGGGAGCCTGACCTGTCCTGCCTCTTTCCCCTGCAGTGCACCGTCCAGGTCAAGTTAGAGCTGGGACACCGTGCCCAGCTGCGGAAGAAACCCACCACGGAGGGCTTCACCCATGACTGGATGGTGTTTGTCCGCGGCCCCGAGCAGTGCGAGATCCAGCACTTCGTGGAGAAGGTGGTCTTCTGGCTGCACGACAGCTTCCCCAAGCCCAAACGCGGTGAGTGCACCCCGGCCCGCAGGTGGGACCAGTGCATCTTGGGGTGTCTCCCCTCCCTCATTGCCATGGCCGACCCTTTCAGTTCCCGCCCTGGGCCCAAGAGGCTGGTTGTGCTTAGAAGCCAGGCCCAGTGAACTGAACTCGGGGCCCCTGGGCCAGACCTGCCTACTGCTGTTTTTGTCTCTTGGTGCACCAGAGCCGTGCTCATGGCGACCCCGTGTGTTACAGTGTAGAACTATGCTGTGCAGGGTTTCCGTGGCTCTGACTTTCAAAAGCAGCATGCCAGGCCTTTTCTTGGAGGCACCTGGGGAGGTTAGAACCATTAGACCCGCAGGGGGTAGCTCAGTGCTTAACTGTGCGCACCACCCAAGGACGCATTTTTGGAGCCTGTTGGGTGCCAGGGACTGATTCATGGGACAGAGTAGAACACGCGCGCACGCGCCCCTGTGTGGCTTTCCTGCTGTGATCCTGACCGAGGCAGGTCACCAGGTTTTTCTTCCCAGGTGCCTGAGGACGTAGTTGGACTGCATGCCTTTTAGCTAACGCCCTGGTGCTTTACCCCTTTTTGCCGTGCAGGGCCTCTGTACAGAGCCTAGACACACAGTCTGTGTGGGACTGTGGGCTCGTGGGGCAACAGCTCTGGGTAGGGTCTCTTCCCATGGAGCCTCTGACTGGACCCCATCCCCATCATGCAGATCATGCAGCCGCAGCACAACTGCCAGAAGCAGTCTACCTATGACTGCGTCCTGAGACCCTGTGCTGCGTGCCCCATGTGTGTGCCCATTCCCCGTGTGTGCCTGTGCTAAGTGCCCATGCCTACGCTGCACACACACTCATGCTGTGTGCCCCTTGCCTTGCATACCCATGTCTCTTTGTGCCCCATGCCCCATGTGTGTGCCCCTGTTGTGTGCTCTGTGCCACATGTGCCCCATACTTTCCTTAACCCGACAGTTCACTTGGACAGTAGTGCGCTGCTACCTGGCCCTTCTGCACGTGAAGGATGTGTGTGGCAGTCAGGAATGCTGAGGTGTAAAGCAAGAGTAACTGGCTGCGCTGGGTGAGGGCATGTGTCAGCTTGCCCGGGACATGGTTCTCGGAGACTTGGCACATCTGACGTGGTCATTCTCCATTTTCCCCTCACACTGATTGGAGGCCTGACCACGTGGCGGGGTGAGGAGTGGGTGTTCGTGGGATGGCGCAGCGCTCATAAGGGAGCCCTGGTGGCATGGTGGGCTGGGTGTTGGGAGAACGATGAAGCTCTCTGCGCCTGTAAAATGGGCCGTCTTGAGGCCCTCCCTGTGTCTGGTCACTCGGAGCTGGACGCGACCCGATGGCTTCGGGCTGGGTTTGCAGAAAGAGCTCTTTTTTGTCTGGCTGATAGATACACACAGCAGAACGTAGCACAGTTTAACCTGGTCTGCACTCCAGTGACATTGATGGCATCCTTTGAGCTGTGTGGCCGTCCCCTCCGCCTTTTCTGAGCCGTACCTTCCTCTGGCTGTAAACTTGCTGCCCAAATTTCCCATCGAACCTTCCAGGTCGCTTTTGTCAGTTTACTCACACAGAGCTCAGCCCCAGACAAGCATGACACTCAGGCCGACGCTATTGCACGGATTCAGCGACACAACTGTTTGTTCTAAGAAGACTTCTGGGCCTGTTTTTGTACTAAGGTTTCAAGATGATCTCAGCCCTGCTGGCTCCAGAGTGTCTCAGGTTTGGAGAACATGACCCTCTGTCCCGCCTCTCCTCCTCTCGCAGTGCTTGGTAATGGTCGCCGGGCACCAGCTAGCTCTTCTGGTCCGATTCAGCAGGCATCTTCTGATTTTCCCGTTTCCAGGTTTCTTGTTTTTCTGCAACGGATGTGTCTCCTTGAATCTGAGGCTGGGCCTCCACCCCCAGGTTCTCCTGTGGCCTCGGATGATTGGTTTCTCTGGGCTCCTCTCCCACCCAGTGCTCTGCAGGGGTCAGGAGGGTCTGGTTGAACAGCAGCCTTTGGTTTAGGAAGGCGCATCCCACAAATGAGGAGGGCTTCTGGGGAGGAGCCTGGGTGGCCCAGGAGGGTTGTGTTCAACTGCTCAGCTAAGGTTGATGGTTGAAACCCAGCCGTATACTGCGGAAGGAACGCTTGGCGATCTGCTTTCCTGCCGGTGACGGCCAGGAAACCTTTCCTCCAGAGCCCCGTCCTGTAACGCAGCAGCGTGGCACCGGGGGAGTTGGAACTGACCAGGTGGCGGTTGGCATAGTTGTTTGTGTGGCCTATGCCCGGTGTCATACTGTAAGTTCTAGCTCTCTCTAGCATGGACTGCTGGATTATGGCCCAGACCTGTGTAGAAGGACAGGTGGCCCCGGGTCTGCTGCTTCCCAGACAGCCTTTCCATTGGCTCAGCTGTTCCTTTTTGAAATAATCACCTGACTGAGATTCATCCCTTCACCCTGGGTTAGTGCAGTTCTGTGTCTTTCGTTACATTCACGGAGGGGTGTGACCATCACCATTGTCAAGCTCCCGGGCATTTTATCATCCCAAAAAGAATCTCTGTGCCCACCCTTGAGGGGGTACTGGGCCCTGCAGCTCCCTGGCCCCTGGGCTACCCACAGCCCTGCAGCAGTCCCCGTGCAGTGTGGACCATCTCGGCCCCGCCTCTCTTCTAGGTCTGCATGCTTCACCCACAGCCTGCCTGGTGGGTATTCATGGGATGCCCCCGCCCACCAGTTGGGCCTGCTCTGCAGTGTTTGTGTGGCTCTCTGTTGCAGGCGGGCTGGCGGGCCAGGTGTCAAGTGACGAGTGGAGAGTGCCAGCCCTGGACCTGTCAACGGGGCCTGCTGCTGGGAGGCCCTGCCCTCCAGAGGCCTCCAGTATGTGCTTGCACATGGGGGTGACGGTGGGGAGAGCAGTTATCCCCAGCAAGACGGCAGTAGGTTTGAGTGGGAGGAGAAAGGGATGCAGCTCGTCCTTGCAGCTCTGGATGCAGAAGCCCCAGCCCCTTCCCCGCTCCTCTGCCACGGCCCACCAGCCCTGCCCCTGTGAGGTCACCAAGCTGACCCTGCTGACCGCTTCGTGTTGGAGAGCCCGTGGGGATGGCACAGCCGGTTAAGCGCTCAGTTGCAAACCAAAGGCTTCACGGTTCGAGTCCACTGGGAAGCACTGAGTAAGAAAGGCCTGGCAGTCTACTTCAACAAAGCCGCCTCTGAAAGTGCAGCTCAAATCTGACCCTGGACTCGTCCTGGGTGGGAGTGGGCCTGGTGGCACCTGGGTTTGATTTGGCTTGATGAGTTAGATGTGAGCGCCAAAGAGGCCTTAAAAAAGTCATACAATAAGCTTTAGTGGGAAAAAAGCCAGACATGTTTTATTGTCTCATAAAGCATTTCTGACAACTTCTGGTCCCCTTCCACATCATTGTACCGGGTCCAAACCGGTATATTTGTTCGGTGCCAACTAGTCGGTTCCAGCCCATAGCAGCCGGGGGCACAACAGAAGGAAACTGTCCGGCCCTACGCTGTCCTCTCAGTGGTCCCTGTGCTGTGTCTGTCTAGCTCGACGGGCCTTCTGCTCTTTCACCGCCCTCTCACATACCCCAGCCTCCCTGCCGCCGAGCCCATTCCGGCCCCTGAGATTCCATGGGCCAGAGCAGAGATGGCCCAGAAGGTCCCGAGCCTGTGCCTCTAGGGAGCAAACTGCCTCCTCTTCCTCCCACCGAGGAGTTGGTGGGATCCCACAGCACAGCATTTAGCCCAATGCGTCTCCCACAGATAGACAAGCTTGTAAAAGCACGGAGACTGCAGGGGGTGTTGGTCTACTGTTAACGGGTCACTTCTGGAGAGCAAAGGGCGGAAGGAGAGAATAGTCTGATTTTTGTTGTTGGTTGGTTCTTAAAAGGAGAGACCTGTATTTCCATATCTCACCACCACCCGCCATCATGAAGGGTGCCCTGCTGGCCCCCTTGCTGCCAGGTAGATCAGCAGTCCCAACCCACCAGCCCCGGACAGAGGACGATGTGGCCAGCTGACCCCAGAGAGATACATGGGCAGCTCTGCCCTGCCCCATGGTCACTGAGAGTCGGAATGGGCAGGGTTTAGGTTTTGTATGATGAGGGCACATGCGCCAGTCAGTTGACAGTGGTTTGCTTGAACTTCACCGAGTCATAAAATATCATCTTTCTGTCTGTGCTTGCATTTCTGAGTTTAGTGGGGGGTCACTGGGCTCTTGAATCACCACCGACTGCCCCTGGCTTACACCCGGGTGACCCGGTTCCAGGGACTTGGTGGTGCACTCTGCACAGCTGACCTGGGCCAGTTGGACTAGGGGGCCCTTGGGGCTGTGCCACTTCTCTGGCCTCAGCATCGTCCTGAACAACATAGGCCAACACCCTCCCCTGCATGCCCCACTTCTGAGGCTCTCTGCCCCTCCTCGCCACTTTGTTCCCTTCTGTGTGACAGTCCACATCTCTAGGTGAGCCCAGCCTCCTGAGAGGCCAAGAGACCCGGAGCCTCACGCAGCCAGCAATGCTACAGGAGGCTGACGGCTGTGTTTCCCTTTCTTTCAGTGTGTAAGGAGCCCCCCTACAAAGTGGAGGAGTCGGGCTACGCTGGCTTCATCATGCCCATTGAGGTGCACTTCAAAAACAAGGTAGGACACTTGGGGACAGCGAGGACACACGAGGAGGTGCCTTTCACTAGAGGAGCATTGGGTGCCTGGTGCAGACAGTAGGGCAGCACCCGGGCAGCACCAGGGAGCAGACAGTAGCGGCAGCACCCGGGCACACTGGCTGGTGGCTCTGCTCTCGGTGGGAAGGGTGCTCTGGCAGTAGGTGCGGAGTGCAGCTGGGATGGGCACAGCTGCTAACAGACAGGTTATCAGTTTGAACCCACCCACCCTCCAGGGGCAAAGGCCAGTTGGCCAGCTGCTCCCGCCACAAGGACAACCACAGAAACGCTGTGGGGTCTGCAGTCTGTCGGGTGGGGGGGGAGGGGGTGCTGTGGCTCAGGACCTACATGACGGGAGCCAGCCACAGAGAGGCTTGAGGGTGCCCACAATCCCTGAGAGGGCAGCCCAGAGGTGGACCAAGGGCCGACCCCAGCCCCAGTCACACGAGGCAGAAGGAACCTTAGGGTCCCACAGCAGGGGAGTGTGGGTCAATGTGTGGTGCTGCTTGGGAATGGCATGCAGGGAGAGCTGCTACGTTGAGTGGAAGGGCCAGGTGGCCTTGTCAGAGCCCCAGGTGCTTCGGTGCCCACTCCAGCAGAGGTCGGTGGTTCAAACTTACCCTGGCATTGTGGGAGAGCGGCCTGGTGACCAGCTTCTGGAAGGTCGCCGCCTGGAGAACCCAGAGGGGCCGTGCCCTCTGACCCGTGGCCACTGACAGCGACAGCCTGCCTGGCACTCATGCAAGGGCCCCGGGGCCTGCCTGGTGGTTAAGGCTGCTCCCCGACCACCCTGGTGCATGCCACCTGCCTTGGCCAAGGGGACAGCTGTGGGCACTGTGGGGCAGTTCTCCCTCCCCTGTAGGGTCACTGTGATTGGAGTTCACTCCTTGGTCCGTGGGTTTACGGTCTTTGTTCTTTCTAGGAAAAAAGTGCAAGTGCCGCACAACTGCTCCCAGTGTTGGTCAGCGTGGCCAGATCACAGGTTCATTTCTCCCCGTGTGTTTTAAAGGTGGCAGTGAGCATGTATGTGTTTTATCCTAGCCCAGCAATTAAAGTGTAGACAGCCCCTCCCCCGCAGTCATCTGCTCCTCCTCAGAGGATCCACCCACCCACCCCTAGCCCATCGGTCTGGCCCCAGGGCTGCTGATCCTTGTGTGCGGCCTACTGACTGCCTTTCAGGAAGGAAGTGGGGGTGTGTGTGTGTGGGGGTGCCTGCCTGTCCGGTTAATGAGGCGTTGTTTACACACGGGCCTGTGGGGACACGTGGCAGGAGTCAATGGGTTCCACTTCTTGCCCAGCTCAGATGACCTCGGGATGCTTCAGGTGCATGGCCCGCGGGAGCAGCGAGTGGCATTGCTGTGTCCATGGTGCTGTGGGGCCTCAAGTGCTGGGCTGGGGGTGTGTGGGGCAGGGTCACAGTGCAGCTATGTGTCAGGCTGGGGGGCCTGTCCTGTCCCTCCCGGGAGACTACCTGCTGAGGCTCTTGTGAAGTAGGGTGGACTGGGGCCTGGGTGTTCACATGACTGTCCCCTGGTGAGAAAAGAGCCCCAGGTATCTAGGGATGGGGAGTGAAGGGGGCAGTTCTTCTCTACCCAGCTCTCGGTGGCCAGTGCTCAGAGCTGCAGGGACAGCATGCAGAGGGCCTGGCTGGGAGTGGCCAGGCCAAGGCTCTAATAAAGTGTGGGGCAGTGACTTGGGGTTCAGGCTCATGGCACAGAGCCTTCGTGCCCAGTCCCTGATGGCCTGTGTGTATACTCTCAGCTCCCCCCAGTGGGCGGGGGTGGGGGGTGGGGGGAGGTTAATAGCAGTAGTAGCCCCTGGCTCTGGGGACTCCTCTGGAGTTGGGGGGGGGGGCGGGGGTTGGGCTTCCTTGAACCTTTCTCTTTTGTGAGCTGCTCTGGTGCTAGGTCTGCATCCAGGTGGGCACTGCCCCCTGTACTCCCAGCATCTGCCTGCAGGCCTCAGCTTACCCAAGGGCCCAGGGAGGACCAGGAAAGCTGCCTGGCAGGCAGAGCCTGTTCCCTGCTCAGGGTTCTTGCTGGGTTCTGCCGGGGAAGCCTAGGCTTGCCCTGCCCTATGGCTTGCCTTACCCTCCTCTGCCTGGAGGTAACCCCTCGGTCTCAGTGCGTGTTACATGTCTACTGCATCCAGACCCTGCCAGCTGGATTGCGGGACACTACCCAGTGTCTCTGTGTCCACGTCAAAAGCTCATGACTTCTGGAGTGACCTGGAGCCTCTAGCACCATAGGGCCCAACATCCCCCCCCCAGCCTTCTGCCTGGTGGGCTGAATTACGTAGAGCCTGGGGGTCTCCCTCTTGGGAGTTGGATGGTGCTAGGTGTTTGGGGCAAGAAGGCAGGACCTTCCCAGGGGTCTTGGGGCCTGTGGAATTGGGGCATACCGCAGCCAGGGGTCTTGGGACCTGTGGGGTTGGGGCATACCATAGGCTTTAGATCTGGGACCTGCTGTTCCCACAGGCAGAGGCCAGTTTGGGTCTGTTCTCAAGGCTGCAGTTCGGCAGCCTCCACGCTCTCCAGACCATTGCTCTTCAGATGGGAGCCCTGAGGCCCGAGTGGTCAGCACCAGCAGGCAGAGGGCAGGGGCTGACTAGGGTGAACATCTAGGTCCTGTGGACAGAGAGCCTTCAGAGGGAGAGCAGCACCGATGGGCCCCTGCCAGGCTTGAGTGGGGCTCGGGCCTTTTCTGGACTGCAGCCCCGTGTGGGAGACCCAGTCCACCTCCTGTCCAGCCACCACCTGTCAGTCTGGCATGATGCCAAACAGGTTTCAGTGGAGCTTGTGCACTAGGAGGACAGGCCTGGCAGTTGACTTCTGAGAACCTGTGGCTCACAGTGACCCAGCCTACTGCTGATACTGGGGTGGCACTGGGCCGAGCAGCCTTTTTCAGTCCATTGGGCATGGAGTGCCCTAAAATTAACAGCCACCAACAAGCCCCTGCTGGACGCAAGCATAGAGGCTAGATGGAGCAGAGCAAGGGGCCCCTTTTCCCTCGGTGCCCCACATTCTCATCGTTGCTCAGTTGGAGGGCCTGGGGTTAGTCACTGACAGGCAGGCTCTGGAGTTACACAGCACAGGGAGCCAAGCAGGGACCCCTTGACCCTGCAGCTGCATCACGTCAGCCCACCAGTGGGCCTTCCTCCAGCAGAGCCCGAGTACAGGGTGGGCTCTGGAGGAGCAGGCTGTGGTCCTGCACAGGTGACCCACTGGACGCTGTGGGCTGATAGACTCTGGTAAAAGGACACGTGGCCAGATCCTCAGCATTGCAAGTGTCCCAGGCACCCTGGCTGTGGGCCCTGTCACTCAAGATGGATGCACTGCATCCCTGGGCACTGGGACATACAGGGTCCTTGTGTCTTTGTCCCCTGCCCCACCCCCCACCCCAGCTTCCGAGGCCTGGCACACAGAGAAGCTGGAGGTGGGCTCACCCACAGTGCTCCATCGCCCTTCATGGTGGGCGCCCTCCCCAGGCCAGTGCTGCACAGCTGTGCAGTCCCAGAGCACGCCCCTCAGGCAGTCACTCCCGGTGTGTGCGCAGGAGCTTGGCAGAGCACGGGGGATTCCAACCAGCGCAGCTCCCCGTCATGTACTTGCACACACAGACTCACCCACCACTCCAATACCTGGCGTGACCTTGCAGGAGAGCTACCCACAGGCCCAGGTGCGGGGGTTCATGCACATGTGTGCTACAGACACAGGGGAAGCCCAGTGGCCCAGTGATTAAGCACTCAGCTGCCAACCATTAGATTGCAGGCACAGAAACTCCCCCGCGACACCCCCCCACCCGTGGCTCCCCAGCAGTCTGCTGCTGAGATGATGACGCCTCCCAAGCCCAAGGCGGGCACCGTGCGGCACCGACAGCCCGCAACACACCGATGACAAAGGGCGGTGTTGCTTTATCTGTTGCGTTCTGTCTGTGAGCAGTGCCTCAGTGCTGTTAGAAATGGTGTAAACCTCAGGTGGAAACAAACAAATGTCGGCTAATTGCAAAATCAACTTTTCTGACAACACTGATTCGGAGTCCTACCTGAGACACCGTGGGGGGTCTGTGGGTGACTTTTCTACCGTAAGTTGCAGTGGGTTCTAGCCATGGCACCCCCGTGAGTTCCAGATTCCCCAAAGCCAGTGCCCCCGCCATTGAATTGGCTCCACTCAACGTTGCTGCCGCCGCCAAGTGCCATCGAGTCGGTTCTGACTCGGAAGCACCACTGATGAAAACGCGGCCCGGCCCTGCACGTCCTCACAGTTGTTCCTTTGCTGCCCTTTCCGTTGCCAAGCACGATGCCCTTCTCCAGGGACTGGTCTCTCCTGGCACGTCCAGCGAGCGCCCTGGCCGGCCTTCTTCCCAGACAGACGTGTGGTCCTGCAGGCAGACCGTGCTGTCGGCACCGTCATTCAGAGGTCTCCATTCTTCTCCGACCTTCCTTACTGCCCGGCTCACACGTGTGTGGGAGCTGATGGAAAAGACCCTGGCTGGGGTCAGGGGCACCTCTGTCCTCAGAGTGACATCTTTGCTCTTGACACTTGAAAAGGGTCTGTGCAAGAGGTCTGCCCAGTGCAGCGATGTTCTGATGGCCACTGCCGTGGACATCGATGGTGGCCTCAGTTCACACGAACTCTCTGGCAGTTTGTCTTTCTCTGCTTAGCACAGTGTGGTCTGGTGGTCCACTTGTGAGGGGTTTTGTTCTCCTGACACTGAGCTGTAATCCCCACCGAAGGCTGCATGCAGTCTTTGATTTTCATCAGCTGACTTACACTGTCATGCTTAGATGCTGTCTAGTCGGTTCCGACCGTAGCGACCCGTATGAAGGACGAAATGCTGCCTGCTCCTGGGCCATCCCTCCAACTGTTCTGATGCTCGAGCCCAGTGTTGCAGCCATGCTGTCAGTCTGTCTTGTCGAAGGTCTTCATCTTTTTTTTTTTTGCTGCCCCTCTACCAAGCACGCTGTCCTTCTCCAGGGACTGGTCTCTCCTGACAACATGTCCAAAGTACATGAGACCGAGTCTCACCATTCTTGCCTCTAAGATGTTTGTGCTTCGGGTGGTTTGCTCACAGCATCATTCAAATGCACCGACTCTTCTTCAGTATTCCTCCCTGTCTGTCCACCTTTCACAGGCCCACGAGGTGACTGAAAATACCAGGGCTTTGGTCAGGCGCACCTTAGCCCTTAAAGTCACCTCCCTGCTTTTCAACACTTTAAAGAGGTCTTAATGCAGGAGATTTACCTAATGCAGCCCATCTTTTGATCTCGACTTCCATAGCATTGATGGTGGATCCAGGCAAGACAACATCCTTAATGGTTTCAATCTTTTCTCCGTTTATCATGACGTGTCCAGTTGTGAGGATTTTGGTCTTCATGACACTGGCTTGTAATCCATACTGAAGGCTGCAATCATTGATCCTCATCAGCACCTGCTTCAGGTCCTCTTCACGCTTAGCAAGCAGGGTTGTGTGTCATCTGCATATTGTAGGTTGTTAATAAGTCCTCCTCCAATCCCGACCCCACATTGTTCTTCATATAATCCAGCTTCTCTGATGACTTACATATAGATAAAGTACGGTGAGAGGAGACAACCCTGACACGCACCATTCCTGGTTTTAAATCATGTATTATCTTCCCTCATTTTGTTCCACAACTGCCTCTTGTTCCATTACGAGTTCCTCAGGAGCACAGCGCTCTCGGATTCCCCTTCTTCTCAAGGGCGTCTGTAGTTTGTGAGCCACACACTTGAATGCTTTTGCCTAGCCAGTAAGACGTAAGTAAACGTTTTTCTGATGCTCTTTGCTTTCAGCTAAGGTCCGTCTGACACCAACACTGATGTCCCTTGTTCCACATGCTCTCTGAATCGGGCCTGAATCTCTGACAGCTCCCTGCCCGTGTCCTGCTGCCACCGTTGTTGGATGAGCTTCAACGAAACTTCACTTGCACGTGATAGTCATGATATTGTTCAATAAGTGGAGCGTTCTGTCGCATCACTCTTCTTGGGAATGGCTACGACTGAGGATTTCTTACAGTTAGTTGGCCAAGCAGATGTCTTACAGATTTGGGGGTTGCAGACGAGTGAGTGGTTTCCAGTGCTCCATCAGCTTGATTCCGTCAACTCCTGGAGCCTTGTGCTTTCAGTGCAGCTTGAACTTCCTCCTTCAACACCATTGGTCCTTGCTCATATGAATTGGTGGAATGTCAACGAGTTCTCTTTGGTACCATGACTCTGTATCTCTCCATCTTCATTTGATACTTCCTGCTTCATTGAGTATTTTGCCCTAGAATCTTTCAATATTGCAACTTGAGGCTTGAAAGTTTTCTTGAGTTTTCAATTTAAGATATGCTGGGCGTGTTCTACCTCTTTGGTTTTCTGACTCTAGGTCTTTGTACAAGCCGACTAGCAACCTATAACCTTAGAGGGTTTCCAAGACTCTGTCTTTACTGGGGCTGTCATTGCTAGGTACCATTGAGTTGGTTCCAACCCATTGCGACTTTATGCACAAAACTGCCAGGTCCTGCACCATCCTCTCAGTGGTTCCTGTGCCTGAGGCCAATTGTTGCAGCCACTGTGTCCATCCACTGCCTTGAGGGCCTTCCTCTTTTTTGTTGCCCCTCCCCTTTACTGAGCATGACGTCCTTCTCCAGGGACTGATCTCTGCTGACAACACGTCCAAAGTCTGTCAGCCAGAGCCTCGCCATCCTTGCCTCCACGGAGCACTCTGGGTTACTCCTTCCCACACAGATGGGTTTGTGCTTTCAGTCCCTGGTGCTCTCAGTGCTCTTCACCAGCACCAGCATTCGGTCTCCTTGTTCAGTGGCTAACCTTCATGTGCATGTGAAGCCATTGGAAATCTGCAGCTTGGGTCAGGCGCACCTTAGTCCTTAAAGTAACGTCCTTGCTCTTCAATACTCTCAAGGTCTCGTGCAGCAGATTTACCTGATGTAGCCCGTCCTTTGATCTCTTCACTGCTGCTTCCAAGAGCACTAGTTGTGGATCTCAGCAAGACAAAAATCCTTGACAACTTCAGCCTGTCCTCCATTTATCATGATGTTACGCATTGGTCCAGTGGTGAGGATTTGGGTTTTTCTGTTGAGTCGTAGTCCATCCTGAAGGCTACAGTCCTTGACCTTCATCAGCAAGTGCTTCAGGTCCTCCTCACTTTCAGCAACCAAGGTCGTGTCATATGCATCTTGAGGGTTGTTAATAAGCCTTCCCCCAACCCTGATGCCACAGTCTTCATGTAAACCACCTTCCTCTGGTTATTTTCTCAGCATACAGATGTACAGGGGCAGACAGCATTATCTTTCTCCCTGAGAAGGGCTAGTGGGCTTGAACCGCTGACCTGGAAGTTAGTACCTGAGACAGTTTATTGTGCCAGCCTGGCTGATAAACGCAGGTGGGATTGACTGAGGGGCGGAGAGATGGATGGCTTGGTGAGCCTTGCCTTTCCTGTCTCTCGCTCTGTGATCATCGGACCAGTGTGCGGCTGCCTTGCTTGTTCTGTGCTTCAATTTAAAGGCTACACAGCCTGTGGGACACCTAGCAGTGGACTGTGTTGCTGTAAGTTGAGGTCCCTTTAAGACTTCTCTGGAGCTGGGGACTGGCGATTGGTGACCTGCCTTGTGATTGGCTGCTGTGCTGACATAACCTAGCTCTCTCTACAAATAGAGGAAGATCTGGCATCAGACAGAGACTTGAAAGGACTGCTAGTCTCTCAACTTTCTCTCACGGACGTGAGTTGCACTAAGCCATTTATAGTGCTTCTAATTTAACTGTTTATTTCTTGTATTGTATATTTATCTGTATATGATTTAACATTTCATTTCTCGTTATATATTAATTACCTTTATAAATAAATATATCATATTATCAGGAATTTGGTTTTATCTCTCTAGAGAACCCTGTCTAACACAGTACCCAATGCATAACCCACAGCACCACCAGGGCTCCTTAGCTTAGACAGGGTGAGTTGGATTTTGAAGTAGTGAGTAAAGGAGGGGGGCTCGTAACTCACTGCCACTGAGTCAATACTGACTCATCGCGACACTGCAGGACAGGGTAGAACTGTCCATGTGAGTCTCCGAGACTGTAGCTGTTCACAGTGGTAGAAAGCCCTGTCTTTCTCCTTCGGAGTGGCTGGTGGTTTCAAACTGCCGACCGCGGATCACAGCCCACCGTATAACCGCTACACCACCAAAGGGGCGTCATGTTGTTAGGTCCCACTCAGAGGGACCTGCGTGTTCCTGTGCCATCCGCACAGGCACCCCTAGGCCCGGATCCAGTGTTGCAGCCACCGTGTCGCCCATCTTGTCAAGGGCCTGGTCCCGCGTTGGGCTGCTCTTCTGCTGTCCCCAGCATGAGGTTCTCCTCCAGGGAGCATCCAGGGTCTCCCTGACAACATGTCCCGAGCATGTGAGGTGAAGTCTTGCCATCCTTGATTCCTTTTTTTTTTCCCTTTGGGGTTCTAATATGATTATTTAATATTTGAACATTTGGATTTTTCAAATCATTTTATTGGGGGCTTGTACAGCTCTTACCACAATCCATACATCCATCCATTGTGTCGAGTACATTTGTTGCCATCATCATTTTCAAAACATTTTTTCTACTTGAGTCCTTGGTATCATCTCCTCATTTTTTTCCCTCCTTCCCCTCCACTTCCTCCCTCATGAACCCTTGATAATTTATAAAAAATTTTTTTCATGTCTAACGTTGACTGATGTCTCCCTTCATCCACTTTTCTGTTGTCCGTCCCCCTGGGAAGGGGTTATATTTAGATCATTGTGATCGGTTCCCCCTTTCTCCTCCCACCTTCCCCTTACCCTCCTGGTATCTCTACTCTCATTATTGGTCCTCAGGGGCTTATTATCTGTCCTAGATTCCCTGTGTTTCCAGCTCTGATCTGTACCCATGTACATGCTCTGGTCTAACTGGATATGTGAGGTAGAATTGGGGTCATGATAGTGGGGGGCGGGGAAGCATTAAAGAACTAGAGGAAAGTTGTATGTTTCCTCGGTGCTATACTGCACCCGGACTGGCTCGTCTCTTCCTTGTGACCCTTCTACCACCCTTGATTCTAAGGAGCATTCTGGTCTTAACTTCTTTCACTACAGCTCAGTTTGTTCTTTTAAGAGTATGTGGTACTTTCGATATTCTTCTCCAGCACCACAATGGAAATGCATCCATTCGTCTACGCTCTTCCGGATTCACTGGCCAACTTTCACACGCATGTCAGGCCGTGGCGGGTTCATGGCTTTTGGGTAGTGCAGCAGATTTACCTAATGCAACATGACTGTTAACTTCCATGAACACTGATTGTCGATCCAAGCAAGACGAAAACCCTTGACAACGTCAGCCTCGTCTCCATTTATCTATGTGATGTTACCCATTGGTGTGAAGATTTGGGGTCTTCTCTGCATTGAGTTGTAATCCATACTGAAGGCTGCAATGCTTCAGCGTAGTTTCAGCAGAGCTTCCAGACTAAGAACAGAAAACAAAGGACTAGATTCTCTGCTTTGGGGGAAGGAGCCCCTGAAAACCTCCTATGTAGTTTTGAAAGGTGGGGGGGGGGGGATCATGGGTGGTAAGAATCCTGCCATTTCTGGCCAGCACCCCTCCAGAGCAGCCACTCCTGTCTGTACAGGCTTCAGCTTAGCTCCCAGATTCAGACAGACTAGGAAGAAAGGTTTGGTCCTTGACTTCCAAACCTCAGCCCTCGTAAATCCCTGGGACCAGAGGGCTCTGATTGGTGGCTTCATCCTGGAAAAGGCATTGCCTTCCACTGTGGGAGGGGCCGACTTGCAGCAGCCAGTCACAACAAGGGACATGGCAGGTGGGCAGACATCTGTGTGTGAGCACTGTGGGTAGGGGACAGCCGAGCCAACTGGCCACCAGGGGCCACCTAGGGGCCCAGGTCACTTCTTAGCCTCAGTTTCTCCATTTGCAAGGTGGGCTTCTTAGTGGTGTCTACTGGTGGTGACCAGAGGACTCAGAGGCGACCCGTGTGTAGTAAGTGACGTTTCTTGAAGTTGCTGTTAGTGTGAAGTGGCCTAGCTCATTCCCTCATCACCCAGAAAACTGGCCCCCAGGCTGAGGAGGCCCCAAGAGGAGCGGCAGAAAGCTCCTCCCAGGGATCGCGGGTGTCCCGGGCCCTGCTCGGGGTGGCATCAGGTAATACAGAGAACATGGAAGCTCTGGTTCTTCAAGTCAATTGCCAGGCCTTTCTTCCACAGTGCCTCTGGTGGGCCCCAGCTGAGCATGTTCATCTAGGGATACTGCCGCCCCCGCCCCATCCCCTCCCTCCCTGGCCGCCCTCGCCCTGGCACCGAACCCCTTGACTCCTGAGCTGCCCTGGGGTTTTCTGTGAATGAACACCTTGGGTTTATGCTGTTTTTGATGGGAACGCGCACACAGCACTGCTCGCCCCACTCCGCTGCTCCAATGCTCCTTAGTTGGCCTCCTCTGGCTGTTCCTGCCCCTTGACTCGTGTCCCCAGCGCCTTCTTGTAGCTGCCTCAGAGCAGCTGTCCTTGGGGACTCATGGTGACCCTGTGAATGAGCCTGGTGCTTCAGGTGGCCATGGGGGGAGGTGCTAAAGCAGCCCTCCCCCGAATGTAGCTGGTGCCTCATCATGCTGGGGGCTGGACTGGTTGTCCTTCAGGCCTGGGACTCCGCGCTGCGCACCCCCCCACCCCCTGCCCAACGCCAGCTTGCTGGTCCTCAGCCCACCTGGGGGGCCAGGCCCCACTCGAGTTGGGCATGGCAGCACCACCAGGGAGTTGGGTCCCAGTGGCTCTGCCTGGACCTGCACCCGCACCCGCACCCGCCCCTGGCCTTTTGATTGCAGCCATTCCAGCGGGAGTCCTGGCGGCAGCGTCGGCTGTGCTCTGCGCTGCTGGCAAGTCAGGAGTTTGAGACCATCAGTTCCCCCAGGACAGAAAGTTAAGGTTTTCTGCTCCCAGAAAGATCTATCCAGCAGCCCTGATGGCGTGGGAGGCTCCCTTGAGCTGCTAACTATAGGCTTAGCAGTTCAAATCCCCCAGCTGCTCTGCAGAGAAAGGTGTGAAGGTTTTTCTGCTCTTAAAGAGTTTGTCTCAGAAACCCAAAGGGCCAGTTCTGCTTTGTCCTCTAAGGTTGCTTGGGGTCTGGATGGACCCCACAGCCGTGAGTCAAGTTCTGCGTAGGTGCCAGGAATCCCCAGGGCACAGCAGTTCTGAGTTCACCGCCTGGCGATCGACCTGTGAAACCACCAGCCCCGGAGAACCCAGGGCAGAGAGAGCTCTCACCTGACCCGGAAGCTGACAGATAGATGACAGGGGTGGTTTAAGTTTTGGACTGGGGTGGAAATGTGGCTGGCAGAGCTTAGCCCTTCTCCACAGTGGTTCCTGGGCTGGGGCCGTGAGACCAGCTTGCCCGACAGCAGCGTCTCCCTGAGGGCACAGTGCTCAGCTGCCAGTTGGCTTCTGAAGCTCTTCTCTGCACGCAGTGGGGAGCGCACGATTGGGTCAGCTTTGTGACCACCCACTGTTACCTGGAGCCTCAAAAGGACATTGCAACTGCCACCAAGTCGACCCCAGCTCACGAAGGACCCTGGGTGCCTTTGACCTGGAGCTGAGGGCATTATCAGAAAGGGTGTACAATTTGAAGTCCACCCAAATGGCACTGGCCTCAGCAAAGCCTGGGGCCTCCACCGTGTCTGGGACCGGTCCTGGCTGACTTGGGGCCTGTGCAGGAGCAGCAGCTCCAGCACCCAGCCCTGGTCCTTCCCACCCTAGCCCCCTCCCAGTGCAGGGGGTGGGGGGTAAGCACCTAACCACCGAGAAAGCACAGCAAGACATCTTCCTTCCTCAGCCTGCCTCCTCCTCTACCCGCCCTTCAGCTTGGCAAAAACATACAGAGAGCGGGGCCCAGACCCTCCTTTAAGGATGACCCCTCCCAAGGGGTCACCATGTCTTCACGCTCATTTTATTCCGTGTACGCTCTCACAGCACCCTCGAGTTCAGGGGGTGGGCAGCCCCAGCAGCAATGAGGCAAGCCAGCTACTGGGACAATTGGCTGGGATCGCCAAGGAGCCAGACAGAAGGGCCATTGTGTGGGGAACCCCAGAGAAAGGTTAGGGGCCTCCGAGTTTTGACAAGCCTGTGTGGCAGGCGGCTGTGCATGTCCCCACAGCTGTGTTTCCTGGAGGGTGCGCCCCAGCGGGCAGGATGTGCCTAGAGAGAGGAAGCGGCCTGGGAGAGGCCCCCCAGCATGTCCTGGTGTGGCAGCTGCCTCCCTGGCCTCTTCTCAGATGGCTGTCCTGAGGAGAAGCCCTGGAGGAAGGCCAGCACCTGTGATGACTGCTAACCTCCTCGGGGTGCCGGAAGAAAGGCCTGGCGGTCTGCTCCGTGGATGCAGCATCGGTGCCATTGAGTTGATGCTAACTCTCAGCCACCCCACAGGACAGCAGGGCTGCCCCAGAGGGCAGCCAGACCTTCCTGCTGCTGCGCTGCCACGAGACCTCAAACAGCCGTGCTGCGAGCCAGCCAGTCAGTGCCTGCACGGGGCTGCCAGGCTCCTTCCCATGGTGGTCCAGCCCAGGGCCCTCGGGGCCACTGGGAGCCGGAGTCGCTCCAGGGCAGCAGGTTTGGGGCTGTAAGAGAAGATGGACCGTGGAGTTGTGCAGATGGCACTGGAGCAGCCCAGAGTCGGGAGGGCCCAGTAGACGTTATTTGGGGGTGTTAGTAGGCGGGGTCTCAGTTGGGCTCACCTGCCCATCACATGGGGGCCTGGGGGGGGGGGGTGTCCCTGGAGCCCTATCTCAGGTGGGAGTGGTTGTGGAGTTAGGGGATCCCTGCAGCCCCCAACTCATGCGGGAGTGGTTGTGGGAGTCTGGGAGGTCCCTGCAGTCTCCCATCTTGGGTGAGCATGGCTGTCCCTGCTCTGCGTGTGTGCCCTCAGAGCCACCCTGTGACGTGGGGCAGCAGAAGCGGGTGGTCCTCCGCCCTCCCTCTTGCATTGGACTGCCAGCCGCCATTCAGGCTCACGTGTCATTGGTCACTGCTGTCCTGGGCACCTTTCAGTGGGAACGCAGCTGCTTTGGTAGACGGGGGTAAATCAGGAGGTTACAAAAAACAAATCAACCCACTGCTTTCGAGTCGGCGCTAACTCAGAGTATGAGGCTGTCAAGCTTAGCGGAAGCCACTGCCTGGCCCGTCGTCTTCTCCGGAGCCCAGAAAACAGGTGAACCTCAGGTGCTCCTCAGGGCTGTGAGAGCCGAGGCTCACCTCCTTAGAGGCTGAAAAAAGGCGCAGCCATGGGGCAGGGAGCACGGCCCTCAAAGGGGCCTGGTGGCTGAGGGGAGCCCTGTGGGCCCAGGAGAGCATCTCCAGCTCCCGAGATAGTGTCAGGCTCCTGGGTAGGCAGAGCTGGCACGGGAGCCAGTTCTTACATGTCACCCTTCAAAGATGCAGAGGGTAGAGTTCATCCACAGAAGTGACGGCCCCGCCCTGCCACCGCCTGTCACGTTTCACTGGTGACGAAGTCGCCTTGTCAGCCTCATCGCCTGAGCCCCAAGTGCCTCGTGGCAGAGCTGTGCTCCCCAGGACTTTCACTGGCTGGTGCTGATTGCCAGGCCTTTCTTCCAAGGCACCTCTGGGTGGGCTCAAACCTCCAGCCTTTGATTCAGCAGCTGCTCTCGTTAACTGTGCAGGACGCCCCAGGACTGCTAGTGGGGGCTCAGCTGAGGGCTTCAGAACTGGGCCTCTCCTGGGGTTTCATGCAGGGCCCAGGGCCTGAGTGCACAAGGCAGGGGGACCCGACAGGGGCACCAGCAGACCTCCAGTTGTCCAGGGATAAGCCTGGGTCCTTCTAGGCCGCGACACGCCGGAGGCCAGGGACCAGGTGTCAGGTGTGGCTGTGGAGTTTTGTCTCCTTGGTGGCTGCCCGCCTGCGGGGACAGCCACGGGGCACTGGCAGCCTATCAGGCTTCCTGCCTGTCTGCCTGCCCACAGTCCTTACACGTGCACAGCGTGGCCCAGGCCCTGGCACCAGTTTGGCCAGTTCCCTGTATCTTCCTGGTCTGAAGCTAGAGAGACGCTGGCCCAAGGCCAGCAGGCCGGGTGACTCAGGGTAGCTCTCAGGCGTCAGTGAGGGTGCTTCTGGGCTGGACTCCACGTTGCCACTGGGGGCTGTGGTTGCTTCACAGTCCTGTAAGTGCTGGCCTGCCCGCCCCTGGGGTCTCCTAGGAAATGAAGGCAACGTCTCCAGGGGGCTGTAGTGCTGTGAGTGTGTATGTGTGTGTGTGTGGAGGGGGTGGGGTGGGGAGCGGCCTCTCAAGGCATGCTGGCCTTGGACAGATGGCTCTGCTTCAGTCGGCCCCAGCGCCGTCCGCTGTGAAACACGATCGTGCCAGCTGGGCTGCTGTGGGACTGAAAACCCTGACTCTGGAAAGGGCCACGTGTGTGAGTGGCCGAGGAGTGCTGGCAGATGTCCCCTTCGCCCTGGTCCAGAAAGGGCTGAAATCATGTGGCCTTGAGACCCCCACCACCACCACCCCTTCCACATGGACTCTCTGAGGCCCACTGGTGCAAGTCCCTTGTCAGGTAGAGCTACAAAAGTTGTCTCCTTTTTTTCTCTTATTTTTGCATGTTGATGTATTTTAGATTGACTTTTTTACCTTTTTTGCTGTTTATTCTGACGACAACAACAACAAAAAACAACCCAACCTTGATTTTGGTGTGATTAGCTTGCCAATGTTTCCGTTTGTCACTTCGTGTTCTTGGTGCCATGTCTAAGAGAGAGTGCCAGCGGCAAGGCCGTGCAGATCTGTGCCTACGGGTCGTTCCAGCTCTGACATGTAGGCTCATCTCTGAGTGTGGCGTGAGGAAGGAGCCCTGGTGTCGTGGTGGGCCGCACACTGAGCTGTTAACCCCAAGGTCAGCGGTTCAAACCCATCAGGCTACTGGGCGGAAGAAAGATGAGGCTGTCTGCTCTTGTAAGGAGCTACCGTCTCAGAAATCCACAGAGGCATTTCTGTCATGCCTCGAGAGTCGCTGTGGGTGGGAATCCACTCTGGCGGTGAGTTTTTGTCCTGGGTGGCATTAGTGGGTGTCCCTGGGTAGCACAATTAGTTTTTCCTTGAAAGGTTGGCCTTTCCAGCCCACTCAGAGGTGCTTTGGAAGACAGACCTGGTGATCCGCTGTGGAAGACTGTAGCCTGGAAAGCCCTGTGGGGCTGTAGCCCGGGGTCCTGTGGTCACCGGCTGCTGGTTCAGTAGTGAGGGAGGCTGCCTAGTTCCATGCTGGGCCTGCAGTTGTCCACTCAGGCCCAGCCCTGTGTGCTGAAAAGACTCATCTCGCCCCACCCAGTAGTTTGGACACCCTGGTTCAAAACAAACTCGAACCAAACTCAATGCAGTCGATCTCACTTCGCAGTGTCCCTACAGGACAGGGAAAACCGCCCTGTAATTTCCCAGGCTATCACTCTTGTCAGGTGTAGAAAGCCTCGTCTTTTTCCCGAGGGACAACTGGTGGTTTTGAACTGCAGGCCTGAAGCACCAGAGCTCCTGGGTGGGGCACAGTTGGCCATGGTTGTGGGGTGTCCGAGGACTCTCGCCACCATGTCTCTCTCCCACGGAGTTGCTGGGTGCTCCTAATACCAGCCTTCCTGGAGCCCAGCGCT
>NW_022111359.1:6539505-6559042 GCF_000313985.2 Echinops telfairi | reverse complement strand
CCCTGGGGTGGGGGGGCCGGAGATGAAGAGGCCTGGCCCAGCTGGTTCACCCAACACGCCCCTGTCCCCATCCCACTCTGCTGAAGCTGCCACTAAGAAACATTTGTCCCCAATCCCACCGAGCGCCCCAGTGTGCCCTGGGGTGGGGGGGCCGGAGATGAAGAGGCCTGACCATGAGCCTCTCAGAGCAATGCTGAATTAGCCCGCTGTGCTCAGGACACCCCCAGTCATCCGGTGGGGAGACTTCCAGTGACGGACTGCGGGTGGAGGTGGTGGGGTGCCGAGCTTTGATTTCTCTACTGGTGGGTGGGCAGGGTCCCTGTGGCTGGGCAGCCTTGGTGGGCCCTGCCACCCCAGGAGCTGTCAGAGGGAGAAACTCGGGGATCTCTTACCTCTTGGTGTTGAGTGCTCTCAGCTCAACAGCTGCTGCCCCGTGGGGCAGAGCAGACTGCCCCAGAGAGGCTCCGAGATCACAGGCTTTCCTCCTGGAGCCACTGGGTGGCTTCAAACTGCCGACCTTTGGGTTAGCAGCCCAGTGATTTATAGCTGTGCCACCAGGGCCCCTTGCCCAGCCCCCCGGCCTATAGGCACTGATGGAAGAATATTGAGTGGGAGAAGCAGGGAAGAGAAGGCAGGGTGGGGAGTGGGACTGCCCTCTGTGTCTGGCCGGGCTCCCTGACTTCCTGTTCACTTTGTTGAAGGAGGAGCCCAGGAAGGTGTGCTTCACCTATGACCTGTTCCTGAACCTGGAGGGTAACCCGCCGGTGAACCACCTCCGCTGTGAGAAGCTGACCTTCAACAACCCCACCTACGAGTTCCGGTGCAAGCTCCTGAGGGCAGGCGGGGTGAGTGCACCGCGATGGGCAGAAGCCTCTGGGGCTGGCAGAGGCCCTGGGTGCTGTGGCCCTGAGGCAGAGGCACTGGGGGCCTTTGGGGGGCGCTCTCCAGGGGTCTGGCCAGGCGAGAGGACACAGGCATTCCCGGCTGCTCTGGGCGGCGGCCACAGGGATGAGTGGCTGGCTGCTTCCTGCTTGGCTTTGGTTAATGAGCATCTTCCTCCATTGAGGGGCTGGCAGGAATGGGCGCTGGGCCAGTCTGTCCGCGTGGCTGGCACTGGAGCCGGCTTGGAACCGGCCTGGCAGGGCTGCCGCTGGCACCATCCCACCCAGGATCTCAGTGGCTGCTCTGTGAGGCTCTGCCCTGCGGTCTGTGCGTGGAGGTGGGCCCCCTTCACGAGTGGGTCCTCGTGTGAGTTGTGTGGCAGGGAACCCTGAGTGGGCCCTGGGGTCCGCTCAGAGTGACTGGGAGTGAGCGAGGGAGGGTGTGGTGTGCTGGCTGGCAGAGGCAGGCGGAGGAAGAGCTGGGGTGCTTGGCGGTGGAACTAGACTGTTTGTGGGGCGGCGGTGCAGGCTGTGGTTGGTCACAGGACATCCAGAAGTCACCGCTGAGGGACCCTAAGTCATTAGACCTTTGCACACACTGGATCTGACTGTGCATGAGTGTGTGTGTGAGGGAGTCTGCCATTGTGTTGTGTATGAACTAGTGTATATGTATGTCAGTGTGTGTCTGTGGGGGTTTCGGGAAGTTTGGAGAAAAATTCACTACTCAAAGTTTCTTTGAACTTTTTGAAGCCCCCTCGCGCGTGACAGTGTAAATGTGTGCTTGTATTCGTGGTTGTCGGTGAGTTTGCAAGTATGTGGCCATGTGATTGCATGGCTGTGTATTGTGTATATGTATGAGTGTAAGTTTGTGTGTGCATGTGTACTTGTCAGTGTATATATGTGTGCATACGTAAGCATGTGTGTGTGTTGTATGTATTGTATATGTGTGTGAGTGAGTTTGAGTCTGAGTGTGTGTGTATACCTGTTTGTGTATGCGTGTGTATGAGTGTGCATACATGTGAGCATGTGTGAGTTTGTGTGATCATAGCGGCTGCACTGCTGACTGATGGAGGGCATGTGACCACTCCTTCGGGTGTCCTGGTCCACATGGTCATGGAGAAACTTTTCCTTTAATTAAAGCGCCGTGGGGCCGTTGTGGGGCCGTGGCTGATCCTGCGGGTCCTGTGATGGGCATGAGATTCATGTTGGGGGCTGGCTGGCAAGGGGGACACAGGAGCCCCTGCCCAAGGCCCTCCCGGTTCGGCCTGCCCTCCTGCTCACTCACCGTGTGTTTGACACAAGGTGTCTGGGTGTTTCCAGAAGGCGTCGGGTCCGCTTTCTCTCGGACCCTCGGATAATGTCTCCAGATGAGCCTGGTGCAGACCGCGAGGGCAGGGGCAGACTCCCTGTGTGAAGGGGCCTGCCATTGAGCTGCGTGCCTTCCAGACTGTTCTGGGCTTGGGAGCAGCCAGAGAGCCTTAGAGATTGAGGCTTGGGGTGGGGTGGGGGGTGCTTAGGGCCCCAGAGGCCCAGGGTGGATGAGCCGTGCTCCCTCTAGGCCCCACAAGCTGCTGGGTGGGTCTGAGTTCTGGACACTCCTGTGAGGTAGCAGACATGTCCTAGAAAAATGCCACTTTCTGGGCAGGTGGTGGGTCCTCAGGGATGGGCTGTCCCTGGGCCTCTGTGGAGAGCAGCCAGTCGCCACCCAGACTGGTGGCTTCTCTGACAGGGCTGCCCCGCCTCCAACTGCTGAGATGGGCCTCTCTGTGGGGCCCCCAGTGCAGGCGTGACTCTGCTCATTCTTACACAGGGGGCTTTGCTACAGAGAGCACATGATCCTGAAGCTGAAGCCAGCTAGCACTGAGCACCGGTGCAGGGCGGTTGCGCGGATGCTGGCTTGGCTCACCCTCACGTTGTGTGCTATTGGCCACCATGCATGGCCATTGTCTTAGGTCTTGGGCATGGCTGTGGTTGGCCATGTGTGGCTTGGTAGGTTCTGCTCACAGCCACCCCGGGCAGGACCACTCATCCCAGGCTTCTTAGACTGAAGGCCCTCATCTTATCTACCTGGAGACATTGGGAGAGTACATTATGGGCCGGATATCCCCACCCCATCCCCGCCACCTTCTAGGGTGCTTTCTGGTGTGCACACGTTGATCTTGGGGGTACTACGTGAGAGAAAGGCCTGGCTATCTGTCTCCCCAAGCGGGTCCCCGAATCCCGATGAAGCCAGAGTTGACTTGATGGCCATTGCCTGTCGGTGCTTCTGGGAGCGCCGCGTCGAGGGGCCCCAAGCTTCTTATGCCCCACTCCCCAGAGCAGGATACCCACTCTCCCAGCTCTGCTCTTTGCATCGTCCACCTGCTCCCGGCAGCAGGCCAGGGCAGCTTTTCCCACAGCGTTCACCGAGGCTGCCCACTGGCTCCTCATGCTGCAGCTTCTCGTCTTGTGCACCTGAGTGCCAAGATCAGGTGGGCACGGCCCCCTCTGGGGTTCCAGGCACCCCAGGCACATCTTCCCGACCCGCCTTCTCTTCGCTCCACCAGGCTCGCTGACCCAGCAGCCGCTCCCTCGTAACGCCTGTCTCTTCTTTATCACTAGGTGATGGTAATGCCCGAAGGAGCAGAAACCGTGTCCAGGCCCAGCCCCGACTACCCCATGTTACCCACAATTCCACTCTCTGCCTTCTCTGACCCCAAGAAGACCAAACCGGCCCACAGCACCAAGGTTAGTGCGGTGCAAGGCCCGTCCCAGGCCGTCGTGCAGGGTGGGGCTCGGCACCCTGCAGAGCTGCCCGCATCTTCTTTCTGGGACTTCTGCTCCGCCTGGCTGCCGCGCACCGCCCTTCTTAGGAGAGCCAGAGCCACTGCACACAGTGTGCTCATTGGCCGGCCTGGGGCCCAGCCTGTCGTCTGCCCAGCCCTGCTGCTTCTGCACTCAGTCTTCCGGGCTCTGCTTCTTGGGCAGCCGCTTGTGTGGAGAGGGCCGCTTCGGGCCAGGGTGGGAGTCGAGAGAGGACAAGCGGTGCAGCTGATGGAGGAGGAGCTGGGTATCATCTTGTCTCCCTCCCCCGAGAGCTGCCACCCCTCCTGAGCACGTGCACATACACACTGTGCATATGTGTGCAGCTGCCCCCTTCCGGAGTGCGCCCAGCTGAGGCCTCCAGCAGCACATGGGTACGGCAGCCGCCTCTCTGAGCAGGCTCAGCTGAGATTTTGGATCACTCTCCATGTACACACGTGTGCACACATAGAGCTGAGGCCTCGGGTGCATCTCCACGTGTGCACATGTACAGCTTGCAGACCCTGTCTACGTGCACCCCGCTGAGCACTGCCACTGCCTCAGGGCGGGCCCAATAAGCCCTTGGGTGCGTCTCCATGTGCACACTTGCACAGCTGCCCCAGTCTCTGAGCGGGCCCTGCTGAGGCTTTAAATCACTCTGCACACACGTAGCTGCCACCTTCTCTGAGCGTGCCCAGCTGAGGCCTCTGGTCGCCTCTCCAAGTGTCCTTGCCCGTGTACAGCTGCCACTTCTCTTGGGGCAGTCTCAGCTGAGGCTTGAATTCGCTCTCCAAGCACACTCACGTGTGCACACACAGTGTACAGCTGCCACTTCCATCTGAGCATGCGCAGCCGAGGCCTTGGACTGCGTCTCCCTGTGCGCGCACGTGCACACAGTGTACAGCTGCCCCTCCCTGGAGCGGGCTCTCTGAGCGCGCCCGCCTGAGGCCTCTCTTGTGCTCCACGCACACACTTGCCCCGCCTTCTACACGTGCCTGGCGCCTGGACACCAGCTGGCAGTCAGTCGGGCGGCTGCCTGTCTTCTTGTCGCCAGCCCCGTGCGCTGCTCCACTTTGCCCCTGGTCTGCTCCTTGGTCACGCCTTTGGCGTCCTTGAGCCATCTGCATCAGCAGCACCCAGGGCGCTCTTTCGTCTGCCCACGCTGGCACCTGTCTTCCTGCGGGGCTGAGTGCCGAGAGTTCTCCCGCGGGGTGGTGGGCACTTCTCTCTGACCCACCGCAGCGAATGTGCTGGGACCTCTGCAGGCGGGAGTCAAACTTGGAATCGCTGCCTCCAGTCAGCTGAAACGCTGCGAGGACCCCTGCCTCCCCCGCAGAGCTGCCTGCTGTTTGCTGGGCAGGGCCCTGTGGGCACGGAGGTGTCCACCGAGGGGTCTCGGGCAGGAACTCCTGTCACCTTGCCACAGGCAGGCCTGGTGGCTACACACTGTCCTGCTGGGAGTCGATGGCACATGACTGCTGACCCCACCCAGAGCGGGTCTCTGTTGCTGGGGTCCCTGTAGGCAGAGAGAGACTTCCCCCCCAGGAGGGGGCCAGGCCCCCACTCTTGGCTGCTCCCAGACACTGCTGGGCGCTAGGCAGGGCCATTGGTCGTACTCCGGAGCTCAGTTTGCGTCTCCCAGGGGTTTGTCTGCCCGGGGGTCTGTCCTGCAGGGAGAGTCTCCACTTGGAAAGTTCCTGCTGTTTCAAGTAGCGTGTGGCCGGGAGTGCCCCCGGGGTGCTGGAGTCCTTGTCACCAGATCACCAAGCTCGGACAGCCTGTGGGCTGGGGGGCCGTGATGGCAGAGCTGCCCCAGAGCTCCTTTCAGAAGGGACAGGCCTGTGGTGTCAGTCAAGGAGGCCGTGGTGGCCGAGCTGACCCTAGAGGCTCAGCAGGACAGGCCCGTGGTGTCTGTGAGGGTGACAGCGGCCGTCCTGAGGGGCTCCGTCTGGAAAGGTGTGAGAATGCCCTCGCCTTCCCCGAGGTGCCGCTCGGGACCCCTTTGGTTCACTAGCCCGTGAGGCCGTGGCCTGGGAGAGACTCAGGTGGGCGTTGTCTGAGAGCCTTGGGCCTGGCTGTGCACCTGGCCTGCCATCGCTACCTTCAGGGTCAGACACAGCCCAAAGCAGCTGACCCCTCGTGACTGAGGACTGGGGGGCGCCCATGGTGAAGAGGCCCCCCACCTGCATGGTGTGGTATGCGCTGGGTGCCCACACGTAGTGACTGTGTTTGGGGCCAGAGGTAGTCCCCGGTGTGGGTGCTGCCCCGGACAGCTGCAAGCAAGTGGAAACGAATGGTTTCATATCAGAGAGCCCAGCTGGCAGGCCTTGGGCTCTCCTCCACTGATCCCACGGCACCCCTGAGAAGAGTCTGGCCCACCAGTCAAGGGCCATGGCCACAGAACCCCCAAGAGCCAGTGTTCAGAAAGCTGATCTGGCTCCAGGGCGGGGGCACACGGCCTGGTGTAGACTGCCAAGTTGTCGTCTGAAACGTGCAGTGAAGTGTCAAGAGCCTACAGGGGCTGTGGCTGAGCCGGTGGGTTGAGCCCTGCAGCTGCTCTGCACAAGAAAGGTGTGGCGATCTGTTTCCATAGAGACCACGGCCCTGGGCCTGGTAGTTTGGTTTCATCCTTCGGTCTGGACCTGGGCACAATGGATGTGCCGCTACAGCTGCCCCACGTGGGCCTGTCGCCACTTGCGGGGCAGAACACCCAGGAACTGCCTGCTCTGAGCGCAGGTACGAGGGTGGGAGTGGGAGCCGTGCAAGTTCAGGGTGGACCCCCAGGCCAGACACATTGGAGGAAAGCCAATATGGCGGCCTCAGCAGATGTGGTGTGTGCGTGAGGTCCTGGGCACTGCGTGAAGCCCTGTGGATGGGGCTCAGGAAGACCAGGCTGTGGGGCACTGCGAGGCACTGGCCTGGTCCAGACTGGAGTGCTGTGAGGTGTTGGCTGGGTCCGGGCCGTGGGGCGCTGCGAGGCACTGGCTAGGTCCAGACTGTGGGGTGCTTTGAGGGTCTGGCCGGGCACGACCTGTTTCACAGGCTTCCAAGGGCCACTTCATTCAGGCTCCCCACTGCCGTCAGGCTTTCCACTTTTCTTCCGGCGGAGGCAGCATCAGGTGGGCCACGCCAGCAAGGTCTGGGCCGCTTGCTGACCGTGCCCCCACCCTTGGCCTTGCAGGACGCCAACAAGGAAAGTGGCAAGTCCTCCAAGCCACACAAGGCAAGCAAGGAACACCGCGAGCGGCCGCGCAAGGACTCGGAGAGCAAGAGTGCCGCCAAGGAGCCGGAGCGTGAGCCAGCCAAGGCCACCAAGGACGTGCCCCGCAAGCTGGCTGAGGGCCGGCCGCCCAAGGAGGAGAAGGCAGCGCCGCCCAAGGCCGCCTTCAAGGAGCCCAAGCTGGCCCTGAAGGAGCCCAAGCTGGAGAGCCTGTCCCCCAAGGGGGGCCCTCCGGCCCCACCCCCGCCCAAGTCTTCCAGCAAGCGGCCCGCCACCTCGGACTCGCCGAAGCCCAGCACCAAAAAGCAGAAGAAGAGCAGCTCCAAGGGGCCCCGAAGTGCCCCCAGCACCTCGCCTCGCACCTCGTCTTCCTCCCTCTCGGACAGAAAGCCCGCCAAGGACAAGGGCAGCGGCAAAGGGGAGAAGCTGCAGGCAGAGCGTGAGCCCAAGGAGGCCAAGAAGGCTGTGGAGGTGGAGGGATCCCACTCGGAGGACGAGGCCTCCTTCAAGTCCGAGGTGAGCCCACCCCCTCGCCGCTGAGCCTCAGGAAGCTGCCACTCGAGGGGAGACTTAGGGCTTGAACCCAAGTCTCAGGCTCCTGGTTCCCCATACCTGTCCTTGGGCACAGGGCAGGTGAGCAGGGAATCTGAGTCCCTGGGACACCCCAGGGGCCAGGTCCTGGTCCAAACCTCCCTACCACCATGTCCCATTCATTGCCAGCATGGGTGACTGTGTCTTCCCTGCGGCTGCGTACTGTTCCCGGCCACCTCCCCAGATGCCATGGGGTGAACATGGGTCCAGGCGCAGACTGGCAGGGTGCTCGGGCATGGTGGCCATGCTCCGGCTGGCTGTGCTGCAGTGGGGCCACTTGACTCTGAAGAAGCCCGGCCGGCCTGAGCCTGCCATCTGTGCTCAGAGAGGCTGCGCAGTCTGAGCCAGCCTTCTAGGAAGATGGACCACTGCTCTGCTCCCAGGCCGCACGCCCGTTGGGGCTACACAGTGGGACTGGCATCCCGATGCCCACCCTCCTCACTGCCCCTCGCCTCAGTCCTTGGCCAGTGACTCGAGGCATCCATCTGCATGGGTGCACACATGTGCGCGCGCACATACATGTATGCGGCATGTATACATGCACACACATGCACACAGACCTCATGGTCCTGCTCCAGCCTGCTCACCCTGTGGAGCGAACCCTCACCTGACTGCTCAGAATGGGGTGATAGATGTTCAGTTCTGTTGCTCCTATGGTGGGTACCCCACATGCGGAGGGGCTCTTGAGCAAGCCTCCTGACTGCCAGGTGGAGGGGGGGCTCGCTGAGGTGTTTCCTGGCCTGGGACATTGCAGCCCAGCAGGCGGCCAATTGAGGGGCGCCCCCCCACACACACACACACACACATTTGTGGAGTTCAGTACCAGCCACCCAGGGCATGGGCACTTGTGCGTCTGTGGCCCTGCTCACTGACAGCTGTCTGCCCTCTGGACAAGAGTCTGGACCCCGTGACGAAGGAGAGGCTCGTGCGGTCCAGGTTTCCCCTAAGGGTTGGGGCCACTGGAGACTGGGAGGGGCTGAGTTCAGGATGAGGCTGCCTCCTCCCATGGAGGCCAAAGTTTGTTTTGTCCTCCTGCCCCCTGGTGGCTGCATTAGGGTGGACAGGCGCAGGAAAGAGGATGTGGACAGGACACCTGCAGGGCTCAGGGCCCAGGCTAGAGAGGGGCAGCTCTCAGTGCACACGCATGCACACACCCGCCACGCCGCAGGGACAGCCAGTGACACAAGACAGGACACAGCTTTTTGTCTTCCCCGCAGGACACTGGGGACACGGAGGCAGGGGGGAGGGTCTACCCATGAAAAGCAGCCCTTGCCCGCTCCCATTGCCCCCATCTGCTGGCTGCGACTCTCTTTGAGGCAGGTGAACCCCGCCCCAGAGCTCTGTTCCCCACCCCCAGCCCTGGTGGTAGGTGGTTTGTCTCCACTGTCTGTTCCCCCTGGATCACAATAGGGAGAGGGGCTAGAGGAGGGGACCGAGGGCATCACCCCCACCCCTCCTTCCCTGTGGTCTGAAGGAGTCCCCCTCTCCCCTGCCCACCCGGCTGAAGTCGGCCCCATCCAGCCCGTCCAGCTCCAGCTCCAGCGCGGACTCCAGCTCGGACTCGGACTTCGAACCATCCCAGAACCACAGTCAAGGTGGGTGCCCGCAGTAGAACTAAGCCCCGCCCGAGCGGCTGGTGCCCTCACAGGTCTCAGGCTGCCGCCTGCTGGGCTGGGACAAAAGCCCTCTGCGGTGGCCCTTAGGGGCTGCCCCGGACCTCCTGGGGTGGCAAGCCTCTTGGCTGTGCTGAGGAAATGCTGGTGCCACCCCCACCCCCTTGGACTCAAGGATCCCCCTGTGGCCTGTCCCCTGTTCCTGCTTTGTGGTCTCTCCCTGTGGGGTGGGGCAAGCTCAGATGAGGGTGGGGGCCTGTGAAGACCCCCCAGGCCAGGAAGTCAATCTTCCCTGGTCGGAGTGACTCCCCTCCCCCACAGCCCGGAGTCCGTTGGGGGGAGGCCTGGCATTGAGCTGCGCAGTCGCGCATGGAGCTGGGGGATGGGGCCCAGGAAGCCGGCGCCCTCCAAGTGCTCTTATCTGGGGAAGGAGGGAGGGGACCTGCTGGAGCAGGAGCACGTGACCAAGGTAATTGAGGGCTTTGTGTCCCTCTGTCGCCTTGGTAACGGGGATATAAACCAAGATGCCGTCGGTAGGGGACTGGAACTGTGTGCCTCTGGAAAAAGAGAGGGCAGTGGGCCGAGAGCTGCCGAGGGGACCACCGAGGGGCAGGCAGGGGAGCGTGAGTGGTGGGGTGCAGGTTCCGCCACCACTGCCTCAGTCCAGGGGAGAGCCCCGGGCTGGGCGCCACGCTGCCCACCCAAGCACCAGCCCCCCTGGGAGCACTGGAGGGTCCCCTTGCTGCAATGGAGGCACCCCACAGCCCCGCTGCAGGGCCAGGCCCCGAGGCCAGGGTGCAGGAAGGTAGGGTGGGGTGGGAGGAACCACCGTCCAGACGGGTGGAGGGTTGGGGCTGGGCATTGGGCCCCCCATGATCCCACAGCCCTGGCCTTCCCCTGCCCCACACAGGCCCCCTGCGCTCCATGGTAGAGGACCTGCAGTCGGAGGAGTCAGATGAGGACGACTCTTCTTCTGGAGAGGAAGCGGCCGTCAAGACGACAAACCCAGGGCGGGATTCCAGGTGACTGCGCCTGCACGCCCACAGCCGTTATGCTGTCTGCAGCGGCAGGGAGGGTGGGCTGGGCTGGGCTAGGTTGGGCATGCCATCTCAAGCGGCTGGAGACCGGGTCAGGATGGGACAGGGGCGAGCACCCGAGTCTCGTGGCCTCGCTGTGTCGGGTGGGCTGAGGCCGGCTGGGAGGATAGGCTTCCTCTGGTTGCTGGGCAGGTGGCCAGGTGTGCCCTCCCCACCGTGCCCACACCAAGGCTGTCTGTGGTGTTCCTCGGCGGGGCAGCCCTGTAGAGAGGTCTGGGGACACTCAGCTGTCGGCAGTGGAGGAGTTGTGAGGCACAGGTGGGACCCAGGCCCCATAGGCCTGTCTTGGAGGGAGGGGCCCCAAACTTGAGGGCTGTGGCCTAGAGTATGGGTGAGCGTGGGTGACCCAGGACGGCCTTCAGGCCCCTACTTCTCCATGAGCCCCACCCCATCCAAGTACCACCTGCCCAGTGGTCTGGAGGGTAGCACCCAAGGCTGGCCTGATGCTCCCCACCCACTCTGCAGAGTGAGGGGCTGTGGCGGGACATGTCCAGGCTGCCCGTGGGGATGGTAGCTGTCTGCTGTGTGGGACTTCAGGGCCGGGCCAGTGCAGGGTCAGTATCTGGCCTAGGGCTAGTGTCTCCGTGAGCCAATATGACCGGGGAAGGGGAGGCAAGAGGCTGGGTGTGGGCAGCAATGCCACCCTGGGGCCCATGCCAGCCTCATGGCCAGGCAGGGGCCCTGAAGCTGACTGGTCAGCTGGGGTTTATTCTAGGTCAGCGAGGCATCTGCCACTGTGGGGGAACAGCCCCACCCCTGGTTGAGAGAGGACCAGGCGCACCTTGGTGTTGGGTGGGGGCCACCAGATTCAGTGTCCGGGTGGATGCCCCAGAGGGCAATGGGGGCAGGCTCCAGGGTTATGGGGGCACAGGAACCTGAGGGACTCTGCCCTCCTGGCCCCACATCCCTGCACAAAGTGCTGGGAGAAGGAAGAGAACTGTGCCCAGACCCAGGACACCAGAGAGATAGAAGCGGGGAGGCTGACCAGGAGGGGCCTGGTTGGGCAGGTAGGGCCATAATCCAGAGATGGGGCCTCAGCTGGGAGGAGGGAAATGGCCCAGACAAGGCTCAGGCTGTTGGCCTCTCCTGTGGGACCGTGGCTCCTGTGGGGTGGGACGGTGTAGTGCCTCACGTGGAGGCAGCAGGGCCTTGACCGCATGGTCCCTGCCTGTCGCCTCCAGGCTGAGCTTCAGTGACAGCGAGAGCGACAATAGTGCCGACTCCTGCCTGCCCAGCCGTGAGCCCCCGCCCCCCCAGAAGCCGCCCCCACCCAACAGCAAGGTGAGCTCAGTCTGGGGGGGCGGGTGTCACTGGAGCAAGCCAGCACCCATCTGGGCCTGGGTTTTCTGAAGGACTCGGGGTTCTGAACTGGGCCCCAGGTTGTTGGGAGGGGTGAGTACTCAGTGGTCCTGGGGTTCATCCTGCAGGCCTCCGGCCGCCGGAGCCCCGATTCTTGCAGCAAGCCTGACAAGATCCTCAAAAAGGGCGCCTACGACAAGGTGATGTGGGGAGAAGGTGGGGAGGGGGGCCCTCCCGGGGCGGATCGGGTGGTGGTGCGATGACGCCACCGCCTGCCCGACCCCCACAGGCCTACACTGACGAGCTGGTGGAGCTGCACCGGAGGCTGATGGCCCTGCGCGAGCGCAACGTGCTGCAGCAGGTAGCCAGGCCTGGAGGGCGGGGCCCAGACTGCCGGGCGGGGCGGGGCCCGGGCAGCTGCTGAAGGTGAGGTTGCTCTGCCCACCGCCTGCTGACGCCGCCCCGCGCCCTGCCTCCCAGATCGTCAACCTGATCGAGGAGACGGGCCACTTCAACGTCACCAACACCACCTTCGACTTCGACCTCTTCTCCTTGGACGAGACCACCGTGCGAAAGCTGCAGAGCTACCTGGAGGCTGTGGCCACATGACCCGGGGCGGAGCCTGCACCGGGGCCCCGCCTCCCGCCCGCCAGCCCGCAGCGCTGCCTTAGCCACCGCCCTGCCCTTGGCCCGCACCGCCTGCTGCACTTTCCTCGGCGGCGTCTGGCCCGCCCTCCCCACTGCTCCCTGGGGCCTTGGCCCGAGGGGGGCCTAGTGCCCTCACCCTCCTCTCGGCCGGGAAGGGCTTTGCGTTGAAGACTTGCGGGGCCGCCGGTGTGGACATGGAAGGGGCATCTGGCTGCGGGTTCCTCGCCCAGCTGTAGGTGGCAGGTGCCAGCACTGGCCAGTGGCGGAGGCAGCGGGAGGCGGGGCCCTGCACCAGGAGCGCCCCTTTGTGCTGGCCGCCTGTACAGCCCTCTGTCTGTTGTGTGTGTGTATCCCATGCGTGCGTGTCTTGACAGTTGGGACAGCAGTGGGGTGGGTGGGGGTGGGGATATGAGGTTGGACGTGTGGGTTAAGGGATCTCAACTGGTCTTGTCGCCATGGAGGGGGCCTCTGGAGTGGTCAGCTGCAGCTGCCAGGCCACCTCCCCAGGGAGGGATGCAGTCGCTGCCTTGGGCCAATGTCACTACAGACAGAGTGGCAGTCCTCCAGAGACCCTGCTCCATGCCTAGTCAGACTAGCGCTGGGGGGCCTGGGGACAGACCCCTGGGTCCCTGGCCACCCTGTCACCCGCCTCCATGTGTTGATCAAGTCTTTGAACTTTGAAACAATGAGCTTTTGCCAAATAGGACCAGGGAGCACTGGGCAGTTCTCTGGCAGACAGGCCTCCCACTCCAAGGACAAGTGGGAAGAGGTGGCCTGGGGCCAGGAGCGCCCATACTCCAGCTCTTTGTCCCCCGGCCAGAAGTCCAGGCCCCGGGACTCGGGGCTCGTTGCTCCTGCGTCTCCATCCTGACCACCTCCTGAAAGACTGCACACACCAGAGGTTGGGGGCGGGGGGCTCGTCCCCAGGCAGCCCCCCAGTGCCCCGTGACCTCCCCAGTGTTCTGCTCCAAGGACTCGCAGGAGCAGCTGGTGCACCCCGTCCTGTCTTCCTCCCCACCCCACTGCCTTCAGGTATGGGCAGAGGGCGGGCCGTCCTCTCCTCCCCTCCCCACAGGCCAGCAATACTCCAGTGGGCGCCTCTCTTCTGACAACTCCAAGAAGGTGGGTGACTGAGGCTTGCTCTTCCCCAGAAACACTCCCCACCAGGAAGGCCATCGTGACTTTGTGACCTGGGCAGCCCTCCCGTCTCACAGGAATGGGCGGCAGGCCTGCTGTGCCCCACCGGCCAGGGCCTGGGCGTCCCCGGCTCCCTTCTCAGTTACCTCCTCAACTGGCGAGCAGACCCAGACCACCGGCGCCCCTGCCTGCGGCCTTCTCAGCTGCTCCCGCCCACCCGGCTGCCTGACAGTTGGGCCCGCTCGGGCTCCGGGGACACTGGCATAGGAAGGGGCCTGGCACTTTGTGATTGCCGCGTGTATCGTGTGAAGTGTCCCGTCCCTGGTGCAAACCCCTGTTTCGCTCTCTCCCAAACAAGCGTCAGCCGACGCGGCGCGCAGAAGGTGTGGAATGCCTCCGTTGCCCGCCAGGGTTCCTTCAAAGCACGCATCCCCCTGGGAGCCAGGCCTTCCTAGGCCAAGACCCGCTCCCGGACAAAGGAACTCGGGGAATCGTGTTTGTAATAAGCCGCAGGATTGTTTCTGTCCTGCATTTTAAACTTCTTTTTGTTAACTTGTGAAATTATGGAGGAGTTTTATAGGAAAAAAAAACGGAAATAAAGTCAAATGGAAAGCCAGCCTGTTGGCTCGGTAGGGCTGGTGGGCGGACCGCCTGGAGCCCGGTTTGGGGGGGTGGCCGCCGTGGCGCCTCCCTGAGCAGTGCTTTCGACCAGTGAGCAGGGGAGACAAAGGGTGGGGACCAACCCTGCTCGGACTGTAGGGGGGATGGGCAAGGGTGGCGTCCTGGAGGGATGAGGGTGCCCTCAGCAGTCCAAAGGGAGCACGGAGGTCAAGCATCTGTCTGTCCATCCCGGGCCCTGCTTTGAACACCGAGCTCTTTTCCTTGGAAGCAGGCAGTGCAGTGTGGGTCCAAAAGCAAGGCTGAGTTGGCGAGTGGGGCAGGCCTGGACGGACAGGTGGATGGATGGTGTTAGGTGAACTGACAGTGGATGGTTTGGTGGGTTAGTGTGTGTGTGGTAGGTGGATGGATGGCTGAGGGTTGGGTTAACAAGACAGTGTATGGGTTGGTGGGTGGGTGGGAGTGGATGAGTAGGGGTAGATAGATGGGTGAAGGATGGCTAGGGGTTGAGTGAACAGACAGTGTATGGGTTGGTGGGTGGGTAGGTGGACAAGAGTCCATGAGTAGGGGAAAAGATGGGTGAAGAGAGATCGATTGGTGGCGGATGGATGGCCAGGTAGGGGTGGGTTGGTACCAGGTCACTCGGCCATGTCTTCCCCAACAACAGGGCTTTCCTGCTGGTGATCGGACGCCAGTGGGGTCGGTTTCTGATGCACTACTGAAATAGGGACAGGGGGACTTAGACAAGACCCTCGAGCCCCCATCCCCATCAGAAGAGCCTCACCCAATCCTGGGAAGGAACCCTGGTGGCACTGTGGGTTAAGCATGCGCTGCAAACTCCAGGGTCAGTAGCTCATTCCCACCAGCCTGCTCTACAGGAGCAGGGTGAGGCTGTCTCGAAACGTAAGCCGCAGTTCTACTCGGTCTCTTAAGGTCCATGTGACCCGCAGTTGACTCAGTGGCAGGGAGTCTTTGAGTTTGGGAGGGGTATCTCCCAGGGGCCTCCCGGGCATGGTGGGGCATTGAGCAGCATCTTGGGCCTTCGGGCACTCCTTGTAACATCCATAAATGCGTCCCCACCGAGAAGGAAGCCAGTTGCCCAAACAGCCCCCACCCCCACCCGGTGTGCATCAGGGCAGAAGCGTGCTCTGCGGGGTGTTCAGGGACTGTCCCGGAGCAGGAAGGGAACAACTGCACCACCACCCACCTAGAGACCCCCTACTTGTAATGAACCAGCTTTGTTACTCTTCAGTGTAAATTTTAAACATTTGGGGGGCTGCCCTCTCTGAGCAGCGGGACACCCCCAGGGGTGGACCCCACCCTCGGAGGACACTTCCTGCTGCGCCTGCACGGGGCGCTGGAGGGCCACGGCCCGGAGCTTCCAGAAGAGCGGGCAGCCCTAGTCTTCCTCCTCCTCATCCTCTTCATAGAAGTTCTCAATCTCCGCCTGGTACATTTTGGTCACCAAGGCCCGCTTCACTTTTGTGTTCGCACCTGAAATGGAAGTAAGTCTCAGGATGCCCACCCCTGCCCCTGTTCTTCCCGGGGTCTCTAGCAAGCCTGAGGGCCCCACTGCCCTCTAGGATACAGAGGCAGGGAACCCGCCCCATTGAGTTGAGAAAGGGGCGGGGCACTGTAACCCCATCCCACAGTCCCTGTGAATATTCCAGTCTGTCAGGACCCAGCAGCCTGCTCACCACCAAGACCAGCCTGGTGCCCCGGACTCCGAGCCGGACTCCGAGCCGTGGCGGTGGCCACGTGGGTCTCCAGGGAGCTTCACAGCTAAGATCTTTGGGAAGCAGATCGCCAACCTTTCTTCCCAGGTGCATTGGCACCACCGACATTTCTCTCCCCGAGCAGACAAGAGCTCCCCCTTTCTCCTCCACTCAACACCCACACACCAAACTGACTGCCACGGAGGCAGTTCTGACCCCGTGAGCTCCCGGACCAGGAGAACCGCCCCATGAGTTTCTAAGACTATAACCTCTGTACAGCCAGGGTTCCTCCTTAAAACCCAGGCCCTGGTGAGTGGCCCTTTAACTAGGCCTTGGCCGGTACTGAGGAACCCTGGTGGCCTAGTGATTACTCATTGGGCTGCTCCCCCAATGTTCAAAACCACCAGCCGCTCCACAGGAGAAAAATGAGGTTCCCTACTCTCTTAAGAGTTCTAGTTTCAGAAATACACAGGGTCAGTTCTGCCCTGTCCGATAGGGTTGCTGGGAGTCGAATCAACTTTGGCAGTGAGAGGGTTGGGTTATACTTGGAATCAACCACTAGCCTGAAGGGCAGGACAGAGACCCCCTCCAACCTGCCCTTGGATGCTATGGTAGCCACTTGCCCCCCTCCACCCGCCCTCCAAGAGAGGTGCCTGTCCTGGTGTATGTGGTAATTGCTGGTCAGAGGGATCCTGAGAAGGGAGCTAAAGACCCCGTATCCCCACAACAAAAGACGTCCACTGAAATCCACTGCTGCTGAGTCTCCCTGGCCAGAGGAGTGTGGGGTCCACTTAGGTTTTCCGTGGTGGGCTTATGTGGGAAGCCGGCCGCCAGGCCTTTCTTCCACCTTGCTCCTGAGTGGATCGGAAGCACCAGCCCTCCTGTCAGCAGCCCGGCGTGAATGGGTGGCAACACAGGAATTCCCCAGCGCCTTGCAGTGAGGACTTCAGGGCGGGCCAAGTGGCCACCTGCCCATCTCTGGATCTCAGAACTAGCCTTGAGGGGTGGGGGTGCACTCACCGAGCTCCCCGCTCTCCATGGTGAAATCGGTGTCCAGAATCCTCCACTTTATGATCTTGGAGTTGGGCTCGGTGGCTTCCGAGTTGACCTTGTTGACAGCCTGGTTGATAAACTCGGTGATGATGGGGTCTCCGTCATACAGGATATCCGTCAGCCTGGTGGACGTGCTCTTAAGGTGCTGGCAGAAGCCGACAGCCTCAGTGGTCAGGGCATCCCGGGGCTCCCCCGACTCTGGGTTGACTTGGCACTGTCGGACAGGGACCAAGGCTCAGGCTGCAGCCTGGACCCCGAGCTCAACAGGGGCTCGGCCACAGTGCACCACCTGGCAGTCCCACAGCAGCCCAGGCAGGGCAGGCAGGCCCAGGTTCCCACATGACCCAGGAGCAGGCAAGGGCTCTGCGAGGGCTGCCGGAGGCAGTCGGACTCCATGCCTGACCATCATTCCAGGGCTGACCCACCCCATGTGAGGAGAGCAGTCTCCAGGCACCTGGCATGGCCCGGAGCCGGGCCACCCCCTCAGCAGGGACTTCACTGGCCAAGCTTCATCTCAGGGATGTTTTAAAGGTATTTCTGGTCAGTTGCTGTCTAGTCAATACTGAATCAGGGTGCCCACCCCACCCCCATCTCCCCCATGTATCTCTGGGAAGGATTGTGCTCTGTGGGGTTTTCTGGACAGGGATCACCGGGCCTTTGATCTGAGGCACGGATGGGTAGCCTTGAACTGCCATGCCTGCCTCTCCGCAGCCACTTGCAGCCCCCAGGAGCTCCGAGATACATGCCCCAGTTCCCACAGAGGCCAGCACTCCAGGCCAGCCACATCTCTGGGGTCCTGGACTTAGACCCTCGAGCTGAGGTCTGTGCCCCATCTTGAGACCCGGACAGTAGGCCCCCTTTGCACCCTTCCCTCGCTCACCTTAAGTGTGAGCAGAGCGCACAGGTACGGGGCATCCTGCCCCACCAGCACAACATAGCGAGCAATGGGAATCAGCAGCTTCAGCCGCTCCTCCATGGGCAGCGGGTTAATCTTCTCGCCCGATTTGAGGGTGATCATTTCTGGGCACAGAGGGCAAGAGCTCAGGGCTGTCCCTAAGTAGCCCCCCCCCCCACTCCCCAAACCTCCTACCCTTCCTCTAAGGTACACCTTGGACGTTGCCTGAGAGGTATAGGAAGTTTTCTTCATCCAGGTAGCCCATGTCCCCAGTGTGCAGCCAGCCATAGGCGTCCAGCGTCTCTTGCGTACTGGCCTTGTTGTGGAGGTAGCCCATGAAAACATGGCGGCCCCACACGTGCACGGCGCCGACGGTACCCTCCTCTTCCTGTTTGATGATCTTGGTGTGGGTACCGGGTAGCTCCTTCCCACAGCTGCGGGCAGTGGGCGGGGAGAGGCGGGACGTCGCCAGCAGCCCCCTCGCCCCCCACCATTTCTGTAAGTGCTGCCCTGTCTCTGCGGTGCCCAAGTAGCCACCTGTACCAGGATGCAGGGTAGAGAAAGGAGCGCACCCGCGTCCCCTCAGTTAGACAATCAGTCTGCTCTGACTCTCAGCTCCCAGGTTCCTACTGGTTCCCAGTGGGGAGGGGAAAGTTAGGCGGCCAGATGCAGCAACCTCTGGTCTCCGCTGAGCAGACCTCCAACCGAGAATTACGCCCACAGGGGCAGGCACGTGGACGGGCCCAGCTAGCCCCTGGCCTCTGGAAGCCCATACATTGGTGGGAACGAGGAAGGGTGAAGACCTGGGTCTTCCGTGGAAGGTTTCAGGCATGGGGAAGAGAATGAAGGAGTGCACAAGTACGAGGAGCCCTGATGCAAGCCCACTGCCACCCCGCCCCTCCAGGACAGAGTAGAGCTGCTCCCCAGGGTTTCCAAAACGATAGCTTTACCGGAGCAGCTGGTGGGTTTGAACCTCAGACCTTGCGGTTAATTAGCCGCCCGATACTTCACTGCCTTCAAGGGGCCCAGGGGCCCTGTTTATTTCCTGTAAAGCCGGGGTCTTCACCACACTGAGCCCGAGGGTCCTCAACACCGTCCTTGGGTGGCTCGCTTCCCAGGATGAGCGGAGGGTTGGCAAAGGGGCCTGCAAACCTACCTGTGGCGAACACCCAGGACGCACCCCGCAAGGTAGCAGCCAGGCCAGGCCCCGTCCCCAACCCCTGGGCTCCTGTAAAGCTGGACTACCCATGCTCTCTGAAGCCCCTCGGGCAAGCCCACAGGAAGGGAAGGGGTGGGGTGGGTGGATGGAGGCTGATGGCAGAGGCTCTGCGGAGCTTTCCCGTGTGTGGATCCCACTGGTGTGGGGCCCTGGAGTTAGTCCACTGCGAGGCGTGGCGACCCCATGTGTGCCACAGAATACACCTCCACCCAGTCCTGTGACTGCCGGTGGGCTCTGGTCCGTGGCTGCAGCCACTGAATATATTTTGAGGCCCTTCCGACCTTGGGGGCCGCTCCTCCTAGACTCTGTCAGACAAGCTCGGTTATGCTTCCCAGGGTTTTCATTGCCTGGGTTTTGGTTTGTTTGGGGGGTGGGGAGAGACTAGATTGCCAGGCCTTTCTCCCGAGTCTGGAAGCATCACTAAAACCTACCCACCGTGGGCGACCCTGCTGGTATTTGAACCAGCTCCCAGCATCACAGCTACACACAAGCCGCCACCGCGGCCATTGGGCTGCTCACCACAAGGCCAGCGGTTCGAAACCATCCGTCGCTCCGTGGGAGCAAGACGAGCCTTTCTATTCCAGTGAAGAGTTACAGGCTCGGGAACGCACAGGGCCAATCTGCCCTGTCTCACAGGCAGAATCCACTCGATGGCAGGTGAGCGTTTTACTTAAATCGTCTCCTGTCCTATACGGGTGTATGTAAGCTAATTATTTTTAAATCCATCCCTTGAAATGTAAATGTATCCAGGCATCAGGCATCTTTCTGTG
>NW_022111359.1:6536342-6538914 GCF_000313985.2 Echinops telfairi | reverse complement strand
GTGTGTGGGGCGAGCGTGCGCACACTCGCGTTCCTGTGAGTTCGTCCAAGGTTTACAGAGCGGATCATCAGTTTTGCACTCCGTGGTTCACACGTTTCATCTTCATTGCCATCCCCCTCGATGAAACACAACCCATCCCCACCACCACCACCGCCCTCGGCGTCCTGTTTCCCAACCCTCTGTCCCCGAGTCAGCGCTGCCCTTTTGACTCTGAATTGGTTGATGACACTCACACGGGGCGAGTTCAGTGCCAGACCCGAAGGAGGACTGCGGGCCCGAGTCTTGTGGGTCCCACCACCCTCTACCCAGCATCCTCTCTTCGTGAACTCCAGCACCCTGAGGCCTAGAAGCCCCCGTGGCTTCTGCCCCGCTGTCTTTTGGGGAGCTCGTTTGAGGGAAGCTGGATGCCAGGTAGGGAGGCTGCTCAGGAAGCCCTGTGGGGAGTCCTGACAGCCAAGAACACCAGTCTCGCGCCAACAGCCCTCCTTGAGGGCAGCCCCCTGCCCTCCGTCCGGCCTTCCGTCAACACCACACCAGTGTCATGGCTGTGGTAGCTCGAGATGCTTCCTGACGCTAAGGCGCACAGGTAGGCAGCTCCTGACTCCAGACCCACGGAACCGTGGTGAGGGATGTCTGGTGTGTCGCGCTGCTGATTTGGGGGGTAATTTTGCTGTGGAAAGAGGTGACCCCTTCGCTGGATCGATGTCGCTTTCTATGTTGTTCGGCATCGCTGAGCTGGTTGGTTGTATAATAAAGCGAAAGACCGTGTTCAGCCCCACACGGTCCTCACCACTGCGTGTGTCTGGCCAGATGCCAGGGTGGTGCCCGTGCACAGCAGCCCTCTGGGGCAGAGCAGAACTGCTCCTTCGAGCTTGTGAGACTGTCGATCCTGACAGCCTCCTTGTTCTCCCAGGACTGGCTGGGGGGCTCAAACTGCTGACCTTTCGGTTGGCAGCCTGGTCCTTAATCCAGGGCGCCTTATTAAAAATGGTAGGTTGCGAATTAGAAAACTAACCCACAAAAACAACAGTGGTGGCTCAGCGAGCAAGTGCTGGCCCTGGAGACCCGGGTTCAAAGCCCGGCCGGCCCACCTCATTCGGGGGCACCACGCACCCATCCGTGGAGTCCGGCGCGGGGCTGGAATGCGGATGAGGTTTCAGAGGTGTTTCCGGGATAAGGAGGACTAGGGAGAAAGGCCTCGTCGTGATCAACTTCCCAAAGAAGAAGGACTGCCAGCTCAGCTCCGAAAGGGGACCCAGGAATGCTGCCCCTCCCGGGCACACGGGAGCAGCACCCACCTCGTTGGCCGGAATTCTCCGGGGCTGCCGAGCGCGTGGACGCCTGTGCATTCATCCAGGCTGTACAGCTCACAGATGGGGATGTCCAGGCTGAGAAAGTAGAGCAGCGTGTCCATGGGGAGCCCGATCCCCGTGTTGAAGAGCTGGCGGCACTGGTCCAGGCCCAGAAACCTCCGGGCGGGGTCAAAGGTCAGCCTCCGAGCCAAGCAGGAGCACAGTGGCAGCCGCTCCTGTCTTGAGAAGCAGACGCCAGGGACCAAGGCTGGCCTTCCCGGCCCCCGCTCCGCCCTCCCAGAGGGTCCCAGAGGCGGCCCGGCACCCCGCCTCACCCCAGCATCTGCCTGGCATGTATCCGGAGCCTCAGCCGCATGGCCCACGCATCCAGCTTCCTGCGGAACCCGGAGGCGGCCAGCTGGGTAGTCCGCATCTTGTCCAGCATGCGGTCCCAGACCTGGGGCACTCCGTAGAACGTGGTGGGCCGCACCTCCCGCAGCGTGTCCAGCAGGGAGCCCTGTGCAGGACAAGAGAACAAAGAACACAGTGCAGTGGCCAGCGGGCGCCCCAAGAGCCATCTCCAGCTCCCCCAGAGTCCCATTCAGCCCACCCCTCAGCGCCCTGCCTGGCCTTAGTGGGCCTGGGGCCCAGTTCAAGTCCACATGGCCCTCAGACTGCAGGGAGTTATGGGGAGGGGAAGTACAGGAGTGGGACCACCTCATGGCAGTCCCGAGCTCCCAGCCACATGGGTGTAAATTTCAGTATTGGTGAGAAAGATGGGGCGTCCCCTCTTGTAAAGCATGACAGTCTCGGAAGCCCCCTGGGGCAGTTCTACCCTGTCCTTTAGGGTCGCTGTGTTTGTTTTTATGTTGACGCCCACCTGCTCCCAGGAAAAGGAGGGAGGGAGGGACAGACAGACAATAGTGGCGGGGGACAGAGAGATGACCTCCTGGCATTCTGAGGTGGAGACACGATTATTCCCGGTGTCTGGGAACACGGTGCACGTGTCAGAGCCTATAGGGCTGGACAGCACAGAGCACACCCACAGTGAACCAGGGACCAGCTAATGGTCACATGTCACTAGCTGGGTCTGTCACACAACGCCCCACGTGACAGTGCATTCCCAGGAAGGCAGGATCCAGGCAGTGGGGAGAATGGCACTTATTCTGTCAGTGTGAGTGTGTGCATCTATATGTCTGTGTGTGTGTGTCTGCGTGTGTGTGTGTGTGTGTGTGTGTCTGGGTGTACGTGTGTGTGGCTGGGTGTCAGTGTGTGTGTGT
>NW_022111359.1:6531815-6536242 GCF_000313985.2 Echinops telfairi | reverse complement strand
AAGCGTCTGCCCTGCTCCCAGCACTGAGTTCAGAGGGCGAGTGGCAGGGCCAGGGTCTCCAAGGAGCCCTTGGGGAGGGGCCTGACTTGTTATCTCAGGGATGGTGAAAGCAGGCCAGCCCAGCCCAGGGGGAGGAGCACCCCGCCCCCACCCCCTGGGGTGATCTGGGCAGGCTAGCTCCCATGGGCAAGACTAGGTAGGGTGGGGCAGACCGCTCCAGGCCACGAGGCCCAGTGAAAAAGCAGCGCCGCCAGGCCCCCTGGGTAAACTGAACTTTATTCCTGCCTCCACTTCTGGGCAGAACCCTTCTCCAGGCCTGGCTGTGGAGTCAAAGCCCCAGCTGTCTCACACAGGAGCCTCGGTGGCAAGCCTCACTTGCGTGCTGGGCAGTAAACCAAATGTCGGCAGTTCAAACCCACAAGCCACTTGGAGGGAGACACACTCAGCAGTCAGCTCCCTCTGTGATAACTAGACTGCTTCACACAACCCTTGTGTGCTGGGATCTCCTCAAAGGTAGTGGGTCAAGTATTGTAAGGCCACTAACCCAAAGGTCAGCAGTTCAAACCTACCCAACCACCTTAAAATCTGCTAGGGGCAGATCTGCTGGGTCTTAACAGGAAGAGGCATGGTCTGCACTGCTGTGGGGTGTTGTGGGCCACTGGCACCACCCCCACCAGGTCTGAGCCTGGCAGACAATTCGAAAGCCACCCCCACTCCCCATGAAGGCAGCAGGCCTTCAGCTCAGTAACGCACGCAAAGCCCCGTGGCTCCTGCGGCCACAACAGCTGACTTCAAGTGGCTTGGGGGCCGTGCTTATTAACAAATGAGAAATCTGATCTATGGAAAGAAAACACTCGGCAAGGATTAAGCCAGGACCGCAGCTCGTGGAGAAGGCTGGGATGCTGGCCAGGCTGGGGGCACGGGGCCACGCAGACCTGCGCCCAGAACAGGTTCTGCCCTCGGCTCCAAATGGCCACTGCCCCATTGGCGAGACCTCAACAACTCCTTCCAGCAATTGTGGCAATCATCTGGGTGTGTGTCTGTGTGTGTGTGTGTCTGGGTGTACCTGTGTGTGGCTGGGTGTCAGTGTGTGTGTGTACGTGTGTGTCTGGGTGTGTGTCTGTGTGTGTGTGTGTGTGTCTGGGTGTACCTGTGTGTGGCTGTGTGTCTGGGTGCACGTGTGTGGCTGTGTGTCAGTGTGTGTGTGTGTGCTGTGTGTGTGTGTGCTGGGTGTGTGTCTGCTTGGTGTGTGAGTATGTGGGGGGTGTGAGTGTGTGCAGCTGTTCACTAGCAGGCGGGCGGTTGCAGAGCTACATGAGAAAGGCCTGCAATCGCCCCCATGACCATGGCCGCCTGGAAGACCCTATGGGGCAGCTGGACTCGGTTATGGGGTGGTGGGCTCCCACTTACTAGGACACTAGCTAGTGCACGTCAGCCGGTCTGCAGCTGAGCGCCCTACCAGGGCCAGGGCAGGGGTTCCCGTTGCAAACCGCAAACTTCATCACCATAGTTGTCTCTGCCAGCTGCCCTCAAGTCCACCGCTCCGAGGCACCTTCAAGGTGGGCCTGTCCTCCGGGACCCTCCAGGGAGATTTGAACCCCAATGTTTTGGCCCATCGTTGAGGCTTGGGGCATTCCGCACCACCCAGGGGCCCTCCGTTCCATTTCTGGATTGAGCCTCTGGCCCAGGGTGGGCCTGATCCACCGCCGCCCATCTGCTCAGGGCGAGGGGGGGTGTGCTCACCCGCAGGGCGTCCGGCTCGGCGAAGTAGAGCACCCCGGCCACGTAGATGGAGACCCACACGTCGAAGAGCTGTGAGCTGAAGCAGCTGAGCGGGAGGTAGCTCACCATGGTCTCCTGTCCCTCGGGGGGGCAGTTGAAAGAGAGGCTTTGCACGATGGCCGAGGTGGTCCAGGTGATCTGAAAGAGCTTGGTCTGGTCACCCCAGGCCCCTTGGTTCCGCCCTCCACCCCAGCGCCCCCTGCGGGAGGGACACCCACGTTGTCGTGGCTGAGCATGATGGCCTTGGGGGGACCCGAGGTGGTGTGGCTGTACACCAGCGTGCAGCACTGGTTAGGCTTCTGAGAGTCAATGACGTGGTCCAGCATTTCATCGGAGACGTTCACCGCCAGGGCCAGGAACGCGCTCCACTGCGGAGAGGCCCATGGGCTCTCGGGCTGCCCCGCCCCGGCCACGCCCACCCGAGCACGCCCACTGCCGGAGACCTCAGGCCTCCACGCTGCTTGAGCCTGGCCGCCCAGCCCCCGCCCTCCTGGGCTGGGAACGCACGGAATAAAGGTTGGGAAGCTTCGCTCGGATGTCCTCCTTGTACTGCACGACCGCTTTGATGGACTTCAGGAAACCTTGTATCTGCAAGACATTAGGGTTCAGCCAGCAGAGAGGAGGGGCAAGTTCCAGAGCCTGACTCCCAAGGGGGGCTGCCCGTGAGACCCGCAGCACGGTTCACAGCGCCGAGCTTTCTGAGCACTTTGACCGTTCAATACACGTATCAGACCCAGGACCGCACCCTCACCGCCACCCAAAGGTGTCTATTCTCCTCCGGTGTTCCTTACGCAAGGCCTAGGCGGTGATTGAAATTATGGTGCCTTGGGTCCGGCCTGCCTGAGTCCTCCACCTTTGTGCCTGGACGCTTGAAGGCGGCCTTGTGCAGTGGATCAGGTCCACAGCACATGCCGTGTGGTCTTTTGCCTGCTGCTTCTGTGAGCATGGACTGTGGATTCAAGCAAGGTGAAAACCTTGGCCATGTCGACCTTTCCTGGCTTTCTCATGATCCTGCTTGATCCTGCTTCTTGGCCCAGCTGTGTTCCGGTGTTAAGGTCCTGGCAAAGAATTGACCGTACCATGGACTGCTTGAAGGAGAAGCCGGTCGGTCTTGGGAGAAGTATGGCCAGAACGCTCCTTGGAAGCAAGGATGGCGAGACTTCGTCTCACGTCCTGTGGACACGTTGTCAGGAGAGACCAGTCCCCGGAGAAGGACACCGTGCTTGGTCAAGGGGAAGGTCAGTGATAGACGAGGAAGACCCATGTGAGGTGGATGACACAGTGGCTGCCACAATGGGTCAGACAGAGGAAGGAGGGCGAGGATGGTGCGGGACCAGAGCCTCGTTCCGTGGTGCGTAGGGTTGCTCTGAGCCAGGCCCAACTAGATGGGATAACAACGCCGCTTCATTCCTGGTAGCTAGGAAGTACTCAGTCACGGTTCCCCAGGGTTGCTGTGTGTAACAGCAAACGCTTACAGACTTGAGAAAGTAGGTTTTAGTGAGTTATGCTCAGCATGTGAGTGTTTCTTCCTCATTTATCCTGTACAACACAGCACACCGATCGCACCTCAATAGTTTCCACGTGTTCGATTGAGGGATATTGGTGACATCTGTGCCACCTTTTTGGCTGCCCCGCCTCCCTAAAGCCTCCTGTCAAGCCTTTGGAGTTGTTGAGATCAGACAGGTCTTCCTCTCAAACTGGGTGAAGTTCGAGACGGATTTAGTGGATCATCTCCGTTTAGGCTCCAACGACGTTCTCAGAGCAGTGGTTTGGAGCAGGGTCGCAGAATCACTCAGTCTCAATGACTCCCCAAAGTCTGGGTTTCATGATCCTTTGAAATTCTGTTCCACGTACCTCCCACCCACCGCCGCCTTTTGATCAGGAATCCTTCACAGAGAACCCTGGATGTCTTGGTAGCTGGACACTGCCCCACTCTGGTCTCATGCCCGCCTGTTTGTTTCATTTCTTTTTTAATCCTAAAGAGCCCAAATGCACACCCAGACTCCTCGTAAGCCATGCTGTTTTCGTCATTTTCTAGGAAGTGGAATTCTTCAAGCCCTCTTGAGTTTCTGTTAACCTGGCAACAGAGGTGGATTGAAGTTCCTTCTTTGAATCATTGAGGGGGGGAGGGGGCTACCAACAGTTCATCCAAAGCACTGGTCCTTCTTCTGAGGGACAGGAGTTGCCCTTGAGTTTGGATTGATCTTGTCTCTGGCTTTGGACTGGTTGGAAAGTCAGCCAGGAGCCAACATGGCCTGGGCTCTTTTGCCCGGGGGGAGCTGTCGGTGGTGTTTGGGGGCTGACTCAGCAGGAAGAGCAAACCACTTGACCCTCAGTGGAGGCCCAGGACCGGCACTCCCTCACGGGTGCTGCTGCGACTGCTGGAAGGACCGAGCTCCTCTCTGTTAAGCCCAGCCCACCACACCAGCCCTCCTCCCCACCAAGGCCCACCGGGCCCTGAGTCCCCACCAGCCCCCTTTGACCTGGGTCACCTTCTGCAGCTGCACAGTGCCGTCCACCACAATGACCTGCACTTTCGAATTCTCGGCTATGACCTGGCAGGTTTTGGCAGAGTCGGTGGTCAAGATGCCAACGGAAAAGCCTCTGGAAACAGAACCCAGGCTGTGAGTGTGCAAGGGGCTGGG
>NW_022111359.1:6527222-6531709 GCF_000313985.2 Echinops telfairi | reverse complement strand
TGGTGGCACTCGGGGTCAGCCCAGCCCTGGGCTCTGCCTGTGAGGAGGATCTGGGCTGGTGGAGGGAGGAGGGCTGAGTGCCGTGAAGCCCTGAGGCAGGGACTTGGGCACTGGGCTTCACAGGATGGATAGGAGTTTGCCAGGGAGAGACTGTCCGGAAGAGTGAACCTGGCTGGAGCTTGGGGCCGGACTTTGTCACCCCACTAAGCTTCGACTAAACAGAGGTGGGTGAGGCCCCCAGGGGACCCTGTCTGCTCCATGTCCAGGGGGCCGGGTCATGCTACACCCCTACACAAGTCAGAAGCAGGCAGGGCCCTTGCTGGGCTGATGGTTTGTACCTCGCTGCCACCCCGGAGAGACCGGGTGCCCCTTACCCGGCCATGATGGCACCAAGGCTGGAAATGACCCACTCCTCTGAGTTGACCCCGATGATCCCCACGCTGTGGAAGCGCTCCAGGCCCAGCTAGAGGAGGAAGACCGCTGTGAGACCCAGGAGCTCCTCCCTCAGCACCCCCAAACTGCCCAGAAGCCTTGGGCTTTGTCCAAAGAGTCACTGTCCACCCTTCTTTGATGAAAGAGCCCGCAACCCCCATTGGAAGCTGCCATCTCCATTGGAGTGGTTTTGCTCTCCACCCCTACCCCGACCACCCTCACGAGGAGACACTGGACAATGTGGGAGACTGTTGTTGGTAATGCACACACCAGTCCCCCCGTCTCCATCGACAAGCCAGTGGGGCAGCTGCTCTCCACCCTCCCCCTTTTCACCCCCGACCCCTCATTGAACCTTCCGAGTGGCTAGCTCACAGGGCCCTCTGTAGACGGACCCCAAGAGGGCACCGTGCTCAAGGCAGACACGCCTTATCAGTTGAGCCAAGACCTTCGTTTGGTTTAAAGATGACCTCAGGAGATATTTGGGGGTGGAAGGTTAAAAGACAATCTCAGGGCAATCGTTCTGGACGGAGGCTTTTTGTCCCGGCTCAGGGGCTCCAGGAATTCTAGATTTTGTGCATTCCCCCCAACACCCCCCATTTGATCAGAAGTCTTCAGCAGAATCTCTGATCAAATAGTGTCACAGTCGCCAGGCACCATCGAGTCCACCCGGTCTCATGGCTCTGGGGGGGCTTGGGGGCAGGGTGCTCCGGCTTCAGGTGGGTGGAGGGGAGGCGTGCTGTGAGGCACGGCAGGCCCCTGGCTGGTGCAGAGAAGGAAGGACTTGCGCCTGAGCTGAGAGGCTGGTGCCTGGAACCTTCCGACAAGCACCGGGAAAGACAGGCCCGGCCATCTGGGGCCAGCCTTGAAACACCCCACCCCCATCCCCCAGAGAGGCCAGTTCTGCTCTGCATACCCCGGCCCTGCACCCAGCAGGCTGCTACACAGACAGCCCCGCCCCCACCCCACCCAACAAAGAAGTCTCCTCTGTCCCAGGGCCGCCAGCACCAGCGTTGAGCACCCGGAGTCCAAAGGAAACAGTAGCGCCCCGCCCAGGCAGAGCGGACCGCGCAGGAGGACCCCGCTGCGCACAGTGGGGCAGCCAGGGGGGAGGGTCCGAGGAGGGGCGGGGCCGGGGTACCCGGAGGAAGGCCTTGGCGGCCTTGCGGCACTCCTCGTAGTACTCCATGTAGGTGAGCACTTGCCAGCCGTCCCTGTGCTTGGAGCACAGCGCGATCGAGTTGGAGAACTTGGTGGCCGTGTCCAGGAACATGTCGTGCACGGTCACGGGGCTCTCGCTGGCCAGCGAGTTCTTCTCCATCCGCAGCCGCACCTGGCCGTCCTTCTTCGTTGTCCAGAAACTCTGGTCTGGGGGGTAGGGGTTGGGGGCGAGAGGTGCTCAGCAGAGACGAGGGATCACGGGGCGCTGGGTGGGCAGTCCGGGTCAGGGCCAGGGAAATGGAGCAGCATCAGGCTAGAGGGGGCATGGGCAGGGCGGGAGGCCCAGGGATGCAGGTGGGACTGACCAGTGCAGGTGCAGCCGCCCCAGGGAGCTGGCGGCCCAGCAGCAAGTCTGAGGTCTCCTGACCGCCTGTCCCACCCCGCAGGGTCCCTAGCTCAGCCTCCAGGTAGGGGGGCTGTTCTGGGGCCCTCTCTCCTACCCCAGGGAACCAATGATGGCTGGGCCAGCCCTGACCTTCCCCCTCCCCTCAGACCAGCCCCACCCCTGCCCCAGAGCCCCCGGCCCTCCCCGCCCTCCACCTTTGGAATTGTGCTGAGTCGCTATTCGAGAAGTCATCCCGAGGGATTTCTGCTCTGTCCTCACGGCCTGGGGTGGGGGTGGGGGTGGCGCAGATGAGCATCAAGATCCATAGAATTACAGTGGGGGTGTGGGGGGAGGTGCTTAGTCATGAGGGGCAAATCTGAGCAGTTATGGATCAAATCGTGTGCCCCCCAAATAGGCATGACAAATTAAAACACCGGGCTCAGCCAAATTCAAAGGCACAGAAAGCCATCACTGCTGGAGGGGGTGTGAGGAGAGTGGGGGCGTGCACGACTTGCTCGAGGGACCCCAGAACGAAAAAGCCACTGTGGGAATCAGTGGGGCACTCCCTCACACAAAGGTGGATGCAAATGCCTTAGGGTCCCGAAATCCCTCTACTGGGTACACACCCTCCAGAAATAAGCAATGCCCATGCTCAGGGCAGCAATTTCTGTCCTAGCAGAAACAAGGGGGGGGGTAATAAAAACCCACTTGTTGGGGGTGCAGGTCAAGGGGAGATGATATCAAAGAGTTCAAGAGGAAGAGAATGTTTTGAAATGGATTGTGGTAGCAGTTGTACAGGACTGCTTGGTGTGATTGAACTACGGAATGATGTGATTGGTGCATGCCCTCCCAAGAAGTTGGCTTTGGGCAAAAAACAATCCGCCTGTGGAGGAATGGGTAAGCCTAAGCTGGTACACACACACAACGGAATACTATGCAGCCCAGAAGAGGAAATTATGAGACTGTAACAGCCCTCGCGACACGGACCCACTAGGACCCACTAGGACCACGGTTCTCAACCTGTGGGTCACAACCCCTTTGGGGGTCAAACGACCCTTTTACAGGGGTCACCTGAGACCATCTGAAAACATATTCCCGATGGTCTTAGGGACCAAGACACCGGTCCTCTCTCCGTCTCCAGGCGGGTCCGCCCACATGCAGATGTGCCCGGTGCGAAGACTGGGCCCCATGCTACCCCATGCTTCAAGACAACATTTCATTGATTTGTCACTAGAAATCCATATTTCACAATATATAATGACATATTGTTTGTGTGATGAATCACCAGGCTTTAATGATGTTCAATTTGTAACAACGAAAATACATCCCACATATCAGATATTTGCGTGACGCTTCAGAACAGTAGCAAAGTTACAGTGATGAAGTAGCAACGAAAATCATTTTATGGTTGGGGGTCACCACCACATGAGGAACTGTATGAAAGGGTCTCAGCACTAGGAAGGTTGAGAACCACTGCTCTGGGAGGACATTATGCTCAGAAGGATAAATGCTCATGACACCGCTAGTGTTATTATCATAAAGGAAGAAACAGGGCACATCATTTTCACACCAAAGGAAAAGACTGACGTGTCTGAAGCCAGGGAAGGGGCTGGAGGCACAAGGGGGAAGGAGGAGGGGGAGGGAAGTAGAGAGGAATAAATTGACCGAGATAGACAGACATGAGGCTAAGCCACATGAAGATGTCCAAGAAACCAAGGAACAGGAGCCGGAAGAGACCAAATCTTCCCTCAGAGCCGACACTGAGGACAGTCGTGCTCAGCTTTCCGTTCTCTTCCGAACAGTGAGAAAATAAATTTCTGTTCGTGAACGCCACCCCCTTGTGGTAGTTCTGCCCCTGCCATGCGAGTGAAAGAAGCCAAACTCGGTTGACCCGTTGAGCAGCGGGAGGGGCAGGCTCTTGGAGTGGAGGGCAGTGTGATGGGCGTTGTCCTGGCTGGAGAGGGAAGGAGAGTGGGCAAAGAGAAAGAACTAAAGACGGCAGTGAGGGAGTGTTGACTGGTACCTGCTGTGCTCACCCCAAGCCCCACCCACTGGGCCACGCAGCCCCGTCTTCCACCCACAGCACACTGCACCCTCTCACGTCACTCCTGTCCCCAGTCTCTTCTCCGCCTCAGTGACCCTTCAGCTCCAGCCACGGAAGGACAGTGGCCTCCAGGCGGGGCGTCCAGAACATTCCTGCAAATGGCCAGCCCTTGTGACATCACCGCAGATTCCGTGGCCTAGAGTCCTGATGGCAACACAGCCTGCTGCCCTCGTACAAAAGGGACTGTGGCAACGACACGATCTACTGTCAACTGGAGGAAGGGGTGGAGTTTAGCCTGTCAATCAGCTTGCAGCCTGATGACCTCATTTGGAGGTGCAACGGAGATAAATAGCTCACCGGAGGCCAAACACTCACTCTGCTACACATTCCTGTTGACAAGACACATGGAGCTACGCAGATGGAGTCAGAGCCCTGGAGCTGGAGGAGCCACATGGAGACCCACGCCAG
>NW_022111359.1:6520319-6526519 GCF_000313985.2 Echinops telfairi | reverse complement strand
ATGATGGATGTGTGAGACATGCGTGTGCTTCCTCGTCATATAATCTGAAGTCAGAGGAGGGAATCGTATCGGAGCCAAAATGGTGAGATTCTGGTTTGCAGAAGGCTGTGGATGACAGTGGGAGCCCAAGGTACATGTGTGGGTCTACGCAGGAAATAAGCCCTTGTAGATGATTGCCCTCTATCCATAATGGAGGGAAGGAAGACACTGATTACCAAACTGAGCTTATTGGAGTGATGACTATAGATCATCAAAATGATAAGCCTGACCTGAACTGTTAGACTTGTCACTTGATCCCCCTTGTTGCTCGTTACGTTGGGCCTGATGTGGTTTTCAACATTGTGTCTATGTGTTGTGTTGTGTTTTTTTTGACATTTTGCTTTTTATTTTTTTAAATCATTTTATTGGGGGCTCCTACAACTCTTAGCACAATCCATCCATCCATCCATTGTGTCAGGCACGTTTGTACATTTGTTGCCATCATCATTCTCAAAACATTGTCTTTCTACTTGAGCCCTGTGGGGAGAAGGGGTTTCCCAACAAATCATCACAAGTCCGGTAGGCACCATTGTACAGCGATAATAAGTAAAGATTATAGTAAAGTCATGGAGAGCATGAGAGATGGAAGAGAGATTGAAATAATGGAGTCAGACACATTTCATGGTAGCATGCTCACCTCCTGGATGGCCATGATCTTACCAGCCAGGTCCATGCACAGCATGGGCCGAGGTGAGGTGGGGCAGGGATCCGGCAGGAGGCTGGCGGACCCCGTTAATTGCTAATCCAGGGTTATATCTACTTAGGTGGGGCGTGATTGCAGGTAACCACACATCACAGGAAGGGGCAGTACAATAGGCATACATATTATAGGAAGGGGACGTACAATGACGGGAAGAAGATGAGCTAGGGGTGTACACATGATAGGAAGGGGAGGGACTAGGGGTATACATGTGACAAAAAGGGCGGACCCTAGATTCACGATGGCGGCCTAACCTTGGTCATCCTTGGGTGGGCTTCACCTCTCTGGGGTCTCCTACAAGGAAACAGACAACTACTATCCTTATCAGTAGAGAGTGGGCCCTACTTGTTGTGGGATAAACTGGTGACTTTTTGGTCTAAATGGCTGATAATCCTTAGGGAGAATGACCCCTGATCTACTTCTGATGACTTCCAAGTGTATAGTCATTCGCAAGCAGCTAAGTCTGGCATATATTTGGGAGAGACAACTTGGGAGAAATTCTTGTTTCCCACAGAGCCCTTGGTATCAGCTCCTCCTTTTTTCCCTTCCCTCCCCCACCAACCCTTGATAATTTATAATTATTTTTTCATATCTTACACTGCCCGATGTCTCCCTTCACCCACTTTTCTGTTGTCTGTCCCCCAGGGAGGGGGTTATACGTAGATCCTGGTGATCGGTTCCCCCATCTATGTCTTTTCATATTGGGGCTTACCTCAGATACACTTTGTTATTGGGGTGCCCCTTTTGAATGTGTGTTGCATGTACTTCGGTATATAGAACCCAGGATTGATGAACCCAGACAGACAACAGTAGAATCAGGGTTCCTGGGGAATACAGGGGTGGGGTGAGGAGGGGGTGGGGTAAAAGGCAGCTGACATCGAGGAGAATGTTTTGAGACTGATTGTGGTGGGAACTGTCTGATACTGCTTGATGTGATTGAACTGTGGAATGATAAGATACCTGTTAGAGTTCCCAGTGTAATGGTTTCGGGGTGGGGGTGAGAGAACACTTGTTTCTTCATCGCGGGACTCTCTGGACAGGTGAGGACTCAGCCACATATCAGGAGGGGATACCTGAACTAGAGCCTTAGGGGCGGTGGCGTTTCATTTCTGTGGTCCCCAACATCTCTTCAAGATACTGGGTGGAGCAGCAGCTACGCTGAACTTGACAGTAAGACACCCCCCCCACCCTCAAGTCCAGTCACCTGTCCACCAAAGTGGGCATACCACCCTCGGAGCCATCACAAAGGCTTTCAGGGGTCAAGACCTGAAAAGACAGGGTTCTCGGGGACCCTGCACGACCACCTGTGAAATGGCTTCCATTGTGAATGATCCAACCCACCCACCCCAAGACCCCGAAGGGTGGTACCACAGCCTCCGGTCAGAATTCAAACTCAGAAACCAGCGTCTGACCTCTGGCCTCCCGCCCTCCACCGGTGGCCGTCAGCTCACTAAGGATCTGGCCAGGGGACAACGGGGCGTTGAGAGCTTTATTTTCAGAGCTGATTGCGGGGTGGGTCCCCAAGTGGTTTCCAGGCAGCTGGTGGGTTTGTTTCTGAAGGGGGCCCAGGGGTATGGTTCGTGACTTTTGTGGGGAGACAGAAGCTTGGCGTGACGTCTGACATCTCGTCAGGTCCTCCGGGGGGACGCAGGCTGCCCAGCTGGGCCATGTCCCGGCCGGATCTTCCCTCTACACCAGGAGTTTGCTGAGACGATGTTCCCCTAACATCGGTTCTGGACACCTGCCGCCCCATGGCTCATATGGCCCCAAGCTGATTGCTTTGCAAGGTGGGGGGAAGTCCCGCTGGGACACCTGGACCGGTGTGCAATCAAGAGACAGAGCCATGGGGCACCTGGCTTCTGGAGACCGGCAGGCGGGAACCCCAGGTGGGAGGCTGGAGGAGGTCTTGGTGGTGCGTTGTGCCGAGGTCTCCCTGTCTGAGGCTGGAGGGAGAGGAGAGAGAACCCAGCTTACCATATGTGGGGGACCTGCAGGATGAGACCCCCACTGTGAACGTGCCGTGAAAACACCCCCTAACTTACCAACCCGTCCCCCTCACCAAGTCGCAAACCCCTCCCCAAAGGAGTCCTGGTGATGCAGTGGTTACAGGTTGGGCTGTTGACCACAAGGTCAGCGGTTTGAAATCACCAGGGGCTCCACAGGAGAATGAGGAGGCTGTCTGCTCCTGTGAAGAGCCAGAGCCTTGGAAACCCACAGGGGCAGTTCCACCCTGTCCTGTAGGGTTGCTGTGTCGGCATCAACTCGCCGGCAGTGAATTGCATTTGGCTTTTGTTTGTATGTTGGGAGTTTTGAATGAACTTGAGACCAGCGCTATCCCACAGGTGGAGTCTAGCCTGTCAATCAGGTCGCAGCTTGACGACCTCATTTGAAGGCGTGACGGAAAGAAAGCGGCCAGACACACACACTCTCTCTCCCTCTGCTTCGTCTTCCTGCTGCCAAGCCACCTGGAGCTACGCTGATGAAGCCAGAGCCCTGGAGCTGGAGGAGCCACGTGGAGACCCACGCCAGTGCTGAGATGCTTCCACCACCACTGGATCCACAAGACTTTCCACCCACTGGCCTGTGATCTTCCTGCATTCGGTGTCATTGCATGGCTGCATGAGTCTAAAGGGAAACTTATGGACTGGTATTGACATATGGGGTAATATCGGACTTATGGACTTGATCTAAACTGGGCTGGGATGTTTTCTTAATGTACAATTGCTCTTTGATATAATGTTCTCTCTTATACATGAGTGTCCCTGGATTTGTTTCTCTAGTCTACCTGGACAATATCCCACAGCGCATGTGTGTGTGTGTGGGGCGGGGAGCGCATGTGTGTGTGTGGGGGGCGGGGGGTGTAATTGTGGGAAAGGGGGAGAATCTCCCACAGCGTGGGGCAGTAATCGTGAAGGAGTCTGCATTCTCAGTGGTTCAGACTTGAATGCCAACTGCAAGGTCAGCGGTTCAAACCCACCAGCTGCTCCGAGGGAAAAAGAGGAGGCTATCTGCTCCCAAATAGATTGAGAGCCTGGAAACTCACAGGGGCTGTTCTGCCCTGTCCTCTGGGGTCTCTGGGAGTCCGACGCGAGTGGACAGCAGGGGTTATTGTGATTGTTGTTTGCTCTGACGCTGCAGAGAAGGTGTGGACTGAGGCCACACGCGAATCAGAGCCCACAGCAGCGTGTGTGATTGAAGGTGTGTGTTTGTGATGCCGCTGAGTATGCACTTTGGTGGGCGTGTGTGTGTGTGTGTGTGTGTGTGTGTGTGTAAATGAGAATGTGAAAGTGTTAAGATTATGTATGTGTATGTATGAGTATGTGAGATCATGTGTGTGAATGTGCACAAGGGGAGGGGATGTGAAAGTGTGCATGTGGGTATGTGGGTGAGGAAAGTATGAATGTGTGATTGTGTGTGTGTGTGAACACGCGTGAGCGTGAAAGTATGCACGTGACTGTGGGTGTGTAGGCGAGTCAAAGGGTGAGGGTGATACGTGTGCGTGGATGGAAGTGTAAGAGTGTGAGAGTGCGCATACGTGTGGCTGACCGTGAATGGAAGTGTGAGAGTGCGCATACGTGTGGCTGACCGTGACCACACAGACCCCGGCCGGCTGGCCCTGTGCCCCCTGTGCCCAGCAGCTCAGCTCACTGTTTGCATGTCTGGTCAGTGGTACAGGGCTTGGATCTGTTGCTTGTATTTCTCGCTTATAAACGGTCTCTTCATTTTGGTGGTTGGGCCTGTTGGGAGAGGAGACGTGGGCTCAGAGGCAGGGGAAGCCGCAGTGCCACCTGCCCCCCAGACCCCCTGTGCACTTGTGGGGATGAAGTGGGACCCCCCTGCCCATCACTCCGGGTTCCCTGTGCACTCACGGCCACCACCCCCCACCCAGCCACCCCCCGCTGTCCGGGGCCCAGTGAGGACGGGAGCCCCGCTCACCCAGCTCTCCGCCGGGGATGGAGAAGTCCTTCTCGAGGATGACCCACTTCTGGATCTTCTGGGCATTGGACACGGCCATCTCATTCACCTGGTCGATCCCCATCTGGATGGCCTTGTAGATGGAGGGGTCCTTGGCCTCCAGGATCTCCGTCACCGTGGACGCGTGGCTGCCCAGGTGCCGGCAGACCCTGATGGTGTCCGGGGTCAGTTTGTCCAGCGGTGCTCCAGTCATGGGGTCCATCTCGCACTGCCCAGGGAGACCGTTGTCACCGCAGACACCCCTATCCCCCCCGCGGTGCAACCCCAGGCCCTAAAGGCCACGGAGTGGGTCCTCATTGGCTGGGAGCCTAGTGCCTTTTAGAAGCAGGGGTGATTTGACAGACTGTCCCCCCCCCACACACACACACACGTGTGTTGGGTTCCTGAGCCTGGGGCCGTGGACGTCAACCCCCCTGGGGACAGGTGTCAGTGTTAGGCTCATGAGCGGGCACTGGTGCTGCAGGTGTCTGCAGCCTGGGTCTCTGAGGGATACCCGGGCAGCCCAGGCACCGAGAAGCAGACAGAGCTGGGGAAGTAGGTGCCACCCCCCAGCAAGGATGATGCCAAGAAGCCCGGGGAACTGATGCCAAGGAGGGACAAGGGTGTGCTTCCTTCCCCAGGGCCGGCAAGTGTCACAGCCTGCCCCCAAAGCCAGGCCAGCACCCTGAAATCAGCCTTCTAGTCTCCCAAGCCACGAGAAAATGTCTGGGACACCTGGACCGGTGTGCAATCAAGAGACAGAGCCATGGGGCACCTGGCTTCTGGAGACCGGCAGGCGGGAACCCCAGGTGGGAGGCTGGAGGAGGTCTTGGTGGTGCGTTGTGCCGAGGTCTCCCTGTCTGAGGCTGGAGGGAGAGGAGAGAGAACCCAGCTTACCATATGTGGGGGACCTGCAGGATGAGACCCCCACTGTGAACGTGCCGTGAAAACACCCCCTAACTTACCAACCCGTCCCCCTCACCAAGTCGCAAACCCCTCCCCAAAGGAGTCCTGGTGATGCAGTGGTTACAGGTTGGGCTGTTGACCACAAGGTCAGCGGTTTGAAATCACCAGGGGCTCCACAGGAGAATGAGGAGGCTGTCTGCTCCTGTGAAGAGCCAGAGCCTTGGAAACCCACAGGGGCAGTTCCACCCTGTCCTGTAGGGTTGCTGTGTCGGCATCAACTCGCCGGCAGTGAATTGCATTTGGCTTTTGTTTGTATGTTGGGAGTTTTGAATGAACTTGAGACCAGCGCTATCCCACAGGTGGAGTCTAGCCTGTCAATCAGGTCGCAGCTTGACGACCTCATTTGAAGGCGTGACGGAAAGAAAGCGGCCAGACACACACACTCTCTCTCCCTCTGCTTCGTCTTCCTGCTGCCAAGCCACCTGGAGCTACGCTGATGAAGCCAGAGCCCTGGAGCTGGAGGAGCCACGTGGAGACCCACGCCAGTGCTGAGATGCTTCCACCACCACTGGATCCACAAGACTTTCCACCCACTGGCCTG
>NW_022111359.1:6518985-6520219 GCF_000313985.2 Echinops telfairi | reverse complement strand
CCAGGCTGGGGCCCCAGGAGGGTGTGCGAGACCGCGTGAGGCCCCCAGGCAGAGCCCCGGGGTCACCTTCAGCGTCAGCAGGATGCTCAGGAACTTGGCCCTGTCCCCCACCAGCATGGCGTTGCTAATGATGGGGATCTTCTCCTTGACCAGGTTCTCAATGGGGACTGGAGGCACGTTCTCGCCGCCGGCAGTGATGAGCAGCTCTGGGAGGAGACGGGGCTCAGCCAGGAAGGGGTCCCAGGGCAGCAGCCCCACCCCCGCCCACAGACAGACAGATGGACAGATGCTGGCTGGGGTGGCATTGCTATGGCATGTGGGCCAGGGTTTCTGGTGAGGGGGCACGATTGGGGCACACAGGAAGCTTCCCCCCACCCCCCCGCCCCGCCCCACTCCCAGCCAGCCCCAGACCTTTGATGCGTCCAGTGATGTAGAGGAAGTTCTGCTTGTCCATGCGGCCCAGGTCCCCCGAGTGCAGCCAGCCCTCCTCGTCGATGGCCTCCATGGTACTGTCCACCCTGTCCAGGTAGCCCATGAAGACGTGCCGGCCCCAGAAGCAGACCTCGCCGATGCCCTCTTTGTTCTGCTTGTACAACATATTCTTGCAGCCGCTTAAGATCTTCCCACAACTGCAAGGGTACCGTAGGGACGTGGCATCAGGTCCCTGCCACCACCCCGCCCCACCACCCACCCACCCAGGTCCCTGCTGTGAACCATAGCCAGCTCCCAGCCCTGTGTGCCAGGAGCCCCGGTGGCTCAGGCACGGGGTTTGCTAGTGGCCAGGAGGGCAGTTCAAAGCTCCTCGCCAACCCCCGCCCCCCAAAAAAAAGAAGTCAAGGCTGTCTGCGCCCCCACCGGTGCCCAGATGGGGATGCCCTCTGCACAGAACGCCCGAGTCGGAATGGGGCCGGGCCAGTCCCGCCCCCCAGCCCCAGTGGCTCAGCGGGGTTTGGGCAGGCACCTGAGGACTCGGTAGTTCTCCGAGCTGCACATGGTGTGTGGGCCCGAGCTCTCGCTCATGCCGTACAGCTCGAAGACGGGGATGTCCAGGCTGAGGAAGAACTCGGCCGTGTCCTGCGTGAGGGGGGCTGCCCCGCTGATGAAGAGCCGGCAACGGTCCAGGCCCAGGGCGACTCGCACCTTGTTGAATACCAGGGCCTTGGCCACGCGGTAGCTCATGGGCAAGTCGGATACCCTGCAGAGACCAGCGGGTCAACGGCCCCAGAGCCCTGCC
>NW_022111359.1:6515858-6518198 GCF_000313985.2 Echinops telfairi | reverse complement strand
CATCCTCCTACCCCCGCCAAGTGTCTCCCTGCCCATGCCTGAGGGGGCTGGCGGGACACACACACAAACACACCAGAGCCCTGCCCGAGGGGGCTGGCGGGACACACACACACACACACACTCTGTGGAGAACTCCGAGCCCATCTGCGGGCCCCATGCCTACCCCATCATCCTTCTGCTGTTGACCTGCGTGCCCACGTTCCTCGCCCACAGGAAGACCTTCCTCTTCAGCGTGGATGACCTGTCGCTGTTCTCCTTTATCTTCTCCTGCATCTTCTCCCAGATCCGGGGCACCCCCAGGAAGGTCGTCGGTCTCACGTCATGCAGGGTGTTCACCAGGGTGCCCTGTTGGGAGACAGCATGACGAGCCGTGCAGCTGCCCACTCAGACCTGGTCTGACGGGTGGCCCGTGGGGGGGGAGGGGGCTCCCTCCTCTGGACTGATTTACACACAGCCGATATCACCCTGGCGGGGCCGAGGGGTAAATGCTAGGGTGCCAGCTGCAGTATCAGTGGTTCAAACCAGACCAGCGGCTCTGCAGGAGGCAGATGAGTCCCCACCACCACCACCACCACCCCACCACCCAGCCAGGTAAAGACCAACAGCCTCAGAAACCCTAGCTAACGTTGCTATGGGTTTGGAATAAACTATCGCAGGCAGTGAGCTGGGCTCCGGTCTGGGAATCTCACCCCAAGGGGCCTGGTGTCATGGTGAGTAACTGCTGGGTTGCTAACGGCGAGGTTGGCAGTTCAAACCTGCCAGCCACCCCGAGGGAGAAAAATGAGGCTGTCTGCTTCCTTAGGAATTTGCATGGTGGTGTTGGAGAAGAACAAGTACCGTGGACTGCTAAAAGGAGGAACCCCCATCTGTGTTGAAGAAGTCAGGCCAGAGGGCTCCTTAGAGGCAAGGAGGGCAAGACTTCGTCTTACATATGAGGGGGTACCCCCACAAAACCGGAATTGCTCTGAGCAGAGCTTTTGTAGAATGCATTTTCACCACTGGGCGAGCATCCAGCAATTGGTACCGCCTGGAAGGTTCTCTCTGGTCACAGTGAATTTTTTCATAAAAGCAGTTTCGCTCAAACCTCGTTTTTTTTGGTGAAGGCCAATTTAAGAGAACAGCGTACGCACGGCTGTGAAATTTTGTTTCCTCCTTGGAAAAAAGGCCGCAGAAACTGTTGTGACGTTGCGCACAGCTTCCAGGGACAGCGCTATGGGAAACTCAAGCGTCAGTGGTTTTCTCATTTCCAGAAAGGTGACATGTCGACTGATGACCAGCCTCATTCTGGACACCCGTCAACTTCCCGAATGGATGAAAATGCCGACAAAAGTCATGCCCTTGTGCTCAAAGACCGACAGTGGACCACTGAAGGCATGGGGAAGGCATTTGGGCTCTCTGGGACCTCGGGTCAGCACATTTAACAGAAGATTTGCTAAGGTTCCTCTTGCTAAGGGAACCAGACAAAGGTGTCCTCACCACCACGGTGCGAGGTGCTATGTAGTCGGCTCCGACCCATAGCCGCCCTGTGCACTGCAGAACGAAACACTGCCCGGTCCCGCCCCATCCTCACCGTTGCTCCTACGCCTGAGCCAGGGATGCAGCCCTGTGTCTGGCAGAGCAAACACACTGCCATCCAGTCGACTCTGACTGACGGGGTTTCTCAGGCTCTCTCAGTCCTTACAGGAGCAGACAGCCTCCTCTTTCTCCCTCAGGGTGACTGACGGGTCTGAACCGTGGACCTTGTCGTTCTCGGCCCCACACTGACCCGACAGCACCACCAGGGACTGGATCAATGGAATGGAATAAAAAAATTCAGAAGGGACACTTTATGATGATCAGTTGAGTAGTGCAAGGAATTCGAGGTGAGAAAGATATTAAAAATAGCAATAAGAATTTTTAAATTTTCAAAAACAATGCTCAGCTTAGACCCCTTACCTCACACCATACACAAAATGAGCTCGTCATGGATTACAGACCTAACTGTAAGGGATTAAAGCTAAAAGCCTTCCCGAAGAAAACCTGCGTGAACTTGGCATTGAGCAAGGATTTCCCGGGTGCGACATCAACAGCACAATCCATAGAAGGAGGACAAATAACAACGAACCCACTAATCGGACTTCAAGCAAGTTAAACACTTTTGCTGTTCCAAAGACACTACAAGAAGATGAAAGGAGGAGCCACAGAACCAGGAGGAAGTACGTGGAACGCCCACGTCTGATGAGCCACAGAACCAGGAGGAAGTACGTGGAACGCCCACGTCTGACGAGCCACAGAACCAGGAGGAAGTACGTGGAACGCCCACGTCTGACAGGCCACAGAACCAGGAGGAAGTACGTGGAA
>NW_022111359.1:6502921-6515631 GCF_000313985.2 Echinops telfairi | reverse complement strand
GTGGAACGCCCACGTCTGACAGGCCACAGAACCAGGAGGAAGTACGTGGAATGCCCACGTCTGACAGGCCACAGAATCAGGAGGAAGTGTGTGGAATGCCCATGTCTGACAGGCCACAGAACCAGGAGGAAGTACGTGGAACGCCCACGACTGATAAAGGACTTGTTAGCCAATACACGAAAACTTGCTGTAAGAAGGCATCCAGCCAAAGCTTTAAGTGGGCAGAAGATCTGAACAGACACCTCACCAAAGGAGATAAAAAGAGGGCCCACGCGGGACTGTGGCTCTTTCTGGGAGGAGAAAGCCCTGTGTTTCCCCTGAGGAGTGGCCGATGGTTTCCAACTCCTGATCCTGTCGTTAGCAGCCCCGTGCGTAACCACCACCCACCAGGACTCCTGGATAAAGTGCAGTAGGTACCTAGTGGATACACCCTAAGTATCCGCCCTCCCCTGTCGTTCCAGCGCCCCAGGGGGTGGCAGACCCCTCTTTGAGAAACACTGACCTGCACAGCCCTAGGGCGGTTTTACTCTGTCGCATAGGGGTGGACTTGAGTCCGAGTCCACCTGACAGCACCAGCACCACCACATCCCTAGGTACACACACACTGTACACTCACACTACATACACACTCACACACTGTACACTCACACTACATACACACTCACACACTATACACTCACACTACATACATACTCACACACTATACACTCACTACATACACACTCACACACTATACACTCACACTACATACACACGCACACATTATACACTCACACTACGTACACACTCACACACTGTACACTCACACTACGTACGCACTCACACTATACACTCACACTACGTACACACTCACACACTATACACTCACACTACGTACACATGCACACATTATACACTCACTACATACACACGCACACACTATACACTCACACTACATACACACTCACACACTATACACTCACACTACATACACACGCACACACTATACACTCACACTACGTACACACTCACACATTATACACTCACACTACGTACACACTCACACACTGTACACTCACACTACATACACACGCACACACTGTGCACTCACACTACATACACACGCACACACTGTACACTCGCACTACGTACACACTCACACACTATACACTCACACTATGTACACACGCACACACTATACACCCACACTACGTACACACGCACACATTATACACTCACACTACATACACACGCACACATTATACACTCACACTACGTACACACGCACAAACTATACACTCACACTACATACACACGCACACACTATACACTCACACTACATACACACGCACACACTATACACTCACACTACGTACACACTCACACACTATACACTCACACTACATACACACGCACAAACTATACTCACACTCTATACATGTACACTACACACACTACACACACATTGTACACTCACACACTACACATTTATACACACTATATATACACTACACACACTATATACACTCACACACTATACTCACACTCACACACTATACACTCACACTATATACACACTATACACACACTGTACACTAACACTGTACACACACACTATACACTGTACACATTCACACACACTATACACTCACACTACGTACCCACACACACACTATATACACACACTACATACACATGCACACACTATACTCACACTCTATACATTCACACTATGTACACTCACACACTATACACACACACTATACTCACACTATACACGTACACTATACACACACCACACTTACACACTTACACACTACACACTCACACACTATATTCACTCTGTATACATACACTACACACACTACACACACTATACACACATACTATAAACACACACTACACACTCTACATGCACACACTATATGCACTATACACACACTATACAGACACACTGTACACACTATACACATTATACACACTATACACACACTACACATACTATGCACACACTATACACACACTACACATTCACTATACACATACTATGCACACACACTACACACACTATACACAAACACTATATACACCCTATACACATACTATGCACACACTATACACTATACACACAATACACACACTATACATGCACTGTACACACACACATACACTATACACACACTATACACAGACACTACACACACACACTATACACATATACTATACACACATGATAGACACACTGCACACAAACACTATCCACACATACTACACACACACACACACACATATACTATACACACTATAGACACACTGCACACAAACACTATCCACACATACTACACACACACACACACACACACACACTACACATCAGGTATTCACAGCTCCATCGTGGACTGCCCAGTGGAAGGCCCACACCCCCAAACATGGGCGCCCTGACTTGAAAGAAGAAGAAAAGTTAAAGAACATGGCCGGCCGACTCTTCCCAAAGCTGTGACCTGGGGGCCTGCGTGGGCGGGGAGGGGGCAGAGAAAGAGCCCCTCCCTGGAGCTGCAGAGCAGGGCTGTGAGGAAGCCAGGGTCCCATGAGCGGAACTCCCCCTGCCCACATCTTACCCGTAGCGCGTCTGGCTGAGCAAAGTAGGTGAGCCCCCCGACCTTGATGGGTATCCACAGGTCCATGATCTGGGCTGCGATGTGGCTGAGGGGGAGGTAGCTGACCACCGTCTCCTGCTTCTCTGGGGCCAAAGACAGGCAGCACTCCCTGGCCACGGCCCCGGACATCCACGTGATCTGGAACACAAGCTGCCTTTGCCACCCAGGTTCGAACCCCCAGCTGCTCTGTGGCAGAAACAGGAGGGGGCTGGCTTCAGGGAAGATCTACAGCCTTGTCAGCCGTGGGGGGCAGCCCTGCGGGGGCAGCTTCCACTCTGTCCTCAAGGTCGCTGGGAGTCCCAATCCACTCGACTGCAGTGGAGGTTTTGAAAATCAGCAGACATTACGTGCTAGGCACTGTGCGCGTGCACACACGCACACACACACACACACACACACACCAAACCACAGTCAAGCCAAACTCGCTGCCATTGAGTCAGTTCAGCATCTAGCGATCCCCTAGGACAGGGCAGAACTGCCCCTGGGGGTTTCAGGACTACACCTCTTTCTGGGAGCAGAAAGCCTCGTCTTTCCCCTGTGGAGCGGCGAGTGGCTTTGAACTGCTGACCTTGCAGTTAGCAGTGCAATGTGTGTAACCACTAAGCCACTGGGGCGCCTACACACACACACACACACACACACACACACACACTCTTTCACACCCACATGCACACACTGTTATTTGTTCCTCTTCAAAACTTGGGCTAAGATAACAATTCTCCCCATTCTACAGGCAGGAACAGAGGGCACAGCCGGGCTCGAATGAGCTGCAGAACGCAGCAAACTGCTTCAGGGCTATGCAGAGCCTTTGCCTAGAGCTCCGCTGCTAGACCAAAGATTGGCAGTGAGAACCCACCCAGTGTTGCCACAGGAATAAAACCTGGCAATCCACCCCCCTCCCCCAGACACACACCTTAAGGGTGGCATTCTAGGAAACCCCGCGGGGGCAGTTCTACCATCTTGTCACCTGGGGCAGCCATGGGCTCAAAGGCACCCAACAGCCACTGGGTCTGGTGCAGGACACAGCTGATCCACTCGGAGTGACGGCGGAAGAAAGGACTGCTTTTGGGTCCCACAAGGAGCCCTAGGGCGGTACCCGTGGCCTCCCATGTGGCAGTTCCGATCCACCCGAGTCAAGTGACTCCTGAAAAGTCCACTGCCCACGGTGAGCCCTACCGGGCACCCTTCCACTCAGCCCCCTGAGTTAGAACCAAGCCGGCATGCTGGTGGGTTAGGTTCTGGGGGCCAGAAACAAGGGGCTCGGAACCTCTGAGTTCAGACCCCAGAACTCAGCCCGCCCAGTGAGTTGAAGCAAACTGGGAGGAAGGGCCCTCTGCTGACCACGTTTCCATCCTGGGGCGGGCGGAGCGGACTCTTACGTTGTCGTGGCTGAGCATTACGCCCTTGGGGTTGCCGGTGGTCCCCGAGGTGTAGATGATCACAGCGCACTGGTTGGCCTGCAGGCTGTCAAGGATCTGGTCTAGCTCGATATCGGGGATGCTGGAACCAAGCTTCATGAAGTCATCCCACTGCAGGAAGAGAGGGGAAGCAGAGTGGGGCATCCCGGTGTGAGCGGGTGGGGGCCTGCCCAGGAGTTCCCCTTCCTCGGTGGGAGTTAATGATCCCCAGAGGCGAAAGCCATTTGTGCTTGGCGACCAATCAAGAGGTTAGCGGTTCCAATCGACCCAGGGTCAGCATGGGAAAAAAGGTCTAGAGTTGCCATCCTTAGGATGGCAGCAATGCAAGTGCTATGGGGCAGCTCTACTTTGTGCCACACAGGGGCGCCAGCCACAGAACCATTATGGGACAGTTCTACCTTGTGCCACATGGGGGTGCCAGCCACGCAAATGCTATAGGGCAGCTCTACTTTGTGCCACACAGGGGCGCCAGCCACAGAACCATTATGGGACAGTTCTACCCTGTGCCACATGGGGGCGGTATGGGGTAGTTCTACTTGGTACCACATGGGGGCGCCAGGCACGCGAACGCTATGGGGCAGTTCTTGTAATCACCTGGTCCTCGATGGGCTTTTGTGTTCATCCCTTTGGGCTCCACAAAGAGAGCCTGGGTGGCACAAAGGTCTAACTAAAAGGCTTGGCTACTAGATAAAAGGTTGGCGTTCAAACCCACTGAGAGGAGCCTCGAAAGAGAAGCCTGTTGATCTACTTAAGGAGCGCAGTTAGACTGTCATGCCTACCCGGGCTCATCGGGCTCATTGTGAGCAGGGTTCATTGCACAGCGGGTTGGATGGGGCGGTTCATGGTCACTCGCCATTGTTCCCTAAGGCTCTCGTTCCAGGCTGGCATCACCAGGGGGCAGCACTAGTCCCATGGTAAGTGGTCCAGTATGGCTTACTGGTACCCAGTGGTTGGAGGTCAAAGAGGTCATCCCCCATCCCCAGTGCATCGGATGCACTGCCTCCTCTCCCACCCCACAGTCTGATGGTGGCCACTGGAACCTCTGGAAAGTCTAGCCCTGAACTATTGTTTTCACTTGGTTGGGTTGTTACCCTGGGATTCCAAGCGAAACCCGCTGCCACAGCGACCATTCCGAGTCAGTGAGCCGACTGGGAGAGGCGCAGAACACCCCCTGTGGGGTTTCCAAGACTGCAATTCGGCGGTTTAACCTTCCTAATGCCGCGACCCTTTAATACAGTCCCTCATGTTGTGGTGACACCCGCCAACCATAAAATTATTTTTATCGCTACTTCATCATTGTCATTTTGCTACTGTTATGAATCGGGCGACCCCTGTGAAAGGTTGTTCGACCCCCAAAGGGGTTTCGACCCACAGGTTGAGAACCGCTGCTGTAATTCTTGACGGGAGTAAAAAGCCTCATCCTCCACCCCACCCCCTGCCCACTGCCCAGCAGCTGGTGGTTTTGAACTGCTGACCTGGCAGTGAGCAGGCCCCTGCATAAGTCACTATGCCACCAGGGCTCCTAATCTTGGGAATAGTGTCTGTGTGTTTTGTTTTGTTTTGAATTCAGGTTATTTTATTGCTGTTGAAAATAACAGACACGGCAAAACCAGGCACCCGTCCAACCGTTCCTTGGTGTATAATTCTGAATTGTTCTTCCCCTGCTCTACGTCCCCAGTAAGCTGCGCGGTGTCAGGTAGTACGGTTGCGGTACTAGGGAGGCTTGCGTGTTGCTGGAAGCGCTGTCACTGGTACTTCACAGACCAGCAGGAGCACCCGGAAGTGATCAGGTTTCAGCAGAGCTTCCGGACTAAGAACAGACTGCATGACTGTAGGCCAGTGGTTCTCAATCTGTGGGTCGCGACCCCTGGGGGGGGGTGTCGAGCGACCCTTTCACAAGGGTCACCTGAATCATCACAGTAGCAAAATGACAACGATGAAGTAACAACGAAAATAAGGTGATGGTTGGGGGGTCCCCATCACACGAGGAGCTGGATGAAAGGGTCGCGGCGTGAGGATGGTGGGGAAGCACTGGTGTAGGCGAGGACTTCAGAGACATGCCACTGAAAGCCTGTGGACAGCAGTGGGACACTGAGACACTGAGAACCTGGTGGACAGAAGAGCACAGTGTCAGAGGCGGTGCCAGAGCACTCCACACATGACCGAGGACAAGATGGATGGGCGCAGCGGCTGCCACAATGGGCGCCAACCTAACAACTGGGAGGGTGATGCAGGACCAGGCGGCGTTTTGTTCGGTTGTAGGTAGGAGGGTTGCTATGAGTCGGATCAATTCAATGGCACCTGACCGCCACTCAACCAAGAACTCATTGACCCCTAAGCGTCTAACTCTAATCTTTCACCTTACTTCACTGGATTCCCCGTAAAACACTAACTGGCCCGGAGTCAATGCTGACACACAGCAACCCTACAGAACAGTACAGAACTGCTCAGTAGGGTTTGTGAGGCTGTAATCATTACAGAGATAGGCCGGCTCATCTTTCTACCTCGGGGCAGCTGGTCGGTTAGATGGACTGACCTTAGACAACAAGTGAGAGATTGTGACAAAATGAGAGAGGCCAGGGAAGATGCTAGGGTTTACAAGAATTAAAGGCAACAAAGGTAAAATCTGTGGAGAGAGAAGCAAGGGGTGGAATGGAATCCAAGGTACAAGGATTGGTCTTCTATCGCCTGGGGCAAAAGAGGAAAGAGAATCAGGGATAGGAGGACCACCCAGATGGGCAGCTAGTTGTCTCCATGAGCACTGGCCCCCGAGCTCTGAGACCTCTAGTACTAGATATTGCCCTATTACCATTACTGAATATTTTCACCAATGATCCTATAGGAAAACCCTGACCCACAGAGGGGAGTGGGTGAGACAAGCTACCACATTCTCACAGACTCTAGACTCTCTGGACCCCAGATGAACCCTGGCACTTCTACCTTGAGATACTATTTAAGCCTTACATTTACATGAAAAATGTTCCCCAAAGTCTTCCTTAAACCAAACAATACATTGGCTTCTTTAGATCAGCGTGTTTGCCTTGGACATGGGGCTGTTTGGAAGAATTATCTACATGGATCAAACTGACCACTGCCCCAGGAGATGGCCGAGAGAAAGCTGAGGGGGCAGTGAGCCCATGTCCGGTCCAGGGGGAGGACCCGTTCGGAAAAGGAAGGTCTGATGGATGCCCAGCGTGAGGGCTGGAATCCACCTCGCTGGAGGGGACACAAGAAACTGTTGAACTGGGGTAGGTTTTGCTGCGCACACATCCAGCGATACAAACCAAACCAAAGAACGTTGCCGTCGAAGTCCCCTCCCCAGAACTCTGTGGCTACCTTGGTGGGCAGAGTGTGGCAGGCCTCGTGTGATCTGACTTCTGAGGCCGAACCACCGTGCCAGGCGCCTCTGGTGGGCTCAAACCTCAAGTCAAGAAGACAAAAGAAGTCCCAAAGACCCCCACCTACTTCCCCTGCTCAAGACACTTCTAATTTGCAAGGCCCCGCCCTCTTTATAAGCCAGCATCTGCTCCCTTTGAAAGACCCCGGGCACTTATCTAGGGAAAGTTTGCCCACCTCCCTGGCAAGGCCTCACACATTGTCTTCGCTTATGTCCCATTTCCTTTAAAAGGCCCAACCCACTCCTTTGCTCACGCCCACTTTCTTTGGAAAGGCCACACCCACTTCCTTTGCTCATACCCACTTCCTTTGCTCACACCCACTTTCTTTGGAAAGCCACACCCACTTCCTTTGCTCACACCCACTTTCTTTGGAAGGCCACACCCACTTCCTTTGCTCACACCCACTTTCTTTGGAAAGGCCACACCCACTTCCTTTGCTCACGCCCACTTTCTTTGGAAAGGCCACACCCATTTCCTTTGCTCACACCCTTTTTGCTCACACCCACTTTCTTTAGAAAGCCATACCCACTTCCTTTGCTCACACCCACTTTCTTTAGAAAGCCACACCCACTTCCTTTGCTCACACCCACTTTCTTTGGAAGGCCACACCCACTTCCTTTGCGCACGCCCACTTCTGCTGCATGGCCACGCCCACTTCCTTTGCACAGCCCACTTTGGCTGCATGGCCACGCCCACTTCCTTTGCACAGCCCACTTCTGCTGCATGGCCACGCCCACTTCCTTTGCTATGCCACGCCCGCTCCCCCCACCGGGTCCATCCCCTGTGCAGGTCGGCCTGCCCGGCCCTTCACCCACTTACGGAGTACACGGGGACCTCGCTGCTGATGCTGTCGTCCAGAGGCTCCTTATATTGGACGATGGCTTTTAAGGTCTCCAGCTTACTGGGTGAAATCTGAAAGAAAATGCCCTGTGAGTCTCCCAGCAGCCCTGCTCCGGGGCACCTGAGCTGCACATCAGCCTCTCTCCCAGCAGCACCTGCTGTCTGTCTCCTTGCTGCCCACACTGGGAAACGGTGCTGCCCTGAGATGACCGGTCCCCCCCTGGTGGGTCATTTGTGGCCTCAGCATCTCCCATATAAAGACGAGAGCCTCCCTCCAAACACAACAAAAGGAAGACAAGCTCACTGCCATTGAGTGATTCCGACTCACAGCGACCCCACAGGACAGGGTAGAACGGCCCCTGCGTGGTTTACAGGAGTCAGCAGGCCTCAGCCTTCCTCCCATAGAACTGGCACTGTTGACCCTGCAGTGGCCAGCCTGATGCGCAACCGCTATGCCAGCTTATTTACACTCACAACCACGACGAGCTTATTTACCGGGGAAACCCTGTGCCTCAGATGGCGTTGGGCTGCCCCATCAGGATGGGAACTCCCTGGAAGGGCTCCGTCAAGAACAAGCCACATTCTAGAATCTAGAGGGACGACTGGACCAACCTTTCGGTTGGCGTCTAGCTGAAAACAACAAGAGCACAACAGCAGCCAGCTCTGATTCCTGGCAGCCGCAGGTGTGTCAGCAAACTATGACACTCCATGCGGTTTTCCCTGGCTGACTTCTCAGAGGTGGATGGCCCGGCCTTTCTTCCGAGGCACTCCCCGGCCTTCCAGGTAGCAGCCAAGTGCATTCACTGTTCCCACCATCCAGAAAACCGGCAAGTTGGAGCCAGGCATTCCATGAAAGAGGCTGGAACCTTGTGCCTAAAAATGAAGTATAGAACTCCATCCCTCCCCCACCCCATCCCCCATCACATTCCCTCAAAGACACCACGAGGGGGGAAAATCAGAGCCTGGAAGAGAGGAGCAAATCCTTACTCTGAGTGAATGTTACTCACTTGAGCAGCGTCCCCACGAAGCAAAGGGAAATCGTGACAGCATTACAGCTACAAAGGCCGAGCACTGAGTTAGTATAAGAGAGCTGGGGCAGAAGATACCAGAAAGGGGGGGCACAGGAAGAGGTCGAGCAGAGAGAAGCCGCAGAAGAAGACAAACCCATCGCAGGCATGGGGACAGTGACAAGACCTGAGGAAAGCGACCAGACAGAGGTGAACTTCTCTAGAACAGCGCCACAGAGAGAATGTGCACCCCCGTGAGAGAACGAGGAAATGCATTTCTCAAGGGAGGCTGCGTGGACATGCACCCCTCCACCCCGCAAGCCACTGCGAAGGCCCGCTGTGCTCCTGGGATCTCCCAGGGGCCCCAACTCCCAACCCACAACGCCCTTCGGCATCTACCTGAGCAGACACCTGAGGTTAGGAGGGGGACAGCGCCGGGCAAAAGTTTACCGAAAGGATTTTCTGTAGCTGTTGGTTATTTTCAACCAGTAAGACGTTGACCTTGGCATGAGAGATGACAAATTCGCAGGCCTCCGCAGAGTTGGTGGCGTAGATACCCACGCAGAGGCCCCTGGGGAGAGAAAGCACAGGCGTGTGTGTGCTTGCCTAAGGATAGGGACAGACATAATAATGACACCGGCATTATACAGGAAGAAAGCGGGGAAGGATGGCTTTCACAGCGAAGGAAAAGATTTTGAAGACCAAGCTGAGGTCAGGCCTGGGGGAGGGAGGAGGGGCCAAGGCGGCCAGGGGGGCAGCAGCCGCAGAAGAAATAAACACATACTACACTGCATGGGGTTTGCTGGGACAGTCACCGTTTTGATGAGATGGGCTCATATACAACGACATATCGTATATATTATTCATCTTTATGTTATTAATTATGATCTATTTTTTGGTATGTGTGAGACTCCCACATGAAAGAAAGAAAACAATAATACAAGTGATAAAATAATAATAATTATTATTATTTTATTTTTAGGGGGAGAAGGGTCGCTGCCTTAAACCCTCCGGATTCCTTATCCATGAGACCTACCTACACACTGGTCTGGTCGGAGCTTGAGGAATAAGAGTAAAATTGAAAATGACTTCAGTTCTTTTGTGACGTACACATTGAGAGAGAAAGAGAGACTTATGGGGACAGCAGCTCTGGTGTCATTTTGCCCATAGGAAGCAGAACTCTAATCAAACCTAAATCCAACACAGGGCTATCCAGTCGATTCTGGATTAGTTCGATCCTAGGGAGCAGAGAACTGCCTGCTGGGATGGCCAAGGCTGTGGTGATTCTGTGGGTTAGGGATTGGGCTGCTGACTGAAAGGTTGATGCTTCAAACCCATGAGCAGCTCTGAGGGAGAAAGAGGAGGCTCACTGTTCCTGTAAAGCAGCGGTTCTCAACCCCTTTGGAGGTCAAACAACCCTCACAGAGGTCGCCCGATTCATAACAGCAGCAAAATGACAGTGATGAAGTAGCAATGAAAATAATGTTCTGGTTGGGGGGTCACCACCACATGAGGAACTGTCTGAAAGGGTCGCGGCATGAGGAAGGTGGAGAACCACTGCGTCAAGGCTTACAGCCTTGGGAACCCTATACAGACGGGTGGCTGTGAGCTGGCATCTCAACTGGGTGGCAGTGGGTTTGGTTGGGTAATCTCGACAGGAGCAGGCGGCCGGCCTCATATTTCTTCCACAGAGCAGCTGGTGGGTTGGAACCGCTGCCCTTTCGGTTTAATCACCAAGCCACAGGGGCTCCTTGGAACCTTCACGGCCCCTCCCCATCATAGAGGAAGCAACTGAAACCCAGGGCACTGAAGTCATTGCTTGTTCCAGGCAACACCACATGTAACCCCAATGGGCCACCTGCCTCTTTGTTCTTGTTCACGGCCATCCCAGGGGCTGGAGTGTGGTGCTCTCCATTGTGACCTTAATCTACAATTTACCCTTTGTGGTGTTTCTGTTCCAGGATTTCTCTCTTTAAAAAGACGTGTGCGTGTGTGTGTGTGTGTGTGTGTGTGTGTGTGTGTGTTGTTGTTGTTGTTGTTGTTGCTAAAGGCCATCGAGTTGGTTCTGACTCATAGGACCCTGTGTCCTATGACAGATTGACGCACTGCCGGTCCTGTGCCAGTCTCACAATCGCTCTTGTGTTTGAGCCCCGGGTTGCAGCCCCTGTCCATCTGGCAGTCTGTCTTGCCAAATGCCTTCCTCTTTTCCACTGCCCTTTACCTGACCCAGCCTAATGCCCTTCTCCGGGGCCTGGTCTCTGCTGACAACATGCCCAAAGTGGGTAAGGTGATGTCGCCCCATCCTTGCTTCTCAGGAGCATTCTGACTCTCTTTCTTCCAAAACAGGTCTGTTTGGGGTTTGGGGGGCAATCTGTGTGGCTTTCAATATTTTTCACCAGCACCCAAATGCAAAGGCATAGGTTCTTCTCGGGTCTTCCGTATACAATGTCCAGCTTCCACATGCATACTAAATGACTGAAACACCGTGGCTTGAGCCAAGAGCACCCACGTCCTCAAAGTCAGTGACCTCTCTGTCCTTCAACCCTTGTTGAAGGTCTTTGGCGGTACATTTACCCCAGCCAATGCATCTGTGACCTCTTGGCTGCTGCTGCTCTGAGCATTGATGGGCATGCTCACGGTGAAGTAGAAGAAGGGATACCACCCAGGGAGACACGCTTGTAGTACAGGGAAGGACCTGACCCAGAAGGCCAGGAGGAGAAAGCCTGAGTTAAGCAGGGACCACGGATCATCTCCTTTTAGGGTCATCCTCAGGAGATCTGATGGGGTGGTGGGTTTTGCATTGGGCTGCTAATCATAAGGTCAGCAGTTCAAAACCACCAGCGGGTCAGTGGGAGAAAGAGGAGGCGCCTCCTCCTCCTCTTCCTCCTCTCCCCACCACCCCTCACTCTCAGCAGAACTCCCATTCATCATCAGCACACCCGCAGTGACAAAGCCCAGTCACGCACAGGCTAGCACGGACTCGGAGTCTGGAATCTCGGGTCCGATGGATGCAATCAGATGGGTGTCATTGTGCACGGATTGGTGGGTGTGTCTGCCTAGCGGGGACCCTCTGACCCCCCACCCCCAGGGGTGTCCGCCTGAAAAGCCTTTGCGTGGCTCAGTCTGAACCAGCGGGAGCCAGGGCAGGGGGTGGGGGGCGGGTCACCTCCCACTGCGAGCCCAGGGGATGCCCTTACCCTGCCATGATGCTGCCAAGGGCACCCATAAACCACTCCGCCGAGTTGAACCCCAAGAGGCCGACTCCGTTGAAGCGCTCCAGACCCAGCTGGGAAGGCAAACACGAAACATTACCTTTGCGCGTGTGCGTGTGCTTCCAGGTGTCCCCGGGCTCTTGAGACCCACGCACGAGGACTCCCAGTCGCAGTCTCTGCAAGAGCAGCCGGTGTTGAC
>NW_022111359.1:6500269-6501625 GCF_000313985.2 Echinops telfairi | reverse complement strand
GGACGTCTGGTCACCTTAAGGATATTGGGTGTCACCGGCTGCCGTGTGGGTAAAAATGTGCATGTGTGCAAATGTTGTCACATATAAAAGCCGACCGAATCTGTTGCCGGTAGGGCCATCCCACGTGTGACAGAGTTTTTTCCTGGCTGGCATAATCACAGAACCGGCCGGGCCTTTTTGTCCTGGGCTCCGTTGGGTGACCCCAGACCACCAGCTCTTGGTTAGTAGCCAGGATTAGACTGTTTGCAACACCCAGAGATTGGAAACTAGAGAACACAGCATCTTCCCCCCACCAGTGCACACCCGGGGGCTGGCAGTGGAGGCTTCTACACAGAGGGAAGCCGGCTCACCGAGAATCAAGGGAACCTCCTGCCAGTTACCCTGTGGGTCCTTCAGCACCTGTGGCTTTGGAGCCATAAGTATGAGGTCTGAGTGACACACAGGGCACCGTGAGTGATGGTGGACTGGATGGCGCTGTTTAAGGTCCCTGGGTTGGTGCCAATTGCATGCACTTGACTACTAATCTGGAGACTGGCAGTCCGGACTCTTCCTGGTATGCCATGGAAGAAAGGTCTGGCGATCAGCTTCACTGAAAACACCAACGAAGAGGCCGAATGAGCTTATAGCAGCGTGCGCCGTGTCCCTGTGTTTGGCCCGTGCGGCCAGTTCAGAGTGTGTGAGTGGACCACCGATGAGGGACCCCGGGACCCCTGTACCTTGAGGAAGGCTTTGGCGGCCTTCCGACACGCCTCGTAGTACTGGTTGTAATTCAGAAATTCCCACTGGTTGTTAGCCATCCAGCCGACGGCCGAGTAAGTCCCAAACCGGCTGACCGACTCCCGCAAATACTCAGGGATGGTCATCGGAGTCTCGTGGCCCGGCCCGTGCTTCATGAGCCTCAGTTGGACTTCCCCGTTCCGATGGGTGGTCCACAGCCGCAGACCATCTGCAACAGTCACGGGGGTGGGACAGCGGGTGGTTTTACACGGGGAGTCATTTTCCGGGGTGGGGGTGGGGGTGGGGGGCTGGAGAGACAGGGCCCTTTAGATCTCAGGGGCTGAGACTTGGAATGCGTCCTCAACAAACCAGCAAACCAAACCAAACCCACGGCTGGCCAGCCGATCCCAAGCCCATGGTGACCCCGTGGGTGACAGAGTAGAACGACTTCACACAGGCTTCCCGGCGGTTCATTCTCATTGACGCCAGGCCCCTCTTCCACAGTACTGTGGGGTGGGTTGGGAACACAGCACTTCAGGGTGAAAAACCCAAACACTGTCCTCCTATGTCCCAGCTCACAGCAAATCCTCTAGGATGGAGCGGAACTGTCCCTAGACCAGCGCTTCCCAGAGTAGGCAG
>NW_022111359.1:6492096-6498450 GCF_000313985.2 Echinops telfairi | reverse complement strand
CCATTGGTCTTGTGGCTGCCTGGCTGCGGGCTCTCGCCTCGGGTTTCCAGCACAACGTACCTTGTGATTTGCTCATGTCTTCTTCTTTGCCTTTGGCTTCCCTTTCTTGAGTCATTGGGGTTTCAGTCCTTCCAGATCCACAGAGAACATGTTTCCCATCACTGCAAGGCAAGAAGCAGGCGGCTCAGTGGCGCAGCCAACAGGCTGCATGTCCAAGGGCAGCTCCTGTCAGCTGCCTGGACATCTGAGGTCGATTAGTCATGACTGTCCTGGACCTAGCAAGAGAGGGGAGTGGCTTGTGGGCCAGATGTTACAGCAACTGTACAGCCTAGAGGGTGCCGAGTCTGCACATCCCCAGCGGAGAGCCTTAAATGATCAAACTACGTGTCAGAAGATATGCCAGAGAGCAAACTTGGAAGACACACAGACAACACACCACACGTATAAGGGCCTGTTGTCCTTAATATATAAAGAGCTCTGGTGAATCAATAAGAAACAAGTCAATATTGAAGAAACAAGTTGCAGAGCCTGGTGGATGAGGCTTACTGTCTTGGGGGACACAAAGGTCAATGGTCATAACATAGTTTTAAAAAAAACAATGTTCTACATCTTAATGGGGTGCGTAGCTACTGGGGCCCGAAAGGCTTGTGAGCCACCATCTGAGGTGCAACTATTAGAGGGAAGGAAGGTGATGAAAATCAAAGGACACAAGGAAACAGAGTCCCCTGGAGGAATGGACCACGTGAATGTCTGTCTCACACCCCTGAGACCAGAAGAACTGGATGGTGCCCCGCTACCAGTACCCACTGCTCTGGACAGAATCACATTAGAAGATGCTGGACAGAGAGGCAGAAACAAAGAGAACAGAGCTCAAAATGATAAAAGAGACCAGGCTTCCTGATCAGAGAGAGACTGGTGGGCCCCTCCAAACGATGCCCTTTCCTCTTCAGCATGGTCTGGAGCTGAACGGACCTCTGTGGAAGAATAATCGACCACTGGAGATCAAGAGGGCAGGACAATGTCCAGAGGAGGAGACAGGAAACACAGGGAGGAAGTGGGATCAGCGACGGACGGTCCATTGAGGGGATGGCAATGGATGAGTGTGCACAGAATGCAAGTGGACGGTTGAATGAAAACGATGGTGCATTCGCTGACCCGTCACCCAACTCCCAGTGTTAAACAGTCTGAAAAATAAAAGGCCAACAGCCCAATGAGACCATGGCCAAAGGACATGAGTGTATAGCTTCCTGCAAACTAAAAAATGACTTTTCAAAGCAAAACAAAACAAAACCACAGGAAAACATGCTTAGTCTCCGCCATTGAGCAATATAGAGACAATGCCATGGGATGTTCACCCTGAGACGGAGAGAAGCCAAACGGATGATAATCTCTCTTATCAGTGAGGATGTGGGGACACAGACGCTCCCAGACACGGTGGGAGCAACCAATGGGGTCACATGGGGCAACTTTGTCAGCAGTCAGACTTGAGGATCGATCGCATGGCCTTTAACCCATCTTTGAGGTCAGTGGCAGTCCTGGCTACCAAGAGTCCAGCCCCCTCACTAGCCCACCCTTTATTGTACTAGGGCAGCCGTTCTCAACCTGTGGGTCGTGACCCCTTTGGGGATTGAACGACCCTTTCCCAGGGGTCTCTCGATTCCTAACAGTGGCAACATGACAGCGATGAAGTAGCAACGAAAATGATTTCGTGGTTGGGGGGCCCCACCACCTGAGGAACTGTATGAAAGGGTCGCGGCTTTAGGAAGATGGAGAACCACTGTTCTAGGGCTTTTGTGCGTGATAAGGACAGTCATTTGGTTTTCAAATTGTTAAATTCTGTAACTCCACTCAATAGCATCCCTCCACATATCAAGATTCCCTGAACTGTGCTCATGGGAACCTGTGCGCGGACAGCGCGGCAGTCGTGTGACCAGTTCAGCACAGCCTGGCGGGCTGGCACAGAGGGGGCCATGGAGACTTGCTGATGGGAGATCCAGGGCTGCAGCTTCAGAACAGATTCCAACTCGATGCAAAAATGAACAGAATCTCCACAAGTGAACCCAGGGCTATTGCGGTCAAGGATGCAAAGACGGGGGTTCTCAAGGCATCCGTCTTGCTTGGATCCTCAATCAATGCCGGAGGAGGCAGCAGTCAAGAAACCAAATGACAGATTGCACTGGGAAAATCTCTTTAAACCGTGGAAGAGCAAAGCTGGCATTTTGAAGCTTAAGGTGCGCCTGGCCCAAGCCGTGGTGTTTTCAATCACCTCGTATGCGTCTGGTGGTTATGGGTTCGGCTGCACAATCCGGAGGGTCAGCAGTTCAAAACCACCAGCAGCTCCTCTGGAGAAGGATGGGGCTTTCTACTCCCGTCAGCAGTGACAATCTCAGAAACCCACGGGGTGGGGGTGGGGGGTCGCTATGAGTCAGTACCGACTCAGCGTTGGTGAGTTTTTTCAGAAGCTGGACACTGAATAAGGAAGACCAGAGATGAACTGAGGCAGGAGAGTTGCGGCATTGGCAAGGAATACTGACCGTGCTGTGGACTTATAGAAGAACAGACAGCTCTGTCTTGGAAGAAGCATGGTCAGGATGTGCCGTAGAGACAAGAACGATGAGACTTTGTCTCACATGCTTTGGCCATGTTGTCAGAGGAGACCGGTCCCTGGAGAAAGGCACGATGCCTGCTAAAGGAGTGGAGGAGTGAAACAGAGGAAGACCCAGCACAAGACGGACGGACACAGGGGCTGTAGCGATGCGCGCACACGTAAGAACAATTGGGAGGATTTGGCGCAGGGTGGTCAACATGAGAAACTCGACCCTGTTCATCAGTGCCAACCCTCATGAACCACCCGAGGGCTCTAGGGGCCTCAGGAAAGGATTGTTCTCATAGCACCATAGGCAGGCTTGTCAAACCACGCAGCGAGGACAACCCGTTTCAATTCAAAACGCTGACATTTCTACTACATCTCACGCCTGGAAAAGGCTGGGTCATCTGCTCATGTATTAGCAACAATTATTCTTGTACGTGCCGATCCTTTGTTCGTAGTGGAAGTTTGCCCCATTCACTTTGCCCTTTTAAAGCATTGCATTAAAGTGCAGCGTCTCCAGATGACGGAGTTTGATGATGGCCCCTTAACGTTTGCACCCCGGGCTACGTGGGGAGGAACCAGAAAAACATGATGCTCGGCAAAAGAAGCCAGAGACTAAGGGATCTATAGCACATGCTCCCATTTATATGCCTCTGGAGCAGGGGAATTGGGAGAGACAGGAAGCAGATTAGTGGTTGCCTAGGGATTGGGGGAGGAGGAATGATTGCGTAATGGGAGACAGAAATATTTTGGAACTAGAGAGAGGTGGGGGTGACACATCCTTGTGACGGCCCCACATGACGGTGAGATGCTCGTGTGTCATGATGGGTTTTGTGAATTTCCACTCGATTTAAAGAAAGGGCCCTGGAGTCCCAGTTCTCCTGCGTCACACACCGACCACTTGGGGATAGCATCACCTCTGGGTCTCAGCTCCGATGGAGACAGGTACTTTAGGGGACCCTCCCGTTGAGGAAAGAAATAAGTCTTGTCGGGAACCCAAGAGGCAAGCGAATTTTGGGAATGATGAGGGCAACAAATGTATAGATGTGCTTTACACAATTGATCTATGTATTGCGATGAATTTTATGAGCCCCAATAAATTGATTTAAAAAAGAAATAAGTCTTGTTAGGTGCGGTGGCTGTGGTTCTGACTGCCAGGACCAACGGGGCCGAGATCTTGTTGGTTGTCCTCGTCACCGAAGCAGATCACTGGGCCTTTGACCCACAGAAACTACTGGGTGGCTTCAAATCGTCATCCTTTGGGCGAGCAGCCAAGCCCTTAAAGGTCGTGCTACCAGGACTCTCGAAACGAGCCTTCTCTCCTCGGGCAAACGAAAAAGTCTTAAAAGCTTCCCCCCAGGAAGTAAACGCCTGTGTCCACACAAAAGCCATTGTGTAAAGTTGGCAGCTGGTCCATTGCAGTCATTCAACTGGAAAGGCTTCAAGTGACCTTCCAACGGACAGGTGGCTAAACAGACTGCGGTCCCCCCAGACAATGGAAAACCAAGTTGCGATCACAAGAAATGGTGTGTGGACAGATATGACCGTTTGGAGGAGCCGAAAGGCACGAGGCTGAGGAAAAGCAGACAGTCACAAGAGGTGGCACGCGACACAATCCTCGGACATTCCCAGAATGCTCTGGAGCAGGCAGAGTTACAGGAAGAGAGGGCAGATCCATGGTGGACAGCCGGGAGAGGGGGTTGAGCAGGAGGATGTTTTAGGTGAGGGGGTGGAGGGGTGTGGAACGGCTATGTTCCCTGACCATGGCCGTGGTGGTGGTCACATGACTCTGGGTCATTGGTCAAAACTGGGTGTAGTATTAAATAAAATTGCGCGGACCGGAGGGTGAGGGAACCAGCCCCAACCCGCTGCTTGAACTCACTGGTTCAGTAATACTACTTCTGGGTTCAGTAATGCACAATTGTACGGTTGAGATATATAAGCATTATATTAAAGTCATCGAGAGCATGAGAGATAATACAATAATACAGTCAGGCATGATACATAGCAACATTGCTCACCTCAGCCCAGCTTGGTGGTCCACGTGGAGAGAGGGGGAAGGGACGGAGGGAAAGGGAACAAGGGAGAGGGGAGTGACCAGGGAGTGAGCAGCAAGGAGCTCAGGGTCAGAGAGAGAAGTTCTGCTGACTCACACCTATATACCTTTTGGGGGCAATCCAGCCCACTAATTACAGGTAGAGACATACGTCACAGGAAGGGGCTGCACTATAGGTTACACAGCAATGAGTGGGTGGTCTAGGGGTTGGTCTCTGGGTCTCCATAGGAACATTATCAGTAGGGTGCAAACCCCTCCTACAGGAGCCTGTCCATTGTCCCCAGAGGCAGGGAGCAGGCCCACCCCTGTGGAGGGATGAGACAGCAGTCTGGCAACTGATTGCCCTCAGTGGGGGAATGCCTGCACATCTGACCTCCCTCCACAACTGGGGGTCGTACACTAAAGGGGACGTGACCTGGGGAGATGGATGGACACAGTGGCCATAACAAGGGGCTCACGCACAGCAAAGATGGTGATGGTGGCACGGGACCAGGCCACGTTTGGTTCCATTCCACGTGGGTGGCTGCAAGTCAGAGCTGACTCCACAGCCATCCCCACCGCCACTGCCAAGGCTATTGTTCCGTGCGGCCGAGTCAGCTGCATCTCACAGCCCTTCTCTGTGCACCCAGGGCGGATGGTGAGGTGGCGCTCATGCTAACACAGAGACAAACAAACCCCACGATCTGCATGGCCATTGGGTCGGCTCCAAGGGCCACGCCGTGGGTGACACGGGGTCTTCCGTGGCCCCTCCAGGCAGGCTCCCATTGCCAACCAGTGAAGCAAAAGCCCCTGGAACCACCGAAGGGACCTATGTGGAGAAGCGTTTAACATCAAAAACAAACAAACAAAAACGATCCAGGTTGGGGGACACCAAGGTCACTCGTCATAACAGAGTTGACACAGGTCTACATTGTGCTTGGCTATGAGTCGCAATGGGGGGGGGTGTCTTTAAAAGCTCGTGAGCAGCCATTTATTGGTCTCTCCTCATCTGGAGGAAAGACGACTGATGACAATCGAGACACGTGGAAATGTGCTGCCCCCTGGACTCATGAACCATGCCAACATCTGTCCCTGAGACCAAGAGAGTTGGATGGTGCCCCACTACCACTCGCAACTCCTCTGAAACAGATCACACGAGGTGGTCCAGGAGAGGATGGGAAACCGTGGGATAAAACTAGTGGGACCCGTGAGACTGTGGCCCTTTGTGACTCTTCAGGTCTGGCCCAGAACTCACCTCTGTGTTATGACCGTCGACCAGTGAGAAAGTTCACAGCATCAGGAAGTAACGCAGGCGAGAAACAAAGGGAGGAGGGAGCGCAGGCCACGGTGGAAGGACTGCGGCGGATAAGTGGGACCAGAAGGGGCGTGAATTGCTGGATCTAAAACTCTGATCTGCTGTTAACCTTCACCTAAACCATGAAAGGTTTATTTATTTTTTTAAAATCTACCAATGCGAGTTACCACCTTTATAAAATGAAGGGTGAAAAAGCATCTTATCTCAAAACAGGAGTTGATACGATGTCGAATGAAGATGTGAAGCCCCAGTCAGAAGCAGAACACACCACATCTTAGCCTGGCTAAGTATATCGCCCAGGAGTGAACCATGTTCACCTACACACACACACAAGTCATACTGAGAACTCACACACAAAATAGCATCGTGGGAACCGATTACAAGGAACTCTATGTGACCTCCTCCCTGGGGGAC
>NW_022111359.1:6490137-6491674 GCF_000313985.2 Echinops telfairi | reverse complement strand
GTGCTTGTCCAAATGAATCACATCACCATCGCTGGCACCACATAACGACCATGGACGACGCAGCGATCGACGTCCTAGGTCGTTCGTCAGCTGAAGTGAATCGGTACTGGCCGCGTTGGATCCCACCCCTTGTCGGTTGGGTGTACTGCGGTGGCTGGTGTGTTGCTGTGATGCTGGATGCTATGGTGACCTGTGGTGAACGAATCTCAGCAGAGTGAATGTCCAGACTAAGAGCAGACTATAAAGCAGGGATAGGCTGTCCACTTCTGAGGAGTTAGCCACTGGTAACTTCATGAGCCGCAGAGGGAGCGTGTCAGCATATGGGAAGATGAATCTCTGAGGTTAGAAGGCGCTCAAAATATGCCTGCTCAACGTAGAGTTGACCACAATGACATGGATGCAGTGAAGCTTTGGGGACCTCCATTTGCGATGGGGCACAGCTCAGATAAGAAGAAGCCATTGTCAGCGTCTATTATTAACTTGAATGTGGCGTGCATGAGGTGTGAGTCCAGGAACACCGGAGGCTGTCAAAAGAGAAATAGGATGCGCAAAGATTGACATCCTAGGCAGCAGGGAGCTAACATGGACTGACCGGTACTCGCCGCTTCGAACCGGACGATCGTAGCTTCCGACGCTGTGAAGGACACATTCAGAAGGAATGGTGTCGCATCCACCGTCAAAGAGGACATTTCCTGATCTAGAAGTACAATGCCTCACGTGACGGGGTAATATCGATACACGTACACGGAAACGGTCAACGCAACGATGTTTCAAATTTACCCACACACCAGGAAAGCGAGTGACGAAGCCGTTAATGTGTTCTACCAAACGTCTCCAGTCTGAAATGGATCAAACACACGATCAAGATGCACTGATCATTCTTGGCATTTGGAACGCAAATGTTGGAGACAGAGAGGAAGGAGCAGTCATTGAAAAACACATAGGTCTTCGGGGATAGAAATGAAGCTGGAGATCACATGATAGGATTTTGCAAGACCAAAGACTTCTTCATTGCAACATGTTAGCTTCCCAACAACAACACAAAGGGCAACTACACACGTGGATGCCTCAAAAGAAGATGGAAGGACTACACAGAGTCCCTGTACCACAAAAGAACTGGTCGACCTTCAACCATAATAATCAGCAAGGACCAATGGTGCTGAAGGACAGTGTCTAAGAGGCACTGAAGGCGCTGGCAAAATACAAAGCTCCAGGAACTGACCAAATGTCAACTGAACTATCCCAGCAAGCTGGTGAAGCACTGGACGCACTCACTCACCTATGCCAAGGGATTTGGAAGACGGCTCCCTGGCCAACTGACTGAAAGAGATCCATATCTGTACGCATTCCAAAGAAAGGTGACCCAACAGAATGTGGAAATTACAGATAATATCAGTGGTAGTCACCTAATCTGGTGTCAATTTAAGGATTAAGAGTGTAGGGGTCACAGGCCTGTCTGGATAGGACAGGCTGGATGAACAATCTGGAGGAGAAAACAACGGGACTGACAGTTCCGGGGGGACATGGGAGAGGGGGA
>NW_022111359.1:6485054-6486528 GCF_000313985.2 Echinops telfairi | reverse complement strand
AGGCATTTGACTGTGTGGATCACGATATAAACTGGATCACCTTGAGAAAAAGGGGAATTCCGGAACACTTCATTGTGCTCCTGCTGAACTTGTACACAGATCAAGAGGCGGTTGTGTGAACAGAACAAGGGCACACTGCAAGGTTTAAAATCAGGAGAGGTATGTGTATCTTTTCACCATACGTTTCAATTTGTATTCTGAGCCAGTCATCAGAGAAGCTGGTTTATATGAAGCAGAATGAAGATCAGGACGGGAGGAAGGCTTATTAACCACCTGTCATGTGCAGATGACGCAGCCTTGCTGGCTGAAAATGAGGGGGTTTTAAAGCACTTGCTGATGGAGATCAAGGACTACAGCCTTCAGTAACGAAGACAACGTTCCTCATCACTGGATCAATGAAGCAACATCATGAAAAGCAGAGAAAAGATGGAAGATGTCAAGGCTTTCATCTGGCTTGGCTCCACAATCAAAGCTCGTGGAAAAGAGCCAACAGCCGATTGCATTGCGTCCGTCTCCTGCACGAGACCTCTTTAAAGGGTTGAAAAGCAGAGAGGTTGACTTTGAGAAGTAAGGTGCGCCTGAGCCAAGTCATGGGATCCCTTCACTGCTTTACAGGCAGGTGAGCGTTGGATATTGAATTAGGAAGACCAAAGAAGACCTGATGCACTTGAACAATGGCGCTGAATTTTCAAAGGACCACGGACCGCCACAAACCCATCTGTCTCGGAAGAAGCACAGCCAGGGTGCTCCTGAGAGGCAAGGACGGCGAGACTTCGTCTCAAGTCCGTTGTGGAGAGACCAGTGCCCGGAAAAGGACATTCTGCTTGGTCAAGTGGAAGGGCAGCAAGACCCTCAACCAGATGGACAGACGCACGGATGGGCTCAGACACAACGGCTGTGAGGATGGCACAGGGCGGGGCAGTGCTTTGTTCTGTCTCACACGCGGGCTGTCGTCAGGCAGAACTGACCTGAGGGCGTCATGGAACAGCAGTCACCACCTGGACCCTCCAATCAACCGAGAAACTATGAGAAATTCAACCGCTCCGCGTGGTCACTAGATGAAAAATCAATATTAAAAAAAAAAAAAAAAGCGATCGCTGTTCTTACTCATCCATCAGGAGAACTGAACTCCCGATGAAAGACCGGAATACGGCTGCACCTGGAAAACACGACTCTGGGCGACAGGAGTCACTGGGATCAACTCTACAATCCCCACCCACCACGGGCAGCTCCTTAGGAGGCTGTGAGATGTGGGTGGTGGTGGCATGGTTTGGGAAAAGGCAATGCCACTTGAAGAACATCAGCCGCGGGGCTGAACTGCCCAGTGGAATCTGTTGAGTGGTTGGGGCGGTAGGTGGGTGTCCAAGGGGAAAACACATCAAACACAACTGATCTGAAACACAAACAGCAACAGCTTTTCTGCCGGCCGGTGACAAGCCGTGAGGAAGCCCAACGGAAAGAACTCCTGGGCTCC
>NW_022111359.1:6465402-6483536 GCF_000313985.2 Echinops telfairi | reverse complement strand
CCTCAGGGTTTCCAAGACGCTCAGTCTTTAGAGGAGCAGACAGCTTCATCGTTCTCCCTCGGAGCAGCTGGTAGGTTTGAACCAGTGAGCTTTTATTTAGCAAGCCAGTGCTTAACCCATTATGCCACCAGGGCCCCTTAGTCTCACAAAGACATGCCGTTATATACATATATACACAGTCACACATACACACATCACACACACACATGCACTGTTGTGGATTGAATCATGTCCCCAATGCTCTGCATTGGTATCCTGGCCCAGGTACCTGTGGATGAGATGCTGTATGGAAATAGGGTTTTACTAAAGTTGTGGGGGGGAGCCCTAACCCTAATCACTTCCCAAATCCCATAAAGAACAGAATAAAGTGGTGGCCAGGGTTAAGCGCTCAGCCGCCAACTGAAAGGCAGTTCTGCGCATCCAACCCACCCAGTGTTCCTTTGGGAGAAAGACCTGGCTCTGATTCCATAAAGATCAAAGCCCCGAAAAGCCAACGGGGCCACTGGACCGCCCTGCGGGGTCCTCTGTCCCATGGGGCCGCGAGGCGTGGAGAGGCAGAGGAAGCAGGAGCATTTGTTGGCACTGAGCAAATATTTCCCAACAGCACACAGACGCAGAGACATGGGGAGAGAAGGCCAACAAGAAGCCAAGTGAGCCCCCACAAACCAGCAGAGGGGTGCCGGCCAACACCCGCGAGCTGGAGGAGGGTCACAGAGAGTGACCCTCCCAGCGAGGGCCCCTTCCAGCTGTGCGAGAAGACCAGTCCTTGTGCTCAAAGCTTCCCTCGCTGTGAGGGAGTTTGCTACGGCAGTCGTAGTCATGAAGATCCACCGTCTCACACCCACTCACGGTCTCTCTCCCCCAGAAGTAAATCCACTCAGGTAGAACCTACGTAACCGCCCCCCCCTCCACTGCCCACCCCCCCATCCTGCATGAGTGCAGCAGGGCTGAGGTGGACAGGGCTGGGATGTCCACGCCCACCTCCTTCCAACTGCAGGACTTGAGACTTGCTCCTTAGGGGCCAACTCTGAGGTGCGCCCGCCTCTTCTCAGCGGGAGTCACGCGTCTTTCCACCCCAGGCCTGGGCGTACATCGGGTCTTTCTGGCTGGCCTGGGGCCGTCCCACTCCCAGCCCCATGCGCTGGCCGATGTGTGTCCATTGGGCATGGCTGTGGTCCTCAGCAGTTTGGCGGGCTCTGGGCCGGTTGCTCTTCCACAATGTAATAGAATGGAATCACTTTCGGTGCTGCGATCTCATGGGAGCAGCCTATCCCTGGCAAAGGGAGGCGTGGCCTGTACCCAGTATATCGATAGTTGTCCAGGCAAAGTTCACTCTCTAGATCTCCTGCACGTTCATCACCGACCGCCAGTTCTTGGAACATATGCCTGCGGAAGCCTCCAGCCGGCCGCCTGACCTACAGCTTTGGGATTTTCCCAGCCCAATGGGAAATGTATTTCCTTGTCAAAAATCTCTTTATAGACCTCTGTATCTATTTATGCAGACAGTAAAGCCTGTGGGAGCTGGGGCTTGCTGGCACTGCCTGTGTTTCTGGGTGCCACTCTGACAGGGTGCAGTCTGACCATGTTTCTATCCCTCTCTGTAGAAGCAAACTATCTGACACTGTTTCCCTAGGCAGATTTCCGTCATACCCAGGTCTCAGCTTCTGCAGGTGTTACTGTATGTGTTCCTGAGTTTTTGTGCCTCTAGGGAACTCAGACTGAGACACACCCCACAGCCAAGGGCTCCCCCCAAAATGCACTGAGGCGAAAGGCAAATATGGGAAAGAAGCCAGGTGCCCACACTGGAAGCAGGGAGGAGGGGACACTCACCTGGCAGGTGGGGTGGCCTGTGTGGATTCACCAGACAGAGAGTTGGATGCCAGGCACGCTGGGCCAGCTGCAGGGTCCACTGCTCTTGAACCCACATCTGCCTCGTGAGGCATCTTCCCTGAAGAGAGAAGGACCGTGGGAGCCATCAGACACCTTCCCATTTACCCAGTTGACCTGTCTGATGGTTAAGTTTACTATGTATCCACTTGGTTGGCCAGATAGCAGATTACTTGCCATTCCGGAATATCACGCCATGTCAGCCGCAGTCAAGAGATCAAATGATGCATTGCACCAGGTAAATCTACCACACAAGACCTTTTTAAAAACAGTTTTATCTGCACATAATCCACATATCATCTCATGCAACCGTTCATTGGTACCAAGAAGAGTAGTACAATCATTACCACACTCCGTTTTAGGACATTTTCTTTTATTCTCCTACCCACCCCCAATTAAATGGCCTTTAAAATGAGTTGTCTCCTCACATTCAGGTCCTGCGCTCCCTCCAAGACCTCTTTAAAGTGTCGAAGAGCAGGACATCACTTTGAGGACTAAGGGGCACTTGCCTGAAGCCACGGTCTTTCAGTGCCCACATAGGCACTTGAAAGATACACAGCATTCTATCATAATCCCAATTCCCCTTTGCAAACCTGACTAACACGGCGCATGCATACGGGTACAGGTAAGAGCTGGAAACACAGGGAATCCAGGACAGATGAGGCCCTCAGGACCAATATTGAGAGTAGCCATACCAGGAGGGGAAGGGGAAGGTGAGGGGAGAAAGCGGGAACCGATCACAGTGATGAACAACAGAGAAGTGGGTGAAGGGAGACATCGGTCAGTGTAAGACATGAAAAAAAATTATAAATTATCAAGGGTTCATGAGGGAGGGTAAAAAATGAACTGATACCAAGGGCTGAAGAAGAAAGAAAATGGTTTGAGAATGATGATGGCAACAAATGTACAAATGTGCTTGACACAATGGATGGATTGTGATAAGAGTTGTAGGAGCCCCCAATAAAATGATTTTTTAAAAACTTAATTAAAACATTACTATTTAAAATTTTTTTAAAAAGATGCACAGCATTGAACAAGGAGACCTGAGAAAAATGGATGCCTTGGGAGGTTGGCTCTCTACAGTTCCACAGGCCGCGTGGTACTTACATAATTCCATGTCCATTTGACAAATTGGTTCTAGGGGTGGAGTCCAGCCTGACCATCAGGTCCCGGCCTGAATGACACCTCCTGGTGGGCCTGGCCTTTTTATGAGGGTTCTGGGAACACTGTGCTTCACATTCCTGGTGACAAGCCACATGGAGCCACGCTGATAAGAGCCAGAGCCCTGGGGATGCCTCCAGTACCACTGGACCCACAGGACTTTCCACTCACCGGCCTGTGATCCTCCTGCATTTGGCATCATTGCATGTGCTGCGTGAGTCTGAAGAGCTAATATCAGACTTGTCTGCTAAATATCGAACTTATGGACTTGATTTGGACTGGGCAGGGATGTCTTATTGATGCATAATTACTTCTTGATATAAAGCTCTTCACACACATATATGAGTGTCTCTGGATTTGTTTCACTAGGCAACCCAGACTAACACAGGCTGCTAACCACACGGTCAGCTGTTTAAAACCACCAGCCGCTCAGGGATAGGAAAATGAGGCTATCTAGTCCCATAAAGATTCACAGCCTCAGAAACCCACAGGGCAGTTCGACTCTGTCCTATAGGGTCGCTGTGAGTAGGCGTGGACTCGACAGCAGTGAGATTGGTCCAGTGTTGAGGATCCCACTAAAACTCAACAGAGCCGGGGGGGAGGGGAACCCACCTCAACCAGACCGCAGGAATGTTCTAGAGCAGGGGTCGGCAAACTACGGCTGCGGCTCTTCCGTTTGTACATCTGGCTCGGAAGTAAAATTGAAAATGAAAGTAAAATGTTCGTAGTTTCATTTCCAAACATTTTAAAGGATATGATTCAGACCACGGTGATTTCATTTGTAAAAATAGATGTATGGCTCTCGGATGATTTTCAACTTGCTGGGAGGGACAGGATTGGCTCTTCCATCTCAAACATTTGCCGACCCCTGTCCCAGAGTGCTGGGCATGGTCTCTCGTGGGTACCAGCTGAGTCAGTACCAACTCCCGGCGACCCCACCTGACCGAGTCCAAGTGCCCCATAGGGTTTCCTTGGCTCTCATCTTCATGGGAGCAGACCAATCGCCAGCCCTTTCTTCCGCGGAGCTACCAGGTGGGTTCAAACCACTCACTGGCTTCTCAATGAGTAGCCGGGTACTTAACCTGTGTGCCACCAGGCCTGTTGAGCCTCAGGACTCATTGCTCTGACATCTAGCTCATGCATCCATCTGACTCCTGGTGACCTCATGGACAGCAGGACGGCACTCGGCCCGGCCCTGCCCCATCTTCTACACTTCTGGGTGTTCCCAAGATCATTGCTGTGGCTGATGTGTATTCTTGAGTGGCCTCCAGCCTGGGGGACCCATCTCTCTGTTCTGTTGTCACCCACAGAGTCCCCGTTAGCCAGTTTTCAAAAGCAGGCCCCCAGGCCTTTCTTCCTAGCCTGTCTCCATCTGGAAGCACTGCCATCTCCCCGGGGTGACCCCACGGGTATTTGAAAGCCTGGGCTGGCATGACGTTCAACAACACAGCCAAGCACAAACCATCACAGTGTGACAGGTGTGGAGACAGGTAAGTGTGTTCATTAGTCCCCAATACAAAGAGGTTTACGGTGGTAAACTGTTCGCAGTAGTTACCTTGGCCTGGCAGAAAAGAATGACTCATTACATACATACATATGCAGGCACACCCATACATGTACATCTGTAGATACAGACTCGCTGGTGGTGGACGCTGTCCATTCTGACGCCCGGCCAGCCTGTAGGCAGAGTGGGACTGACTGTCCCCCGCGGACTGGCTTCCTATGCTCTGGTGTTTATGGGAGCAGAGTTCCAAGTCTCGCTCTCTCGGAGCAGCAGGTGGGCTTGAAGGGCCCACCTTTAGGTTAGCAAGAACCCAACACCACACCTGTGGCTGTGGAGTCAATTCCGACTCCCAGGGACCCCACCGGAAGGACAGAGGAGGGCCACGTTCAAGAGTTTGCTGTGATGTCATCTTGATGGAGGAACCCTGGTGGCATCGTGGTTAAGTGTTGGGCTGCGATCCACAAAATAAGCAGTTTGAAACCACCAGCCGCTCCTCGGGTGAACAATGAGGCTTTCTGTTCCCGTAAAGAGCCACAGTCTTGGAAACTCTCAACTCAAGGGCAGTTCTAGCCAGTCCTATAGGATCGCTGTGAGTCGGAATCAACTCGATGGTTGTGAGTTTTGAGTTAGTTAATCACAGAGCTACCTTCCCAGCGGGTTTGAAGGGCCAACCTTTCACTCCCTGCTGATTCCAACTCACAGCGACCCCCTGGGGCAGAGTTACAGCAGCCCGGTGGGTTTGTGAGGTTGTTAACTGTGTACTGGAGGAGACAGCCTCATCTTGCTCCCTTAGAAGCAGCTGGTGGCTTTGAACTGCTGCCCTTGTGGCTAGGAGCCCCACGTGTATAACACCACCAGAGGCTCCCTGGCAAAAAGCAGCTCTTCAAGACCTGTTGGTGTGGAGTTGATCCGGATTCCCAGTGACCCTGTGGGGCCCCAGAGCATCCTCCGCGGTCATTGGATGGGAGCAGACTGTCATTGCTTTCTCCTGCCGCTAGGGGAGCCAGCCCTTTGACGGTCAGGGGAGTGGCACGTTAGCCCCTGTGCCCCAGGGCTGTTTCAGGGTTAGCAGCGGGCATTAACCATTGCACCACCAGGCCCTCTCTTTCGTTCCTATGCAAACATTTCTGTGCTGTTTAAATATTTAACAGGCTTTAGAAACAATCCCATCTGCCGAGGGATCACAAGGCACCCTAAACCGTGCGCGATGACGTCCACACCAGCATTTACTTAGGGGTCGTAGGGACAGTGGAGCTCGGTGCCACGCCTTTCGAGCCCTCCACCCTCCACCTTGGGGTAGGAAGTTAAGGAGACACTGGATAATCCGCACAGCTTCCCAAACTCACCGGAGTGCCCCCCACCCCCACTCATTCTGTCCCTGAGCCCCCCACCCCCCTTTCCAGGTCAAGCTCTTCCCGGGCCTAGCCCGAGTCTCCACCCCCAAGCCAGGAAAGGCTTCAGCAAATGTTTGCCCACTGGTGTGCCAGACAGGTAAAGGCCAGACACCAGGTGGCCTTGGGAAAGCCCTGCCCAGCGAGACATTGACAGAGGTTGAGGTGCTGACCCATCCCACCATCTGTCCCCTGGGCGGCTTCCATCTGACCCCACCCCCTCCAGAGTGCTACTTGTCCCTGCCCATCTCCTGAAAGTCCACCTGTCAACTGCTGGAGGGATGCGGGGAGATTCTGAGCATCTGCTCTTGTAATGTCTAACACTGAGCCAGCGTCTGCTGTGTGCTAGGCACCCCCAAAGCCTCCAGGGCCCCCCAGCGCAGTGCGCCCTTAAGAGAAGCCGGCAATAGCGACAAGGTGACTTCGAACCACCCAGATGTGTTCTCTGACGGGGTGTCATGGGGGGATGTGGTGGGGCCTTGAGGGGGACAGGTCAGAAGCCGGAACCTGGTCTTAAACGCCCTGCAGCCCAGTGGATTCCAACTCAGCCACCCCAGATGGCAAGAGTGGAACCGCCCCAGAGGGTTTCCAAGGCTGGGATTCTTTGCCGAACCGTGACCTTCTCCAGAGGGAGAGCGGCCGGTGGATTTGAACCCCAGACTTTGCATGTTCACAGCCAAGTGCAAACTGCTGAGTCACCAAGGGCTAAAGCCAGCGGATCTGCGTTGATTCTGGAGGGTGTGCCCCCTCCTCAAGTTTAGGAGAAGCCTCTGCCACTGGTCTGACTGCCCCTTAGGAGGTGCGCTGCTAAGTGCTAGGTCAGCAGTTCAGAACCACCAGCCACTCCTGCGGAGGAAGACAACTTTCTACTCCAGGTCAAAAATGACAGTCACGGAAGCTCACGGGTGGTTTTCCCCAGTCCTAGAGGGTCGCTATGAGCCCGTATAGACTGGAGGGCAGTGAGTTTACTGCGGCTACATTTTCCTACCTCAGCACCTGGGGGATTCAATCACCAGCCCATTCGCTAGCAGCCACTGGGCCACTCGACTCACTACAGAAGCAAAAGTCAAATGAAGCCGTTTTCCCTCGGAGGGGCTCCGACTACCCCCCCCTGGAAGACCAGCCTAGCAGCTAACCCGTGTGCCACCACCAGGGCCACTCCTTAAAGATGACCACTAAGAAAACGTCACCCACGGAGGGCAGTTCCACTCTGTAACACACGGGGTGCCAGCAGCGGCCAGTGGAAGGTGACCACGCTTTGGGAACCTCGAGGCTGCCTCCCTAGGGCTCTTGTCTTTCGGTCCCAGGCACCCTCATGATAGGGTCTTTCAAGTGGGTAATACCTCGGTGCTTGGCTTGGCTTGGCACGAGAAAGAATTCCCACTGCAGCCTGATTTGTAATCCAAGGGGGTCTTTACGAAGGACGGGGGAAGTTTCAGGTGTTAGAGTCTCAAAAGAGAGCACGCTATTTCAGGGAAGCGTGCCAGGCCGTGCAGACGCCTCGCTGGGGCTCACAAGGGAACACGGGCAACCTCATGAGACTGGGCGCCTACACGAGGTGACCTGAGGCCAGAGTGCGGGCACAGGAGCAGGGTGAAAAGAGAGGAGAGAGTCCTCTCCTATCTGCCACTGACAACGAGCCGGGGAGTCCAAGAGCCCACCTTCTCGCTGCCAGGATATTTCACACCTCTGGCTGGGGAGGCATGGTGGAAGGCCTTGGTCGACCTGTTGACTGATTTAAGGCCACCTGGGTGGGGTCATGAGCCTGGGCCTAGTTTGGGCCCCCAGGAGTAACGCCCACCTGGCTGGGGCCTGGGGGAGGGGCCCTGAATTGGAGCATGCCCAGTTAAGGTCTTTATGGGTGACTAATGGTCACCTGATTTTCCTCTCCCAACTTCCCGTAGGGGACCCTGGGCAGGCATGGGAGGGACAGTCCCCTCTATCCTCTCTGGCTACCTAACCCTCACAGCCGGACTCCTGCTGGTCTGGCCTCTAGCTTGTTGCAGAAGGAAGGGGTAAGGGAGGGGGTGCACCAGGTGGCTGCCTTGCTAATACCCCGCCCAGCCCCACATCCGGCCACCACCGGTGTCCCTGGAGCCCAGCCACTTCCTAGCCCTGGTTGGCTGGGAGAGGGACAATGTTAACTTGGCTGGGTTCCCGCTGGCGCCAGCCTCGGAGTGCAAACCTGAGGGACGTTTCTCGGGCGGTTTCACTCCAACTTCTCCAGCTAGTGCGCCTTTCCAACGGGGTTCCACCGTTGGAGCTCAGTGGCCGATGGTGGCTAGTGAGTCTGGTTTTGGGCAGCACAGTCTAGGACGCCTCCACCGTGGGGCCACACCTTCTGGCGCCTAAGGTCTCCCTGGCTCAGCCCGACCACCTTCCCACCCCCTAGGTACAAGCAGTACAGCTCACAGAGTAAAACCGGCTCTCCACCACTTTCCCTCGCAAAGCTACAGTACCGCTGGGTTGGGTGCAGGTGTGAGATTACCAACATCCTGTTGTTGTTGTTGTTGTTGTTGTTGTTGTTGTTGTTTGGTGTCCTGGAATCGATTGACCACACACACACACACACACACACACACACACCTGGACAGCATAGAATCCGCCCTGCCCCCCACCCCCAAGGTTTTTCCCTGGGTAAAGCGCCAAGCCTAGCTTCTGCAGAGCCTCTGGGTGGGTTCGAACTGCCACCCTCTCCATGAGTCTAGCGAGCTGAGCGCCGGTCGGTCGCAGCGCTGGCAACACCTGAACCCCGTAGGTGCGTTTCGCATTTGGGGAAACTGAAGCGCAAAGAGCAATGGGGATGTAAGCGTGGAGCCGGAGAGAAAGCCTGTATCTGAGGCCTGACAGCAGACCCCAGGGGGCGCAGATGCCCTCTCCACCGGTTCCCGCGGGCAGACCCAGTCTCCGACCCCTGGTGGAGGCAGCAGGAAGCCTAATTAGCACCAGAGACCCCCACCCCACGCAAGCACCTTGTCAGGGCCAGGAGCTGCGGGCCCCCTCGAAGAGCCTCAACGGCTCCCCATTTCGCCCCTCGACTGTGCCCGCGGCGGTGCGCTCCGAGGGGCCCAGCAAGCGCGGAGCTTCCCACGAGAGCTCAAAGGATGCGGGATGGAGCCGCGCGGGTCGTCCCAGGAGAGCCCAGGTAATCCTAAGAGACTGGGAAGGTGGTCAGAGGGGGCCTGTCCGCGTTCAGAACTAGTAAGACCCTCTCACCCCCAGGGGCTGCCAGGGCCACCCCAGACAAGGTGAAAAAGGGGCGCGAGGCGAGGGGGCCACCCGGGGTTCCCCCTTACCTTGGGCACAGCTCTGCGCCTCCTGGAAAAAGCGGGGCAAGGACAGCGACGGCTGTAGCGGATTCTAGACGACAAGTCCAGAGCCAGGAGAGTGGCGGGCAGCGGGGCGGGGCCGGTACCTGGGCCAGGCCCCCACCCCTCACCCAGAGGAAGTCCCCGGAGCCCGCCTCACCCCACGCACCCGCGGGCGCGTGGCCAATGGGAGCGCAGAGCGGGGCCGCGCCACCCGCTGCTAGCCCCGCCCCGCCGCGGGGCCACTCTCGGTCACTGTCCGGATGACTTCGGGGAGGCAGTGGCTCTGACCTGATCCTCTGGTTTGCCCGCTTCAGGGGGCCCTTTTCCGCTTTCATATTAGCCCGACTTTGTCAAGTTGAATTCCCGGCTGGCAAACTCTGGAGACAGGGATGGAGGCGTCCAGGTGCGCCCACGAGGGTTTTGCATTGCAACCCAAATAACGCATGGGGAAGAAAAGATGAATATTAGGAGCAGGCTTAACGAGAAAAACAACAGACCCCCAGAGACATCCTCTGGAATGAGGTAACTCCACCCACCCTGGCCCACAAGCCCTTTCTTTGTAACCAAATTGTCAAACTGCAAAAGGGTTTGAAAAGATCTTGAAGAGTTCATCCGCCTCTCACCCCAGACCTCCTTTCTCCGGGATAGTGAATGAGGAACACGGATGGTAGGGGGTTTGGTGTCTGCCGCACTGTGATGAGTGGATCCTGACTCATAGCGACCGCATAGGACAGGGTAGAACACCCCGTGGGTTTCCAAGACCACAAATCTTTACCAGAGAAGAAAGCCTCCTCTTTCTCCCAAGGAGCAGCTGGTGGTTTCGAACTGCTAATGCATAACACCTATGCCAGCAGGGCTTCTGATCTTGCAGTTAGGTGCCAAATCGGAGTACCACTGGCCACTAAGATTCTCTCCTCCCTCTGCTTCTCTCTCTCTCTCCCCCCACCCCCTCCTTTCCTCCCTCCCCCTCCTCATCACCTCTCTCTCTCTAGTGAATTGCCTGCCCCCAAACTCAAACTCCCTGCCCTCCAGTGGATTCCAATTCTGACTCACAGCGACCCGACCCGAGAGCACAGGGAGAGCTGCCCCTGTGGTTTCCGAGATTGCAACGCTTTACTTGAATAGAAAGCCTCCTCTTTCTCCCAAGGAGCAGCTAGTGGTTTCGAACTGCTAACGCATAGGCCCTATGCCAGCAGGGCTTCTGTCAGGGGGACCCTTTCAGACACAGAAGGAAACCTTGCTCCGTCCTGTGCCGTCTTCACAATGGTCCCTGTGCTCGGAGGCCTTGTGGCTGACCCTGTGGACGCCAGTCCCTTCCAACCTGGGGGAGGGACAGGGGGCTCACCTCCCAGCACTCCAGCAGACAGGATTCTGTTGGGTGCATGCTGTTGTTGTTGTTAGGGGCCATCGGGTCAGCTCCGACCCCTGGAGACCTCATGCACAAGAGAAGGAAACACTGCATGGTCCTGCCCCGTCCTCACTCTTGTTCCCGTGCCTGAGCCGAGTCATGGAGCCACTGTCCATCCAGCTCTTGAGGGCGTCCCTCTCTTTTGCTGCCCTTCCACTTTCCCACGATTTCCCTCCCCAGGGACTGGTCTCTCCTGGCAACATGTCCAAAGCATGTAAGACGGAGTCTCGCCATCCTGGCCTCCAAGGAGCACTCTGGCCGTACTTCTTCCCAGACACACGGGTTTGTCCTTCAGCAGTCTAAGGTATAAACTCTTGCATGAATGAAACGGAGCCTTACAAGTATGTGGGCATGGGGTCAGGAGACCAGTCCCCGGAGAAGGACATCATGCTAGGGGCAGCGCCAAAGTGGAAGACTCTCAAGAACATGATTGACACCATGGCAGCAGCAATGAGTTCAGGCATAGGAATCCTTATGAGGTTGGCACAGGACGGCAGGTTTCGTTCTGTTGTGCATAAGGTTGCTATGGGTCAGAACCATTAGCACCTCACTACATAGCAGCAACGAGGCAAGTACCTTTCATGACAGAACTGAAATGTCTTTCTCATTATTTCCAGGGTTCAAAGTCCTCTTCCATGCAAATGCAGGTGCTGCCAACAGGTAAACATTCACCGAGTGGCCAGAAGGTTGGTGGTTCAAACCCACCCTAAGCGAGGTACCTCAGAAGAAAGGCCTGGCGAGCTGAAAACCCTGGGGGGCAGCTCTGTTCTGCACGCACACAGGATGGCCGTGGGCCAGGATGGACTCCAGCAGCTCACAACAGCCACCACCACGTCACTGTTTGATCCTCCCCTGACCGTCTCGGAGGGAGCCCGAGTGGCACAATGGTTAGGTCTGCAAGGTTGATAGTTCAAAACCATCAGTCACTCTGTGGGAGACAGACAGGACTTTCTATTCCTGTAAAGAGTTACTGTCTGGGAAACTCAGGGGCCGTTCTACCCTGTCCTATAGGGTCGCTGTGAGTCGGCATTGACTCCATTGACTCAATGGCAGTGAGTTTGGTTTTTTTGTTTGGTTGTTTTTTAACGGCTCCAAAGGAGTCTTGGTGATGTAGTGAGTTACACGTTGGGCTGTTAACTGCCAGGTCAGCCGTTCAGAACCACCTGGTACTTTCAGGAGAGAAAGAGGAGGCTTTCTACTCCCCTAAGATTTACAGTCTCAGAAACCCACAGGGGCAGTAGTTCTACCTTCTGTGAGTCGGAACTGACTGGGTGGCAGCGAGTTTGATAACTGCTTAAAAGAAGCCCTGGTGGTGTAGTGGTTACACATCAGGCTTCTAAGTACAAGGTCAGCAGTTCAAAACCACCAGCTGCTCTGAGGGAGAAAGATGAGGCTTTCTACTCCCCTACAGATCTATAGTCTCAGAAACCCACAGGGGCGGTTCTACCCTCTGTGAGTCAAAAGGGCTCAACAGCAGTGAGTGAGTGAGTGTAACTGCTTAAAGTCACACCACATTGTCATTTCACTCTGTGACTCCACCCCCAAGGCCCCCTCCCACACACACCCCTCCCCACACAATTTTGTTCGGCTTTTTCCTTCCTGTTTTTAACTTCTCATTGGAGATTGACTCTTGCCACCCCTTCACCACATTCCCAATGTCTCCCACCTTCTTCCTTGGTCTTTTTAGTTTCTTGTTTCTAATGCGTGCATATCTGTCACATGTTTTGGACTTGGGATCAGAAGAGACCGGTCCCCGGAGAAGCTCTTCTTGTGGGCAAAGTAGAAGGCCCACCAAGGAGAAGACCCTCGATGAGCTGGGTGGCCCCGGCGGCCACAGCAATGGGCGATGGCTGGGGGGTGGCGAAGGGCCCGGCAGGGTTGCCTTCCATTGTCCACAGGGCCACTGTGACTCAGAGCCAACTGGGGGGCCCCCAACAGCCACCGACCCGTCCTTAGTTTCTTCCTGAAGTGTGTCGATTCCTCTTTTGATGTGGACCGTGGCTTTCTGGTTCAGCTTGGTGGTTTTCAATCTGCAAAGAATGAACTCGATCAAGTAAGACCCCACCCGCGTCATCGTCCTCCCAGGCCCTGTGGGTGGGCTGGCAGGGCCTCAGCCATTCTTGTGGGGCAGAATCTAATGTGACGGTGAAGAGGGGCTAGGATCAAATAAGCTTCTGGTCACTTTCAGATCTGGGCCGTCACCGTAGTAACCTGGCTGGCTTTGGCCCACTTCAGGGTCATCCATTGAGTGACCTGTCTATGTTTTGGCACCTTTAGTATGAAATCCTCCTCCTCCTCCCTCCACCCCTTCTGCATACTCCTCCCCCTCTTTATCCTCCCCGCTCCTCCTTTCCCCCTCTCCCTCCTCCCCTCTCCTCCTCTTCCCCTACTCCTTTTACGCCCCTTCCCCCTGCACCTTCTATCTTCTTCTTTTTAAAAAAAATCATTTTATTGGGGGCTCGTACAACTCTTATCACAATCCATCCATCCATCCATTGTGCCAAGCACATTTGTACATTTGTTGCCATCATCATTCTCAAAACATTTGCTTTCTACTTGAGCCCTTGACATCAGCTCCTCATTTCCCCCTCCCTCCCCGCTCCCTCCTCCCTCCTCCCTCATGAACCCTTGATAATTTATGTTATTATTTTGTCATATCTTATACTGTTCGACGTCTCCCTTCACCCACTTTTCTGTTGTCCGTCCCCCAGGGAGGAGGTTATATGTAGATCCTTGTAATCGGTTCCCCCTTTCTGCCCCACCTTCCCTCCACCCTCCCGGTATCGCCACTCTCACTACTGGTCCTGAAGGGATTATCTGTCCTGGATTCCCTGTCTACCTTCTTTATAAAAAAAATTCCCCCAAACTTTATGACAGATATCATATTGCTCCATAGTCCACTCACATCAAGCAGTATTGTACAATTACTACTACCATCAGTTCAAAACATCCGCTTTCTTCTTGAACTCCTTGATCTCATCTCCCCTTTAATGTACCCCACAGGAACCCTTATTCCACGTGCTACCTCTGTGGGTTCACCAATCCTGGGCTTCATATACTGAAAAACAGAAACACGTGAAGCAAAAATCCAAGAGGGTTACTCCTAATGACAAAATACATCAGAGCTAGAGCCGAGTGAGAAGAAGCAGGAAAAGATCCATAAGATGTTGAAATCCAGATCAGGCCCAACGTGGATGGGAGGGATCAACTGACAAGGTTTGAACCATTCAGGTCGGGCTGATCCTTTGGATCTCCTGTAGGTCCTGTCTCCAATGCCCCCTGTTTGGTAACCAGTTCACTCACCGTCCCTCCATTATGGAGAGGGGGAACCTTTTGTTACCAAAACAATGTTCGTAGACAGTGGTCCTCAACCTGGGGGCAATGTTGCCTGCCAGGGACCCTTTGACCATGTCTGGAGACTTTTCTTAGCTGTCAAAATTGTAGGCGTCCAAAGGGGACCCTGCCTTCGCTCCCCTGCGCTGCTGGAACAGAAGCTCCACATGAGGGTGGGGCGCAAGAGCACACAGGCTGTTGACTCCCATGTGTCCCAGGAGAGCTGGGCTGCAGGGGGTTCCCGTGGCTGCTTTTTTGGTGGGGGAGTAGATTGCCAGGCCTTTCTTCTCAGGCGCCTCGGGGTAGACCAGAACCCCCAACCCTTTGGTGAGCAGCTGAGTGTGTGCGTGGTGTGCAGAGGCGCTACGTGAAGGTCCTCAGGCTGCGGACATTGTGGACTTCCGTTTAGCCCGCCCCCGCCCCCGCCCCGCCATGAAAACAAGTGGCTACTGCTCTTCAGAGCTTTGCTGCTGCTGCATTATTGTGTGCGCCGAGCTTCAGCGTGTCTGGGACTGGTTTGTTGATTTTTTTTCATGCACATTCTTTAAATGATATTAGATGACCATTTGATGACCATTAGCTAGGAACCTTGCATCGCTGTTCCAATGTCCATTAGATAAGACCTGACAGCACTATGCCGACCTCCGTGGCCACGTTAGGCATGGAACCTGTGAACTGCGTGTGTACGGACTCACCGATGTTGCTGTCAGCGGCCGTTGAGTCGCTTCCAACCCAGAGCGCCCCTCTGCACAGCCGAACGAAGCACCGCCTGGTCCGACCCCAGCCTCGCCATGGTGGCTAGGCCTGAGCCCACTGCTGCAGCCAGTGTGTCCATCCATGTTGTCAAGGGCCTTCCTCTTTGTCGCTGCCCTTCTTCTTGACCAAGCGATGTCCGTCTCCAGGGACTGGTCTCTCCTGACAACATATCCACATGCCGACAGGGCTGAGGTTCATCCACGCTAGGGTGCATGCCAAACAAGTCGTGTTTCCATGGGTCTCTGAGGTCCCTGGACGGCTGCAGACAAGGTCTCTTGGTCATACCCTTGTCTTCGTCTCATCAAGGTGCCCGGGGGGAAGAAGTCCAATCAAAGCAGTGGCTCCCCAGGGGATCTGCGGGGCCAGTTCAATTCAAGGCTTAGGAGTTCTCTGAGAGTCCATAGGGGTCAGCTTGATAGTTCCCGGAGGACACAGGACGCTTCACGGGGGTGTATTAGGAAGATGTTTTAAGAAACCGAAAACAGCATCCGTGGGGAAAGTTGTGCGTAGGGATTGTTTCCCACCACGACTGGAGGGGTTGGTCACTCCTGACAGGTCCAGAGTGTTGCCCTGGCCTCTAAGGAGCACTCTGGCCTTACTTCTTCCAAGACAGATCGGTTTATCCGTTTAGCAGTCCGTGGTACTTTCAATAGTCTTCGCCAACCCCACTATTCAAATGCACGGATTCTTCTCCGGTCTTCCTGATTCAATGTCTGGCTCTCACCTGCATGTGAGGCGATGGAAAATACCATGGCTCGGGTCAAGGGCACCTCAGTCCTCAAAGTAACCACCTTGCTTTTCAACACTTTAAAGAGGTCGTGTACAGCGGATTGACCCAATGCAATACGTCTTTTGATCTCTTGGCTGCTGCTTCCATGAGCATTGATGGTGGATCCAAGCAAGACCCAATCCTTGATCATGTCAACCTTTTCTCCACTGATCATGATGTTACCTGTTGGTCCAGTTGTGAGGATTTGGGTCTTCTTGACGTTGAGTTGTCATCCGTCCTGAAAACTGCAATCCCGGATCTACACAGGTTTCAAGTCCTCCTCAATTTCAGCCAGCAAGGTGTGTCATCTGCCTGTAGCAGAGGGTTACTAAGTATTAGAGAGAAGGATAGGATACAGCATCTTCAGAAGCGTGTGGACCCAGGAGGAGGAGCTGTCGAGAGACAGTGACTTCACATTGTGAGGATGCTGTTATTGGGAGGGGCATCAGTTCGGTGCCACATCCTGGAGACCTTGCTTAGGACAGAAGGCAACTCTGCCCGGTTCTATGCCATCTCCACAATTGTTCTTATTTCTGAGCCCATTGTGGCAGCCAGTGTGTCCATCCATCCTGTCCAGGGTCTTCCTCTTTTTCCTCTCCACTCTAAGCATGATATCTGTGTCAGGTGGGGTTGTCTAGAGAAACCAATCCAGTGACAGCTCATGGACGTATAGAAAAAGAACTGCGAGAAGAATTAGTACCAGCAAGCTGATACCAACTCATGGTGACCCTATAGGACAGGGTAGACGTGCCCCTGTGGGTTTCTGAGACGGTCCCGCCTCTTATAACATAAACTTATAAACTCTTACACAGACTAGAAACTCTTATAAGAGTAAACTTGTAAATGCTTACAATTTATCAACTCTTAGATGTAGTCTTTCTCCTGAGGAGCGGCTGGTGGCTTTGAACTGCTGGCCTTGCAGTTAGCAGCCCAACTCGTACCCACCACACCACCAGGGATCCCTTATACATATACATGCAAGAAAGAGGGCTCCCGAGTGGGAGTGGTCAGGAGTGTCCCGACCACTTGCACGAGCAGACACACCTTCCCCTTGTCCCTCTGCCAAGGCAAGGCAGCTTCAGCGAGGTCAATGTTTTACCTGCAAGAGCCAACAAATAGCAACCCTCATGGGCTGGGAGTGGGGCTGACCTTGGGCATCACGGTCTTCCCGGGGCCTATCTCCTCAAGCAACCCAACGAGGAGGTTTTGAAGTAGAAATGCAGACACGGTTGGCGTGAACGATTGAACCACTGACACGGTCACCATGTGCTCGGCGGCGGCGTGAAGGCAATGCTGCTTCTGTGGCAGTCTTTGGGATGTCAAGGAGAGAAACCAGTTCTACGTGAATACCCGTCATCCGCATCGGTGAGCTGCGTCCTTAAGTGAAAGTAATAAAAGCTCTCCTGCATCCTTCGGGTTTTGCATAGTGTGATAACTTGGCAGGAAAGGTCCCAGCGTCCCCGTTTAGAAGGGACATGGTGTTAAAGCTTTTACATTGAAATGGTTCTTCCATAAAGAAAACTCAAGGACAGTTTCATCTACTTTAAAAAAGAAGGAAAGAAAGAGCTTTAGATCAAGAAACCATCTTGTGTCAAGAAGATGTCCCAACCCAGTCCAACTCAGGTTCTACTGCCCGGAGGCATCATCGGGTTTGAAGGACAGGATGGCTCCCACCCGACACCTCCATGCAAATTCAAGGTCCGCCTAAGGGACAATGCTGCCAGTGTTAGCATCGGGTCCATAGGGCTACCGGGAAGTCCAGTTCATGCAACTATTATTCAAATGTATGTACCAGCCCCTAAAGCCAATGATGAAGAAACGGAAGAAGTCTACCAACATTGTCAGTCTGAAATTGATCAAACCTGCAGCCAGGATGTCCTGATCATCAATGGCAATCGGAATGGGGAAGTTGGAAACGCAGAGAAAGGATCCAAACCCCAAACCCACAACCGCCGAATCAATTCTGACGCACGAAGACCCTATGTAGAGAATCTCATCTTTCTCCCAAGGGACAGCTGGTGGGTTTGAACTGCTGACTTCGTGCTTAGCAGTTCAACGTGCTCCCAACAGCGCCACCAAGGTTCATCCGTGATAGGAAGGAAGCTGGAGATCGCATGATGGAACTTTGCAAGACTGGTGATTTCTTCATTCATACACTGTCCAAACAATCCTGTCTTGGAAGAGGTACAGCCAAAATGCTCCTTAGAGGCAAGGAGGGTGAGACTTCTTGTGCATTCCGGATATGGTATCGGGATGGACCAGTCCCTGGGAGAGGACACTGGAGGGACAGTGACAAAAGACCCTCGACAAGATGGATGGACACCGTGGCTGCCTCGATGGGCTCAAACACAAACAGTTGTGAGGATGGCACAAGGCTGGCAGTGTTTCATGCTGTCGTGCCCGGGCTCCCTGTGAATCAGAGCCAACTCGATGGCACCTAGCAACCACCACAACGACTACTTCATGGCAGAGAACTTTCTCCACATGCTGTGTTAGTCTGGGTTGACTAGAGAAGCAACTTCATAGACCGGTGTTTAGAAGAGAGAGCTTTATACGCAGAGTAATCATATATTAGAAAAACATACCAGCCCAGTCCAGATCAAATCCATACGTC
>NW_022111359.1:6458702-6464514 GCF_000313985.2 Echinops telfairi | reverse complement strand
TTCATCATTTCCCTGGTTTGCCGGTATTGCTGTAACAGAAGTACCTTTAACAAACAGAAAGGCAGCTGGAGAGGACAAAGTAACATATTATAATGAGAGGTGCAAAGACCTGGAATTAGAAAATCAAAAAGGAAGAACACGCTCAGCATACCCCAAGCTGAGAGACTTGAAGGAAACATCAAGCCCGAGTTGCAGGATTGAAGGATTCCATGGGCAAAATATTGAACGAAGCAGGATGCATCAGAAGAAGATGGAAGGAACACACAGAGTCCCTGTACCAAAAAGAACTGGTGGACGCTTGACCATTTCAAGAGGTAGCATGTGATCAAGCAGCCAGTTGTTCTGAAGGAAGAAATCCAAGTTTCACAGAAGGCAGTAGCCAAACACCAGGCTCCTGGAATTGACAGGGTACGGACTGAAATGTTTCCACAAGCTCATGAAGCCTTGGAAGCCCTTATTCACCTATGGCAGGAAATATGGAAGACAGCTACCTGGCCAGCCAACTGAAGAGACCCACGTCTGTACCCATTCTAAAGACAGGTGACCCAACAGCACATGAAAATAAGCAAGCAATCTCTTTGCTATCACATGCAAGCAGCATTTTGCGGAAGACAGCCAAGACATAGTTGCAGCAGGACATTGACAGGGAGCTGCCAGAAATTCAAGCCAGACGCAGAAGGGGACGTGGCACCAGGGCTAGCATTGTTGGCATCATGCGGATCTTGGCTGCGAGCAGAGAACACCAGAAAGGTGTTCGCTTGTCTTTTGTTGACTCTGCAAAGCCATTCAGCCGTGTGAATTATAATAAATTACGGGTGGCATGGAGAAAATGGAAATTCCAGAACCCTTCATTGTGCTCCTGTGGAAACCATACAGGGACCCAAAGGAAGAATGCATGCATTTGGATTATGGGCCTGGCAAAAAACAAAGAATATCGAAACGACCGTGGACTGCCAAGGAACACACAGGTCTGTCTTGGAGGAAGTACGGCCAGAATAGTCCTTTGGAGGCAAGAATGGCAAGACGTCTTCTGCTATACTTTGGGCGTGTTGTCAGGAGAGACCAGCCTTGGAGACGGACCTCATGCTCGTAAAGCAGAAGGGCAGCTGAAAAGAGGAAGGCCCTTAAGGAGATGGATGGTCACCATGCCGGCAACCTTGGGGTGCTTGGTCAGTTGTGTATAGGATCGCTGTGGGCCAGAACCAACCCGACGGCACCTGGCAACAGCAGCAACCACCCTGGTGGCGTAACAGCTAAGTACCAGGCTGCCGACCAAAAGCCTGGCTGTTCACACCCACCCGGCAGCTCTGCGGAAGAAAGACTTGGTGATGACTGGGTAATGGCTGACAACACCAAGCGTCCCATTGCTCCCCCCTTTCGTTTTCTCTGCTCTGTTTTGTTCCCTGGCCCAGCAGTCACATCATGCGAAACTCCATCCAACACAAGAAGCGTGGGAAGGGTCTGCGTCCCTCCTGTGTGCCGCTACCACCTCCCCCCAGCCCAGGTAAGGCTCCTGGGTTCCCACTGGATTCTTCCGACCTTGATGCAAATAATAAGCAAAGATGGACATGGGCCCTGCTTTCCCTGCCTGGGGCAGGGGGCAGTCTCCTCCACACGCTGATTTGCATGCTGGCTCCCCCCACCCCCCCCATATCACTTAGGCAATCTTTCCATCACACAGCCGCAGGGCTTTCCTTGTTCTGTAACAGGGCGATCCTTGCCCACTGCTGGGCCACAGCGGAGAAGCTTCCAGAAGGCTCTGGAATGTGGATGGGAAAATGGGACTGTCTGATTCTTGTGGAATCCAGACTTTCTGGAGTCGTGGAGGCTGGAGGAGCCCCCAAAGGCTATCGAGCTGAGATCACCTTTAAGCCTTACCCGTCCTCGCATTTGTGATGACGTTGGAGCCCAAGTGGTTGCAGCCCCTGTGTCCATTCATCTCACCAAGGGCCTTCCTCTTTCTCGCTGCCCTTCCGGTTTACCAAGCGTGATGTCCTCCTTCTCCAGGGACCGGTCTCTCCTGATAAGGAGTCTGAGGGTTAGGGGTTATGTCAACTAGCTGCTCCTGGATAAGGGTAGGGGTGGAGCCCAACCTGTCAATTGAGTCACCGCCTGATGCCATAGCCTTTGTGTATAAGAGAGAGTCCGCACAGAGTCGAATCCTCTTCAGCCCTTAGCCTTCTGTTGGAACTGGAGTTCGCGTCTGGGTCCTTGACCTCCTGTTGCATCCCCTGCCCATCCCAGGAGCCATCAGCAGACTGCAGATGGTGGATCCTGGATCCACTCAGACCTCTGCATCCACCAGCCTGGGCCCCCTGCTGCCTCTGCTTCTTCATCCTGCTTCCTGTTCATCAGCTTCTGCAAGCCTGACTTGACCCAGACTGGACTTGGCTCTTTCTGCCATTGTGAAACCCAATTCTATTTTTTTGCAATTTGTAACTGAAGGTTTAAATTTCTTTTCTTTTCTTTCTTTTTCACATTTCATTAGGAGCTCTTAAAGACAGTATTACAATCTATCGTTCCATTAGATCAAGCATAGTTGTGCAATTGCTGCCATCATCATTTTCAATACATTTTCTCTCTTCGTGAACTCCTTGAGAGCAGCTCCCCTTTATCCCTCCCTCCCCCACCCTACCTTGCCCCTGAACCCTTAATATATTATTATTATTATTAGCTTTTTGCCATAACTTACACCACCCAATGTATCCATTCACCTAAAATTCTGATGTTTGTTCCCCTGGAGTGGGGCTACACAGTCATCGTTGTTATCAGTTCTCCCTGCTCCCACCTGCTTCCTCCCCTCCCTCCCCGTACCCCTCAGGGCATTCGCAGGTCTAGCAAGGTTAGTGAGGTAAAACCAAGGCCAGACTTGGGGGGGTGGGGGAGGGAAATTTTAAAGAACTAGAGGAGAGTTATGTGTTTCATCATCACTCTACTGCACCCTGGATGTATCATCCCTCCTGTGTGTGCAAGCCATCTCTTTTCCTATGGACAACACATACAGGCACCAACAGCTTTGCTTCTCTTGAGAACCCAACCTAGCACGGTGTCCGGAGTCCATGAGCCAAAATCTCACCTTTCCGGCTTCTAAGGAGCGCTCTGGCTGTGCTTCTTCCAAGACAGGCGCATCTGTCCTTCTGCTCGTGCACCGGTATTCTTTGCCAACAGCACGTCTAGTTTAACCAGAGAAAGATGTCTGCCTGGGGCACGGTGCTCTTTGACGATCTATTGGATCCAACAGACAATGGCAACTCAAAAGGTTAGACGGGAAGCTCAGGGGGCAGGGAGTCTATGTTCCCGGCGGGGAGAGAACTCAGAAGAAGACAACGAGAACCTTGCAGAACTTGAAGAATGCCATCCGCGTCTTTGATTGGTTCATGTCGGGCTGGTTGAGAGGGTGTAGCTTCCGCTGGGTATACTCCTCACAACAAGAACAAAAAAAAATTCATTAATTAAAGCAACTATCGGAGAGCCCAGTGGAGCTGTGGGGGGAAGTGGGTTAAGCACTGGGCCGATAACCACAAGGTCAGCCGTTCCAAACCGCCAGCCATTCCACAGGAGGAACATGAGACGTTCTGTAAAGAGCTGCTGTCTTGGAAACCCTCAGAGGCGGTTCTGCTCTGTCCCGTGGGGGTCTCTGAGTCGGAACCGACTTGGCGGCAGCGAGTTTGGTTTTGTCGGGGAGTCCGCCATGGTGTTCTTTGCAGGGTCACCTCATTGTCCTGGGGACAACAGCCAGGTCTGCTTCCTTGTCCCTTTCCTCCATCAGCATCTCTTCCTGGAGCTCATGTTGCTGTTCAGTCCCGAGGTGACAAGACCAGGTTCTCCTGCAGGCCAGGCGTGCCATCCAAGTGCGGGATCAGGCCCCAGGGTGGGGTTCAGTCTGCCCCCATGAGTTCGAGCTGGTCCGTGGTCCCTGCTGCTGGTGAATCCAGTCCCCTAGAAGAGTTGTGGAAATCACCCCACTCTCCATGCCTGTGGCTGGGACCTTGTTTGTGATGATGAGGCCACTCATCCAATCTAAGCAGTGTCCCTGCGAATCCCTGGCTGGCACTGTGGGTTAGGAGTTGGTCTACCAACCGCAAAGGCAGCCGTTCGAACCCACCAGCTGCTCAGAAGCCACAAGGGCAGTTCTACCCTGCCCCGTAGGGTGGCCATGAGTCGCCATCGACTCCACGGCAGTGCGTTTGGTTTGGCTTGGGGTTGTGGGTCGGAATCGACTCGATGGCCAAGGGTCTCGTCTTTGCTGTTCATGAACCAAAAAGTGGGTGGCTCAGACCCGCCCAGTGGTTCCACGGAAGGACGGGGCTGGCTGGCATCTGCTTCCCTGAAAATGCTCTGCACCACGAGGGGGCGCCAAGAGTCTGCAGCTACTGGATGGCAATGGAGTTGAATTCTTGGCCTTAAATTCTTGGCGTCCGTTTAAGAAAAGACGAGTCTCCCAAAGAGAGCGAAGAGGGCTACGTAACGGTGGAGGCCGAGGATGGACGGGCGCGCCTGTAAGCGAAAGCACGCCGAGGATCGCAGGCGGATGCAGAGGAGGCCAGGGGCTCCGCCAGCGCGAGCAGGCCTCGGACCGCGGGGCGGCGGGAACCCTGACTCGGTGTTCGCGCGCCCTCTAGCGGCCAAGGGCGGGGACTCGTGCTTTTCCAGCCCCACCCTGATGCAGGTGGGAGCCCGGGAGGGCTGTGCGCAGAGGAGGGCTGGACTCTTGACTTCTTTTATGTCCGCCTAGCAAGCTCACCCGCCTGAGAACCCGTGCTCCAAGATCCAGGAAGGACGAACTTTTATTGCTGTGACATAGCCCTGGTGTCAGTTCCATCCCACAGCGACCCCATGGTCCTGCGCCATCCTCACGAGTGTTCTTATATTTGAGCCCACTGCGGCTGCCCCTGTGTGGATCTATCTCGTTGAGGGTCGTCCTCTTTTTGTGCTGCCCCTGCACTCTACCAAGCATGGTGTCCTTCTCCAGGGACTGGTCTCTCCTGACCACACGTCCAAAATATGTGAGACTATGCCTCGCCATCTTGGCCCCTGAGGAGCACTCTGGTGGTACTTGATCCAAGACAAATGTATCTGTTCCTTCCGCAGCTCAGTCTTCTTCGCTAGCATTGATTCAATCCCAATGTGTCGATTCTCCTTCGGGCTTCCTTATTCAATGTTCAATGTTCCCGTGCGTATGAAGTGATTGAAAATAGCCTGAGTCAGGTGCCCCTGGGTCCTCCGAGGGACATCTTGGCTCTTCAGCACTTTAAGGAGGACCTGTGCCGCAGATTTGTCCAATGCAACGTGTCATGTGATCTCTTGACTTGCTGCTACCACGAGCATTGGTTGTGAATCCGAGCAAGATGAAATCCTTGACAACGTCCATCTTTTCTCCCTTGATCACGATGTTGCCTGTTGGGAGGACTTGCGTCTTTACATAGGGTCACCGTCCAGACTGAAGACTGGAACCCTTGGCCATCACCAGTAAGGGCTTCAAGTCCCCTTTAGATTCAGTAAGCAAGGCTGTGTTATCAGCATATCACAGGTTGTTAACAAGCCTTCCTCCAACCCCGAGGCCACATTCTTCTTCGTATAAATCCAGTTTTTCTGATGATTCACTCGGCAGACACTCAATGCCCTCTATCGTCGATTCCTAGTGACCCTTTGAGACAGGGTTGAACTGCCCCCTGTGGGCTTCAGAGAGTAACTCTTATGAGAGTAGAAAGCCTCATCTTTCTCCCAAGGAGCAGTTGGTGGTTTCAAACTGTTGACCTCGAGGTTAGCTGCCCAAAGCATAACCAGTATGTAACCAGGGCTTCTCAGGAGC
>NW_022111359.1:6453560-6458285 GCF_000313985.2 Echinops telfairi | reverse complement strand
GTTTGAGCTGCGGCGTGGTTCCTGGGGTTGGCATGAGCCAGCACCGCCTGCGGGACCACATAGTACATGACAACCACATCTTCCCGTGACAACTAGCACCCTGCCATTTTTGTCATTGAAACGGACTACTCTAGTGTTTCTTTTCCCCCCAACCCTTAGGGTGTAAATCTCAAAAAACAAAAACGCTTTATTGACACCTAATCTACATATCAGACGATCCATTGGTTCAACCGCACATCAAGAAGAGTGACAGAATCATTACCACGATCCTGTTTTGATTCCTGAGTGGTTCTATGTGGGGCTGCTAACCTCAAGGCCAGCGGTTCGAAACCACCAGCCGCTCCTTGGGAGCAAGACGAGGCTTTCCACTCCCAGTCTCGGGAGCCCGCAGGGACAGTTCTGCCCTGTCTTGTCCGGGCACTGTGAATCGGCACTGACTCCAGGACAGCGAGTTGGGTTTCTTGACCCTCATTCGTTCTCGTCGCCCCCACCCCCACCCCTTCCTGTCCCCCTCCTCCTCTCTCTCTTCCTCCTTCCTCCCCTCTTCCTCTCATTTGTAGTCTGTTGGAAGCCTGGGCAGGCCATTCTCTTCCACCACTCGCTGGTTGCCTAGAAGTGGCACATTTGGCTGGGGGGAACCCGAAAAAAAAAAAGGAGGGGAAAGGTTTGAAAACAAAAATGTGTTTGGACTGGCTTCAGGCTGCCCCTTCGAAGGCTGTTTGGGGTCACGGCAGTCTGCTATGGAAATGATTTGGCTAAGCAGAGAAATGTACCAGGGAGAGGTGGGGGCATGGAAACCAGGAGAAATATTAAGCTCTTTGCGGCCCAGGTTTCCAAAACGCAGTCCTTAGGGCCCACGGTCCTTTTGTTCTGTCTTTGCAAAGCTGAGAGGCTCACGTGGGACCAAGTGAATAACAGCTCTTCAGCTCACTCGTCAACGCATAGATGCCCTCTCAAGTTCCACCTCGCTCCCTGGTTAATTAATTAGCCGCATCAGTTCAATAAAAAGTAGCCGTTAGGAAGATATCCTCTAGCAGGGCAATCCCTTCAGAACTGCGGAAGGAAGTCCGGTCTTGGATTTAAGGAGCCCTGGGTGGGGGGGTCTGGGTCAGGCTGCTAACTGCAAGGTCAGCAGTTCAAAACCACCAGCCTTTCGGAGGGAGAAAGATGAGGCTGTCTCCTTCCAGAAAGATTCACTGCCTGGGGGACAGTTCTGCCCTGTCCTCCAGGGTCACTGAGAGTCAGTCTTTTTGTTCTGTCTGCATTGCAAAGTGCTTGGCTGCTAACCTAAAGATCGGTGGTTCCAACCCACCGGCTGCTCTGTGGGAGAAAACCATGGCAGTCTGCCTTGGAAACCCACGAGAAGTCCTCCTCTGTTCTTTACGTAGAGGGGCAGCGGAAAAGAGGACGGGCCTCCGCCAGATGGAAGGACAATGGGACCAAAGGGGAGCCCTTGAGAAGGTGGAGGAGGTCTGTGTTCACCTTGAGGTGCCTTGGGGCAAAGGCCTGGTGAGCTACCTGCAAAAACACCAAAACCCTCCACCACCGCCCACCCTGTGACGAGCAGCTCTAGGCTGGCATACCCAGGGGCGTGGGGCCTTGGGCCCAGCTCCATGGCCACCTGGGGGTTCCAGCCGCTCACCCTGGTCTTGGAAACACAGGTTTGATTGGCTGGAGAAGAAGGGGAGGAGCTCAGGTTTCCTTGTCTATGTGAGCAGAAAACTGGTCCTTCCTGGTGATGATGCCTGTACAGAGCCCTGGTGGAGTGGTGGGGTGACCTAGCTGCAGGGCAGGAAGTTCGAACCCTCGAAACTGCTCTGTGGGAGGACGCTGTGTCTGTTCAGCTCCCTCCAGAAGGCACGGTCTTCGAAACCCCACGGGTAAAGTGACCAGATTTTAACATGGGTCAAGCGGGACACCGTTGATAAAACTCCTATCCTGGCGAAACAGCCACCTGGCAGCCGAACACCGTATACCCTCGCTTGTCATGCATTCTTTCCAAAAAGCGGGACTTTTTAAAAACGCCGCTGGACGTGGGGAAAAATGGTTAGAAATAGGGACTGTCCCGCCAAAAGCGGGATGTCTGGTCACCTTACCCATGGGGCAGTTCCACCGTGTCCCGCAGGGTCACTGTGCATCAAAATCAACTCAGTGGCAGTGGGTTTGTGTTTTCTTGGAAGGCTGCTAACACGTTTCCAGGAGAGGCCAATCCCCGGAGAAGGACATCGTGCTTGGAGAGCATGGGGCAGCAAAAGCGAGGAGGACCCTCGACAAGATGGGTGGGCACCCTGGCTGCACCCCGGGGCCCAGGCACAGGGACCACTGTGAGGGTGATAGGAGACCCGGCAGGGTTTGGTTCTGCTGTGCCGGGTCACCCTGGGTCACAACCAACGCGATGGCCACAGCAGCCGCAGCATAGAGGTTCAGGGGATCCAAATGTAAACATCAAGGGGAGAGGCAAGCTTGCATCTGGTGAGGAGCAGGCTCGGGCCGGCCGATCCACAGAACCGGCCGGTGGGAAGGATCACAAAGCAACGCTAGCCTCCTGCCGACTGTTCCGGACTTCCTTAGAGGATGTTGCCGATCTTGCATTGGGTTTTGTTTGTTTGTTTGTTTACAGGGGAGGGGGTCTCTGGGAACCCTGGGGAAGCGTGGCTGTTGGCAACGGATGTCGTTTCCCCCAGTCGCCTCTGCTCCCTCCTGTGCAGCGTCACATGTTGGTCCTTCTCACACCTCGCCAAGGTTTCCTGTCCGTGACTCACCGCACCCTCACAGCCTACAGGAGCCTGCACGCCTAACTTTGGTGGGCACCAGGAAACCGAAAAAACACCAACCAGAAACATGTGGGTGCCTGCTTTTACTGTAGCGATCTGGAACACACCTGCCATGTCCGCAAGGTCTGCCTGCTTAGCTATGTGTGGATGGCGTGGCTAGAGAGCAGAGCGGCGGTTCTCAACCTGTGGGTCGCGACCCCTTTGGGGATCGAACAACCCGTTCACAGGGGTCGTCTGATTCATAACAGTCACAAAATTACAGTTATGAAGCAGCAATAAAATTATGATTGAGGCAGTCACAATATGAGGAACTGTATTAAAGGGTCACGGCATTAGTAATACTGGAAACCACTGGTATAGATTCCCGCCCCCCACTGCCATCGAGTCAATTCTAACTCATAGCGACCCTGTAGGACATGGTAGAACTGCCCCCGTGGGTTTCCGAGACGATGGTGACTCTTTAAGCCTCGTCTTTCTCCCTTGGAGCAGCTGGTGGTTTCGAACTGCTGACCTTGCAGGTAGCAGCCCAACACATTACCCACTATGCCACCAACGCTCCTTCTGTGAGTATGTACACGCACTACATATACATATCTAGAACACATGCACAGATCTGTCGATGCAGTGTGTGTATACAGTGAACCCTCATTTATCGCGGTTAATCGGTTCTAGACCCTACCGTGATAAATGAAATTCCGCGAAGTAGGATTCCTTATTTGTAAATCAAATATTTTCGTAGTTAGAGCATAGAAGACATGAAAAAACACCCTTTAGTCACCATTACACTCGTATTACCCAATTTATTAAACGAAAAAGGGAAAATACAGTAAAACTTTTTGGACGTTACAATGATCATTTATTATTTATTATATTATTTATGGCATCAAGCGTGTACAGTATGAGCCAATCAGTGGCAGTAATGACAGAGCATGCGCTGTTACGCAACAACCGCGATAGAGTGAAGCCGCGGAAGTCGAAGCGCAAAGTGGCGAGGGTTCACTGTACTCACAACTAGTTGTTGTTGTTGTTGTTGTTTGGTGCTTTCCAGTCAGCTCTGACTCACAGTGACCCCGTGCCCAGCAGGATGAAACACTGCCCGGTCCTGACGAGCATGACGGTGTTGAAACCCTGGGGCAGGCAGCTCCTGTTTCAGTCCATCTCTCTGACAGTCTCCATCGTTCACACGGGCCCTCGACTTTCCCAGGACAACGTCTTTCTCCAGGAACTGGTCTCTCCTGGTGACGCGTCCAAGGAGGGTGAGACACAGTCGTACCATCCTTGCTGCTAAAGAGCCTTCTGGCCTTCCTTCCCTCGGGACACCTTGGTTCATTCTGGCGGCCCGTGGCCTTAGTCCAGCGGTTCGCAACCTTCCTAATGCAGAGACCCTCGTGTTGTGGTGTCCCCCAACCATAAAATTATTTTCGTTGCTGCTTCATCACTGTCATTTTGCTACTGTGATGAAACATCATGTACATATCGGATAGGCAGGATGGATTTTCATTGTTACAAATTGAACATCATTAAAGCATAGTGATGAATCAGAAAAACAATATGGCATTCAATCTTGCGAAATATTTATTTCTAACGACAAGCAAATGAAATGTTGTCTTGGAGCCTGGTGGAGCATGGGTAACAGTCTTCAGGCTGGGTACTCGTAGGTGGGCGTATCTGCATGGGGGCTGACCTGCCTGGAGAGGATCGAGGAACGGTGTCTCGGTTCCTAAGACCATCAGAAATAGGTGTCCCCAGCATTCAAGCCAGGCGCGCCTCGGAGACTTTGCTTCAGAACGCCTCAAAGAGGTATCTAGTGGCAGATTGAGTCCTCGCGGGACGTCCTTTGATTTCCTGACTGCCGCTGGTGTTGCCGAGGAAAGCGAAGCCGTCGGCAGCTCCGTCTTTCCGTGGCGCTGTTCAAAGGCCCCGTGGGGAGGAGGGCTGTGTGCTTCCGGCC
>NW_022111359.1:6451021-6452580 GCF_000313985.2 Echinops telfairi | reverse complement strand
TCGTTGGAGCCCTGGTGGTGTCCTGGTGACGCATTGGGCTGTGACTCACACAGTTGGCAGTTCTAAACCACCAGCAGCTCCGAGGAAGAGAAACTGGGCTCTCGACTCCTGTGAACAGTTACAGTCTCAGGAACCGACGAGGGGGCGCTGTGAGTCCGCACTGGCTCGATGGCAGGGAGTTTGTTTGCCTTTTAAAAATATATATGTAATGCTTTTCACGAATATTTTTACATTTCAATCCTTTTTATTATTAAATACTTTCATCGGGGGCTCCTACATCTCTTATCACAATCCATACGTTCATCCAGTGTGCCAAGCACATTTGCACATATGCCGCCATCATCCTTTTCAAAGCGTTCTCTCCCCACCTGAGGGGCGTTTGGTTTTTGTTTACGGGGAACCGATGGCCTCATCTTTCTTCAGACGGCCTTGAACCCTGGGCCTTACGGTTAGCAGTTGAGTGCATACCAGGAATCCTCAGACACTCACTTCGGGTAGTTAGTTATGACAACCAAACATTTTCCGTACGCCCAGCTGGCAGGTACGGATATTCGCACAAAGCTGAAACTCTATCCTCTTTGACTGTCTGAACCGTCTCATGCATTCTGGTCAGGAGCCCTGCAGGCGCAAAGGGTGACTCATCGGGCTGCAAACTGCAAGCTGAGCAATTCAACCCCACCACTCGCCCCAAGGGGGAAGGAGATGCCCTGCTCTGGTCCCGACTTACAGCCTTGCAAACCCACGGGGGGCTGCTCTTCCCTTGTCCCTGGCGTCTCTGTGAGTCAGGCCTACATGGTTTCTGGAACGTTCTCAGGCCAGAGCCGCCATGATCACCCAATTACAACAAAACCATGCCAGCTTTGGGTGGTTGATTTTGTCCCATTTTTCTGGCTCCACTCTGGTGGAATCGTATTTGTGAACGTGTATCAATAGCTTTCCCGAGAATCACAGACACAAAAACTCACAGCCATCGAGTTGATTGTGACTCATAGGGACCCCGCAGGACAGAATAAGACTGCCCCTGTGGGTTTCCAAGACCGGGACTCTACGGGAGTAGAAAGCCTCGGCTTTCTCCCAAGGAATGGCTGGTGGTTTTGAACTGCTGACCTTGTGGTTAGGAGGCCCATGTGTAACCCACTACGCCACCACGGAAGAAGGAGCAAAGAAAAAGTCAAGGCCAGTTACAAATAAGGCTGTAACAAATAATGTGATTATTCCATGTCGGGAGACTTTCCCAAACAGTTACATTGTCAATAGTCACATAAACTAAGCAATATTGCATCTAAGCGGTCTAAAACACTATCACATTAGCCTACAATGAAAACTGGTGACGGTCCGGTAGGCAGCATCATGATAAGCAGAGAAATGATTGAAGTTGCTCTCTGCCATCCAGTCAATTCTGACTGACAAGCAGCCCATATCAATGGGTGGAACTGCCCTTGTGAGTTTCTGAGGCTATAAATCTTTTTATTCCCCTCTTTTTTCTCCTTAACTGAGGCTATGAGTCTTTACAGGATTAGAAAGCCTCATCTTTCTTCTCCAGAGCGGCTGGTGAGCTT
>NW_022111359.1:6448702-6450397 GCF_000313985.2 Echinops telfairi | reverse complement strand
GGCCATCTGTGGTCCTCATTCTTCAGACCGTGGTTCGTAGGTCCTCTCCTAGGAGAGGACAACACTGGCCGGCCCTTGTCACCATGTCTGGGACTTTCCCAGTTCTCAGACGGAAGGGATCCCCGTCCTGGGAAACCCCTCAGTCCAGGGCAAGCAGGACAGTGGTCACCCTAGAGAGCCAGTCCTGGCTGCTCCCTCTTAAGTGCCCACCCACGACGCATCCCCCCACCTGCCATCTTTCCACCTTTCCTGGCAGGTGGGTGGTGGTGGCCATGGTCAGTGACTGTTAAGTTGGCTCTGACTCATGGGGAACCCTGACAATGAGACAGAGCGCTGCCCGGTCCTGCGCCAGCGTCACAATCCCTGGTCAGCTCAGGGAAGGCCATGGTTGCTACCACTGTGTAGGGGAGGGGCAAGGGGGGCTCAGCTTCCAGTCCCCACCCCCATCCCCGGCTTCTAGAGATGGCCACACCTAAACCAAATTCACCTCCATCGAGGTGATTCTGACTCACAGTGACCCTATAGGACAGCATAGAACTGCCCCGTGTGTTTCCAAGCCTGTGACTCTTTACGGGAGTAGAAAGTCCCCAGCTGGGGGTTTCGAACCGCTGACCTTTCAGTTGGCAACCTGACTCATAACCCACTGTGCCACCAGGCCTCCCTGGAAGCAGTCCAGGTGGATTTAAAGGACTTGTCCCCACAAGCCCCGCACCCGGCGTGATGGCCGAGGACCCCCCCTGTGCATGGTGACTCCAGGTACGGCAGCTTTACTCGTTCTCCTGGAAACTTAGTCCTCAAAATGACATCTTTGGAGCAAATGTTTTGAGAAGGACGAGGGCAAGGAATGTACAAATGTGCTTTACACAACTGATGTATGTATGGATTGTGATAGGAGTCGTATGAGCCCCTAATAAAATGATTTAAAAAAAAAAGAACCGTACAAACCCCCAATAAAATGATTTTTTAAAAAGAAAGAAATATTTCACAATATATAATTACCCCAAAAAAGTACATTTATCCTTGAAAAAAACAAAACGACATCTTTGATGTTGAACACAATGAATTGGTCCCGGGATCTGATGTACAGTACTTATCCTTAGACAACAGCTCACGGCCATTGAGTCAGTTAGAACTCATGGCGACCCGATAGGATAGGAGAGGGTAGAGCTCCCCCTGTGGGTTTCAGAGACTGTAACTCTCTCTTTTTTTAATCTAAATGTTATTTTCAATTTTCAAAAATCATTTTATTGGGGGCTTGCACAACTCTTATCACAATCCATGCATCGATTGAATCCGGCATGTTTGTGCATATGTTGCCATCATTCTTTTCCAGACGTTTACTTTCTATTGAGCCCTTGGTATCAGCTCCTCTTTTTCCCTTTCCCCCACCCCCCTCACACCCCCCTGATAGATTGTACATTGTTATTATGTTCATCTCTCACACCGTGTCAGAGACTGTAACTCGTCACCGGGGTTAGAAAACCCTCACTTTTTAAAAAATTATTGGCCAGAGTCTTTATTTCACACTGAAAGCCCTCACTTCTGGAAAGTGACTGGTGGTTTCGAACTGCAGACCTTGCAGTCCACAGCCCAACACATAACCACGATGCCACCAGGGCACCTGTGTATTAGTCCTCTTAGACAAGAACTCACTGCCATCGAGTCGATGCTGACTCACAACGCCCCCTGTGGGCT
>NW_022111359.1:6445251-6447739 GCF_000313985.2 Echinops telfairi | reverse complement strand
TCTTTTCTAGTTTTCCTGATTCCATGCCCAACGTTCGCATGCCTATGAGGTGATTGAAATTGTCCTGGCTGGGCTCAGGTGCACCTTAGCCCTCAAAGTGACAACCCTGGCTTTTTAACACTTTAAAGAGGTCATTTGTCTTGTACCCAAGCTGCCTTACATTGAGTAAGTGTCAACTTGGCTGGGCTTTGACTCTCCGTATTTGGTCATTACCTCCCGATTTGTAAGCTGATATAATTATCCTATGTGTTGTCAGTCCTAACCCCCATCATGCTAATGAGGCAAGGTTACACTCTACTGGCTGTATCTTAAGTCCATCTCTTCTGAGACATGAAATTCCCCAACCAAGTGACAAGGAGAGACCTCTTACTACCAGTAATGAAGAGCGGGGCGTGGACCACATCCTTTGGACCAGGGGTCCCTGCGCTGAGAACCTCTGAGACCAGCTGTTCTCGACCTTCCTCATGACGTGACCCTTTAATACAGTTCCTCATGTTGAGGTGACCCCCCAACCATCACATTATTTTTTTCCATAAAATTATTTTCGTTGCTACTTCATCACTGTAATTTTGCTACTGTTATGAATCATCATGGAAATATCTGATAGGCAGGGTGTATTAACATCATTAAAGTATAGTGATTAATCACAATCACAATATATAATTATATATGGTGAAATATTCATGTGTTTTCCGATGGTCTTGGGCGACCCCTATGAAAGGGTCGTTTGACTCCCAAAGGGGTCTCGACCCACAGGTTGGGAACTGCTGTCCTAGACCTAGGGGAAGACTGGAGATCCCTGAAGACTGCTGAGCTGGCAGATGTAGGAAGGAGATAGGACCAGGACCTTCCTTCAGAGCCAACAGAGAGAGAAAAACCCTTCCCCTAGGACTGGTGCCCTGAATGTAGACTTCTAGTCTCCAAAACTGTGAGAAAATAGACTTCTGTTTGTGAAAGCCACCCCCTTGTGGTGTTTCTGATATAGCAGCGCAAGAGAATGAAGACACCATTGATTAAAAAAAAAAAAGCCTAACGCGAGAGGGGAACTATGCCTGGTGGTACAACAGGTAAGGGCTCAGCTTTGAACCAAAAGGTTGGTGCTTGATCACCCCCAGTGGTGCTGGGGTCAGAAGACTCCCCGATCTTCTGTAATGATTTCAGACTAGCAAACCTTACCCATGGAGTCGCTATTGAGTCAGGACCCACCAGATGGCAATAACAGTGGGCGGGCACAGTGAGACACAAGCTCAGGCAGGTCTCTGATAAGAACATCCCCACAAATACTTTTGGCTGAATTAACAAATGACTAAGTAACAATAACAAAGCCAGACACACTGCCATCGAGTAAATTTTGACACCTAGCCACCCTATAGGACAGCATAGAGCTGACCTTTTGGGTTCCGAAGGGTGTAAATCTTTATGGGGCCAGAAAGCCTCTTCTTTCTCCTGGGCAGCAGCTGGTGGGTTTGAACTGCTGACCTTGCAGTGTGCAGCTGACTGCAGAACCCACTACGCCACCAGGGCTCCTTCCAAATGAATAACTGGAATCAATTGCTGCAGGGCTAAGTTTAAGACAAGAGGCTTTCCACGCCTGTAAAGATTTCACAGCTTCAGACACCCACAGGGGCAATTGGACCCTGTCCTATGGGGTTGCTATCAGTCAGAATCAACTCCATGTCAGTGAGGTACATGAAGTTAGTTTAAGATACCCTTCATGTGAAGATCTCCCAGAAGAAACCCATTATATAAGATCATGGAGGTCACCATCAACCTTTGGTTTAAAATGAAAGCGCTGCCGATCCAAAGGGCGTGTGCTATACTAAGTATCATTTCATCCCCAAACAGCTTAGTGACACTGTTTGCATCGGACCTCCGGGTAAACTGCTGCTTCCTACTGTGCCCTGTGGTCAAAACACATTTGAAAACCATCCAGCTACTAGCTGTTGACCTAAACAAACTCATTCAGCCTTGCTGGCCCTCCGCTTTCCGGTCTGAGGAGTGAGTTAGCGGGGAACATCTGTCTCAGGTTGGGGCTGTGTGACTTGATTGAATTGCCAAACTGAAGTCCACTGCCACCTGATCGCTTCTGACACATCGTGATCCTCTATAGGGTTTCTGAAGCTGTGAATCTTTACAGGAGCAGACAGCCTCAGATTTCTCTGGCGGAGCAGCTGGTGGGCTTGAACTGCCAACCTAGTGGTTAGCAGCCAAGTACCTAACCCACAGTGCCACCAGGCTCCTTTGGATTGAATTAGCATATGGAGATGTTTAAAACACCAGCTGGCCCATACGAACAACCTAATCAGTGGTCATTATGATGATGATTTGTTGAATGAAGAAGTGAATGAATGAACTAATGAATGAACGAACGAACAGCTGAGGCCCAATCTTCTCTTGAATTACCTTCCCTGCCTATTTTCAGTTCCAGAGTTTGCTCTCCCAGGATTTCTTTCTCCTGGTTTTAATCTGTACTGCTAAAACAAAATGA
>NW_022111359.1:6443090-6444500 GCF_000313985.2 Echinops telfairi | reverse complement strand
AACACATAGAATCCATCCCTCAGAAGCAGCCCAGGCTTGCCGTCGAATGTCTCATGGGGACTATTGTTCAACCCGAAGCTGGGTCCAGGAAAACCAGTGCCTTCAATCCTTAGGCAGGGATTGTGAGAATTCATCTCACATACTTTGGACATGTCATCAGGAGGGTCCAGGCCCTAGAGAAGGACAAGACCTTCGAGAAGACAGATTGAGATGGCGTCTGCAGCAGTGGGTGCAGACAATACAACTGTCGGGGTGGGGCAGGGCCAGGTTGTACTTCGCTCTGTTGTACATGAGGCCGCTGTGAGTCAGAACTGATGACAGCACCCCACCACCACAAAAGGCTGAAGACCCCAGAAGGATACTCCATAGAACCCTAAATCCTGATTCCACAAGAATTAAAGCTCTTGTTTCTCCGTATTCAGTATTCATCCATTCTAGGCCCTTCTTCTGAACAGCTATTCTAACATATTTCTTCTGTTTGGGTCCATGTCCCCCCACTGGAATAAAAGTCCTGCCAGAAGCAGAAGACGGCCCTTCCATTCTCAGCTGAGTCCCTGCACCAGGAGCCGCAACCGTTTTCCCTAAAAGGCCAGTCACTCCTCTGGGCTCTCCTTCTACTTCTACACGTGGGCAAAATGATGCACCTTGCCCTACCCCTGCCTCATGACAACAGGCTCCCTCACTGCTCAACAGGAAGAGCATGCTATGCTTCAGTAAAACTTTATTTGAAAAAAATCAAAACTACGGCCATCTAGCCAATTCTTAGTCACCGTTGTTGTCAGGTGATGGCAAGTCAGTGCCTATTCAGACACCACCAGGTCAGCAGTTCGAACCCACCAGCTGAGGCTTTCTGCGCCTTTAAAAGCAGAAACCCCAAAAGAGGAGCTTACACCAAGAGCTCAAGTAGAAAATGTTTTAGAAATGATGATGGCAACAAATGTACAAAAATACTTGATACAATTAATGTATGGAATGTTATACGAGCTGTAAGAGCCCCCAATAAAATGATTTTTAAAAATAAAGGGGAAAACCCACAGAGGAAGTTCTATTCTGTCCTATAGAGCAGTGGTTCTCAACTTTCCTAATGCCGCGACCCTTTCATAGAATTCCTCATGGTGGTGACCCCCAACCATAAAATTATTTCGTTGCTGCTTCATAACTGTCATTTTGCTACTGTTATGAATCATCATATAAATATCCCATATGCAGGATGTATTTTCATTGCTACAGATTGAACATCATTAAAACATAGTGATGAATCACAAAAACAATATGTAATTATCTATTGTGAAATACGTATTTCTAATTACAAATAAATGAAATTTTGTCTTGAGGCATGGTGTAGCATGGGTAACAGTCTTAATACGTAACAACAGTAAACTACATTGCTACATTTTGCCACAGTATGGG
>NW_022111359.1:6417103-6441061 GCF_000313985.2 Echinops telfairi | reverse complement strand
TGCCCCGCCCCGCCCCCAGCCCCCTTCGTTACACCCCCAGCACCCCCTACCCCCGCATCGCGCCGCCTCTGACCGCGGGGGGCGGGGAGTTTCACCTCGGGTTTCGTGTTGTTGTCATTATTAATGTGTTCTGTGGCCCGGGAGCCCTGCCCTGTGGCGCACGCGGCGCGGTGGCATTTTCGGCTGGGGCTGTGGCCGTGCCTGAGTGTGTGTTGGTGGCGGGTGAGCTGCCCTCCCCACGCCCCCCACTTTCCCAGCTCCGAGCTGCCTCCGCGGTCCCCACCCCACCACCCCCCTCCGACCCGGGTTGGGTTCTGTGGCCGCGGCTGCGATCGGAAAGTTGGGTGCCCGATCCCAGTGGCTATTTCCAGGGCTCCGGGGGCTGGAACCGCGCCTGCCATTCCGGCGGCCGGCTGGGCGGTTCATCTTCCTATTTTAACCTCCGGGTGGCCCCGCAGGAATGGGGCCAGGCACCGAAGAAGGACAGATGGAGCTGCAAGTCCCCCCGGCTGCCCACACGGCCGCTCCCTCGTTCCTGCCACACACATACAATTGCCTTCTTGCTTTGCTCGTTAAACGTCCCCGCTGCTCCGGGTCAGCTCTGTTTCCTTCTCAGCAATTGGCTTTATCGCCGCAGGTCCCCAGTGCCAACCCCAACTTCCGCACCATAATGATAAAACCCTCAAACCTACTGCCGTCGATTCGATTCCCGCTCAGAACCACCGTAAGATGGGTTTCTGAGGCTGTGAGTCTTTACTGGAGCAGACAGCCTCATCGTTCTCCTCTGGAGCCGTGGGTGGGTTTGAACCACTGACCTCAGGGATCCAACGCTTAAGGGACAACATCACTAGGTCAGGGTCCCTGTAATATACAAAAGATAGACAAAGCTTTGTGGTGTTTTCTTTTTTTAATTCATGATTTTATCCTTTAGTTACCTGTGTAAAACATTGTTAAATAAATACACTTACCCTCCCGGGCAGGGGGGGCATCGCTCTTGGGGAAGGGACAGCCTTGTTCTCTCTCCTCTAAGTTTCAAGACTTGATCTGTCTCTAAAATAACCCTCTCACTGCCATCTCGATGCTGACTCATAGTGACCCCCTGTGGGTTTCCGAGGTTAACTGTATACCAAGAGAAGAAAGCCCAGTCTTTCCCCCTCAGAGCTGCGAGCAGGTTCAACTGTTGATCATGCGGATCTCAGCCCAGTGCCTAACCGCTGCACAAACAGGGCTCCTAGAAAGAGCTATTCACCCCCTCTGCCCAGAGGGCATGGTTAGGGTCAGTCCCCCTTGGGAAGGAATTTGCTTCCCTTAATGGTCAGCGGTCCTTAATCGGGGGAAAGAGCCAGAGTAAACCTCAGAGCCTCAGCCTCCACAGTAGCAGGGGGTGGGGGTGGGGGGAATGGGGATGACATCCCATCATACCTGACCTGAAGGGTAGGGTTGTGAGCCTGCGGCATTCCAACTGGGAATGAGTTCAGAAGTGGTTTGCAATCCTGAATTATTTATCCTTTTGGATACATTCCTGTCTTGTCCCAGATAAACCTCCGAGGACGGTCCAATGTGTTGTCAGTGATGCCAAAGAGGGCCCCCCAAGCCCCTGCCCTGGAGCCGTTCCTGCCCTGTATAGCGGCCCAGGAACGGGGCTTCCCTGGCTGATGGTCTTTACGGGAGCAGGCAGCCTCCTCTTTCTCTGGCCCCATGGCAAGCCCTCGGAATGAATCCTGGGTGGAGGTTACAGACACGGGTGGCCGGAATGTTCGTGTGTCATGATGACTGAGCCGTTGAGCAAAATTGATCATGGAAGCCCAGCTGGGACCAGTCGATCTGCCAGAGGTCCCTGGAGTCGTTTGTCCCAGGGCCCACAGAGAGTTGCAGCCCTAGAGACCCACTGGGGGGGGGGGGGCAGTTCTGCCCTGTCCTCGGGCCGCTGTGAGGTGGAAGCAACTCGCTGGCAACGAGTTTGGTTCTTTTGAGTTTAACTTTCCCTTTCAGGGGAGAGTTCTGATTCTTTCATAGGAGGCAATCATTAGTTCATTTAACTTGACATACCTTTCATGAACGCCCTGAGCCCAAAGGCTGAGGGGCTTGTGTGGGACTTTCACGGGAGCTCTGAGCTGCCTCAGGCCCTTGGGGGCAGGAACGGTTCACGCCTGGCTGCGGAGTGCTCCGCTGGAGGTTTGAGGCCAACTGGTGGTGCTGCCAAAGCAAGGCCTGGTGACCTGCTCCTGTTGAGATCGCCACCAAGCAGACCCTTACTCAGATCTTTGCATGTGGGGGCTCCCCATGACCGGAGCCCGGGTGACAGCCAAAGGGAGTGATTGTCTTCATTGGAGGATCTCGAAGGACCCCCATGTTACCATAATGTGGTTTATGGGGTGTTCTTTGTAACTAACTGCAGTCCGGTTACGTACTGCTCCCTCTGTTCCTGCCTCCTTCTTGATAAAATAGGACCTTTTTTTACAAAGCAGGGAAAATTCCAGAGGCACAATGCTGCCGTTCAGGACCCTCACCTAAGCAGGAGGAGGGTGTGTGTGTGTGTGTGTGTGTGTGTGTGTGTGTGTGTGTGTGTGTGTGTGCGCGCGCGCGTCTGGAACCCCTGTTCCAGGCACACCCAGTAAGCATGGCGGCCGTATTGCCATGCTGGGGTGTGGGCTCTGTGGCGCCCTTTCTGCTCACAGCGACCCCATAGGCCGCCATTTCTGCAGGAGCCGATGAATCGTCCAGTCTTCCTCCCGAGGACCCACTGTGTGTGGGGTGGGGTGGGGTGGGGGAGGGTTAGGGTGTTTGTTAGGTGCCATCGAGTCGGTTCACTTTGGGTGGCCCTGCTGGCATTTGGAATACCAGTGACATAGCTTCCAGCATGACTGCCGCTGGATGTGTGTGTGTGTGTGTGTGTGTGTGTGTGTTGGGGAGGGGGGCAGGTTTCCCCAGCAACCTCCTTTTGGAAGGTCCGCACTAAACGGGAGAGAGGACACCCACCCAGTGGCTGATGAGTCAGTTCCAACGCGGTGCCACCACATGCCAGAGTCAAACTCCACCAGGTTTTTGTGGCTGAAATTGTGGCGGCAGCAGAGACCCAGGCCTTACTTCCACAGCAGCCCCACCAGGTGGGTGCCACACACCACCAGCCCTTTGGTTGTCGAGCAGAGACCATCTGTCCAGATCAGGCTTTGCCGCCCGAGAGTCTGTGCCAAACGTCAGGGGAGCTTCCCGCTTTCAGACGGTTTGGGATTGTGGCGCCGTCAGGGATTGAGGCCCTTAGTAGAAAAGAAGGGAGGGTTGGCCTCCTCTTGTCACCCAGGGTCCCCCGAGCCCACAGCCATGTTGTCTTGGATGTGTGTCTGGCATCTGCCTACTGACCCCTCGTGTCGCATAGAATGGGCTCCACTGGACTTCCGCTGGCAGAGGTTCAGAGGCCGATCGCCAGGCCTCTCTTCCATCTTTCCGCTCAGCGGCCAAACCCTTCGCCATTTGCCCAGCCCTGGGGCTCTGTCTGGTGAACCCCTACTGCGCAGCAACCCTCTGGGGCGGGAGTCGACCTGCTGCACAAGGTATCCCAGACTGTCACTCTTTTCGGGAGCCCACGGCCTCATCTTCTTCCAAAGAGCAGCTAGACCGTTGATCTGACGGTTAGTAGCCCCATGCTTAGCCCGCCACGCCCCAAGGCACCTCGCGGGCACATAAACAAACAAGCTCACTGCCATCAAGTGGATGCCGACTCATGGCGACCCTCTAGGGCAGGGTGGGACTTCCCCTGTGGGTTTCCAAGAAGGGGGCTCTTGCTGGTGGTTTCAAACTGCTGACCTGGTAGCTGGCTAGCAGCCCAATGCGTAGCCACCATGCCACAGGTGGGAACTAACGACGACGACACTGAAAAATCCCTACGTACTCCTTGGAAACGAGAACATATCAGCCAAAAAAAATTCCAATTAGAGAGATTTGATGGGAGGAAGCCCCAGAACGAAAGGAATGGGCATATATCGGGGGAGGGGGTAGGGAAGGAGCCCTGGTGACCTGGCTGTGTGGCTAACCGCAAGGCTGGCATTTCAAACCAACCAGCCGTGCTCCGGAAACGCCCTCCCTTCGAGATGTACGGCCTCAGACACCCAAGAGGGCAGTTCTGCCCTGCCCTGTGGGGTCACTCCGAGTCAGAATGGACTAGAGGTAGGGTTTTGCTTTGGGAGGGGAGGTGGGAGTGGAAGGAGCCCTAGTGGTGCTGCAGATAAGGCTCGGGTTGCTCCTCTCCTGGGGTGTGAGATGAGGCTGTGTGCGGCCGCGGAGATCCACCCTCAGAGCCCCAGATGGAGAGATGGAGTCGCCAGGAGTCAGAACCAACCCAAGGGTGGGCAAGGGCAGGGTGTTGCAAACAGTTCACATGCTCAACTGCTGACCCAGAGGTTGGAGGGTCCAGTCCATCCCAAGGAGCCTCGGAAGAAAGGCCTGGCAATCTGCTTCCAAAAACCCAGCTGGTCTTCTCGGTCACCGCGGACGTGGTGTTCTGGTCTGGGGCGTCAGCGGCGGGTGAAGGACAACGAGCAGAGACCGCGAGTCTGGGGAGAGTCGGGGCCCTGGGTTGAGCCAGGCCACAGCCACCCTCTGGTGGTTACTGTTGTCAGGTGCCACCTACGGTTCCGGCCCATAACGCCCCTGTGCACACAGACAGAGCAGAACACCACCTGGCCCTGGGCCTGCCTCACAATTCTTGGTGGCCTGGGCCCATTGTTGCAGCCACTGTGTCCATCCACCGTGTCGAAGGCCTTCCTCTTTTTCTTGGCGACCGCCCCTCCGTGTCACCAAGCATGGCCTCCTTGTCCAGGGACTGATCCCCCTGACAACAGGTCCGAAGTACGAAGCCCCGTCACCCTTGCCTCCAAGGAGCACGCTGGCCGTGCTTCCTCCAAGACAGATGTGTTTGTTCTGTGGGCCGCCGTCTCAGTTCCGTGCGATTCAAGTGAGCCGTGGGTCCCCACCCATGGGCTAGAAAGCTCATCTGAGGCTGAAAATCGGATCTGGGCAATAAGGCCCAGGTCAGCAGCCTTGGGGCCCCCCCAGCTCCTGAGGGGCAGTGTCAATGCTGGGGGCCAAGTGGATCTGCTACCCCAGCCCCCAGCCCGCCTCTCCCAGGCCAAAACTGAGCCAGTCTTCCCAAGGCTGCTTTCTCCGTCCATCAGCAGGCCCTGTGGCCCAGCTCCGGGAGCCAATGCCTCCACCGCTGGGCCCTGGTCCCAGCCCCTGCCCCCACCCCACCCACCCCCGTCCCCCCAAGGCTCACCTGGACCATGATGGCAGCCGCCTCCCTGGTCGCTATGTGCAGCACCCATGGGTGCTTAGGCAAGGCCAGTTGGGACCAGGGGCTTGTGCCTCCCTCGTCCCCTCGCAGTGGCCACAGTTGGCCTGGTGGCCACATTACATGCCACTGGGCCCTCCTTAGCTCCGAGCCCTCCCATGGCTCCCAGCTCACCTGGAGCAAAAGCTACCACTCACGTCCCCCAGGCCTGTGGGGCAGCGCACAGGCTGCGGGAGGCCTCAGCAGGCTGCAGGGGCTTTTCCAGATCCAGTGTTTTGGGAAGTAGACTTCCAGACCTGGCTTCCAAAGGCACCGCTGGGCGAAGTGGAGCTGTCGCTCTCAGGTGAGCGCTTCCCCAGGTTACCACTGCGAGTGCTCTTGTCCGGTCCCCTCATCAGAAAGCTGGCCTGGGCAGAGGAGACCTTCCCTGGTGTTTCTGCTCACGCCTGTCCCCCTGGGGCCACAATTGAGGTCCAGCCCCAAGCAGGGCACACCCCAAATACTGTCATGTGACTAAATCAGCGGATTTCCCGTACACCAGGGTGTGGGTGGGTGGGGGGGTGGACATGTGCAGATATTAAGATCCCCTGTGAGCTCCAGGGGAGACAGCCCGGATGGCACAAAGGTTAAGTGTTGATCTGCCAACTGCAGGACGCGTGGTTCAAGTCCACCCGTGCCCCGGGGGAGAAAGGTGTGGTGGTCTGCTTCTGTACAGGTTCAGTACAGGTTCTGTCCTGTGGGGTCGCTGTGAGCTGGAACCACCTGGGTGGCAGTGGGTTTGGGTCGGGCTTGAGGTCCGGCCAAGCTCGGAAGGAAAGAGTGAAGGAAGGATTGTGGGTAGAGGGCCTGGATACTGCAGATGACGCCCTTGGGGCTAAGGGACTGCTCAGAGGTGTGGCCGTTTATCAGCTCCTTGGCAGTGAACTTGGCAGGGAAGCCCCTCTGGATGCTAAATTGCAAGTCCTGTCTGAGAACGGCTCAGCCCAGGGCCTGGCGCGTAGTAGGTGCCCACAAAAGAGTAGCTGTCGCGGTGAAGTGCCATTGAGTCAGCCCCAATGTACAACTGAACAAAACACTACCGTTTCTGCAGCTGTCCCCACGGCTCTGGTCATGGTTGAGCCCATGGTCGCAGCCACTGTGTCCATCCATCCTGCCGAAGGCCGTCCTCTTTTTCACTGCCCCCTCTACTCTACCAAGCACGCTGTCCTTCTCCGGGGACAGGCCCCCCCTGACCACACGTCCAAAGTGAGGCAAAGTCCCGCCATCCACGCTCCTAAGGCGTGCTCAGGCCGCGTTCTCCGTGACCGATGGGTTTGCCTTTCTGGCAGCGACAGCGCGCTCTGCGTTCTTCACCCTGTGCTCCCGCTCTTCTCGGTCTCCCTCGCTCACGGCCCGGCTTTCCCGGGCCTGTGGGGTCCCCGAAAAGACCCTGCCTTGGTTGGGTCCTCACGGTGACCTCCTTGTGTCTGACCACTGCAAGGACAATGACACCAACTGTCAGTGGCCTGGGCCGGGGCCGGTAACCATTTTGGTTTCCGGAGCGGTCCCTGCACCGGGGAGGCCCGTGCACGGTCCACCTGCCTCCTGTGGCCCAGCCTGGCCACTACCGCCGCCGTCATTGTGGAGGGACTGACTCATGACAGCCTGTCGGCAGAAGGACACATTGCTCGTTTCTGCACCATCTTCATGGCCATGGCGCCTTGGAGCCTGTTGTCTCAGCCATCGTCTGCCCGGTGTCCAGAGCACGGGCCCAAGATTCGCCAGACTCGCCGCCAAGGGACGCTTCTCCAACGCGTGTTGGTGGGTTCTTCGGGCGGGTCACGGGGTACGGCCCGCCCCACAGCTCAGCGTATCAATTCCTCTTCTGTCTCCCCCCTCCCCTCCACCTCATCCTGATCTCTACTGGCCACGGAGTCAGAGCGGAAGCCGCAGTCCAGCAGTCAGTGCACAAGCTGACGGCCTCAGGCGGGTCTGCCACAAAAGGCCTCAGGGATATTTCACCTATTTCTTCTCCAAAAAGCAAAGGTGTCGCTTTGAGGGCCAGGTGCCCCCGCCCAGGCTGCGGTCGGTCTTGCCAGCCGCCGCATAAAGAGGTGAAAGCGGACCGTGCGGAGGAAGGCGCGGACAAACCGAGGAATCTGCACCGTGGCGATGACAGGCCTTGTGCTCAGTTAGAAAGCCCCAGACCCAGCGCTCCGTTTGTGGGAACGCTGGGAAAATCGCCAGCTAAGGTCAAGTGCCCTCTGACGACACCCAACTCCCAACGGCAATGACAGGCAAAGTCTTTCGGGGGGGCTTGGGGGATGCGTTAGTGGGGCCATAGGTCCCTCTGCCACAAGTCCCTGGACGACGTCACCCCTGGTGACTCAGGTGATGATGGTGATGAAGTGCGTTGTGAAACTCTCCAGGCAGGGCTTCCAGCTGAGGACATGACCCAACACGCACCCCCCCCCCCCCTATCTGTGTGTCTGTCAGTCTGTTGGTCTTCTCTGGGGAGGGAGCGCGTGAGCCTGCAGGCACCGGGCTCTGGCTGTTGTGTGCCATCACGCCTCCCGCGCTCACATTCCTGATGCGTGAGGCAGACGTGGCTCTGGCTCTTGCCCCAGCCAGTTCCTCCTGGCCTTCTTGACTTTTCCTTGTGTTCAAGAGATACCTAGGAGCTCTGGGGGCACAATGGTTCCTCGTGGGACTGCTAACCTCAAGGTCGGCAGTTCGAAACCACCAGCTGCTCCCCCGGAGAAAGGCGAGGCTTTCTACTCCCATAAAGAGTCACCGTCTCGGGAACCCCCAGGGGCAGTTCTACCCTGTCTCAGGGGGCCACTGGGAGCCGACATGGACTCGATGGCAGTGAGTTTGTTTGTTTGTTTGTTTGTTTGTTTTAGCTGAGAGGCCTACGAAAAGGTCCCAATCCACCACTTCCTACACGCCCAAGTCAGCCACACACGGGGTCACATCCTCCAAGTCGAGCCACCATTCTCATCACCCCCATGAACGGGGAGACACTGGCCCCTGAGCAAAGATACCCACTTCTCCCTCCCTCCTCCTCTTACTGCCACTGCAGGCCTCACTGACACCTGGTCCAGTCTGACCCACAGTGCCCCAACGGACAGAGTGGAACTGCCCCTGAGGGTGTCTGACATAGTAACTGTTTACGGGAGCAGAACTGGGCTCAGAGCATAGCCCGTTAGGCCAGCAGGTCCCCTGCCGACCCCAGTCCCCACCAGGCATCGCTGGTTCGGCCTTTTGCGGCAGTGGATCCCAGTCAGCATGGCCTCCGCAAGGCCCCTCCCTGGGACTGCTCTCTGTACGGCTGAAGAACGTCTCCTGGTGTCGACAGACCGACCTCGGGGTCGTCACCCATCATCTGTCTGTGCCAGGCTGTTTCTAGTGGCATCCCCTCCTCACTCCTTCTGGGTCCAGGCCTAGGTGTGGGGTCGCCAACTATTGTTGTCAGGTGCTGTGCAGTCGGTTCCAGCCCATACGACCCCGTGCACAACAGAAGGAGACACTGCCCGGTCCTGTGCCATCCTCACCATGGCTCCTGAGCCCGAGCCGTGGTTGTAGTCATGGTGTCCGTCCATCTCATCAGGGGCCTTCCTCTTTCCGCCGCCCCTCTACTTAACCAAGAGCATGATGTCCTTCTCCAGGGACTGGTCTCTCCTGAGGATGTGCCCAAAGTTGGTACAGCAGAGGCTTGCTTTCCTTGCCTCTCAGGAGCACTCTGGCCCCCCTGTTTCCCAGACAGGTGGACTTGCTCCTTTCACAGCCCGCGGTACTGTCAACGTCCCTCGCCTCTGACCCTGACCATTTCTCATTCTCCTTTCGTCCAGCTTCCTATAGTTGTGCTGGGCTTCCGTAGTGTCGGCGAGATGCCCAGCCAGCCGTCAGTGGTGTGTAGGAGAGAAATGTACAGTCTGTTCAAACGCAGACAACCTCCTGGCCGTGGCCCAGGAGAGGCGACGTCCATCCCGTAAAGACGGACAGTCTCGAAAGCCCTCTGCATTGGAATGGAACTGCAGGCGGTGGGTGGGCTGGGGTTTTCTGGGGCCACCCTCCCCTCATTGTGTCAGTTGCCCCGAGTTGAAAATCTGCTTCACAGAGGCAATGAGAGGGGACTGCTGGTGCTCAGAAAATGGGGGGCTGGGGGGAGGGCGAAGGGGCTGCTTGGGACTTTGGTGTTGGAGGGCAGAGCTGCCTGGGCAGGTGGCAGGGGCCAGGGGCCTGTGGGAGGAGCAATCGCTGGGCCTGGCCAGGCAATAGAAAGGCAGCCACGGGAGGGAGCCAATGAGGGAGGGTTTCCAGGGCCAACCAGGGGGAGTGGGTGCCAGTGTCCACAGCTTCCCCTCTGTCTGTAGCTGTCGGCCATGCGGTCCCCCTGGGCTCTGGTGACCCTACTGTCTTGACCACGGGCACCTTTGCCTGCCCTGCTCACTCATCCAGCCTCCACCTCTGCCTCAAGCCCTCTCCTGTGAGGACGCTCAGAGACCACCTGGGAAGAAGACATGGACCGTGCTGCAAGGGGGGCCGTGTTGGTGCTAGAGCAGCCAGCCCTCCCACCTCCCAGGTGGAGACCCAGGTTCGATTCCTGCCCAGGCACAGCACACGCAGCCACCACCTGTCTGTCCTTGAAGGCTGACTCGCTCGTGGCTATATGGCCAGACAGGTTTCAGCGGAGCCTCCAGATGAAGACAGAGGAGGAGGAGGAAAGACCGGTGGTCAGGTTCCAAAAATCAATCAATCAATGGAAACTTCCTGGATGGCAGCCTATTGTGCAAGCCCTCACCTCACTTACCGTGGCCGTGCCCTCAGGAGGGACCAAATGACCATTACGTTGGATAAAGTGTAGGCCCCACCAAGGCCAGGGGTGAGATGGGTGGACCACATGGCCAGGAGGGTGGACACAAACACCCCACAGATCACGAAGAGGCTGCCCACAGCGGCCACTCAATGGCCCCTCACCACAGCCTGGGGAGGCCTGGTGCCTCCCGAAGGGACAGTGAGCCCAGGAGGGCCTTCAGGGGCAGTGTGGACAGAGTTGGAGGTGGCTGTCTGTGGGTTCCCTGTTACTCCACTGCCCTCTAGTCCGTCCTGACCCATGGTGACCCCTCCTGCAGGTCAGGGAAATGCTGCCCGGGGGGGTTCTGAGGCTGTTGCTCAGTGAGCACAGACCGCCTCCCGGATTCACAGCCAGGTGCTGCGATTTAACCGATGCGTCACCAGGGGCCCCGCGGTGGTGGTCGGTAAGTGGTGGGATTTTCGGGGCCTGGCGTGGAGCTGAGCATGGAGGTGGCGTGAGAAGTCGAGAGACAGCTGACAGCCCCCGAACTGAGGGTGGAGCCCGTGAGGAGGCTCAAGGACAGAGCTGGCCCCACAGGCTGTTCAGGGCGGTTCTCTGGAAACCAGTCTCTGAGTGTTTTCTTCTGAGGTGCCTCGGAGGGGACTCTGACCTCCAGCCTCTCAGTCAGCGGTCACCAGCCAGGGGCACCCATCGAAGAGTAAGAGGTCAAGAAAACGTCCGATGCTGGCGAAGGCGCAGGGAGACTGCAGCCCCCACGCTGCTGCTGCTGCTGCTGCTGGAGCCCTAAAATGGTGCTACCTCTTTGGAAAGCAGAATGGCGCACCCTTGAGAAGTTGGAGATGGCCCACACAGCCCAAAGCTACACCCATTGCCACCTTCCCCATTAATTCCAACTGACGTTGTGAAGGGGCACCATCGAGTCGGTTCAACTCTCAGCGACCTGGCGGCGTACAACAGAACGAAGGAAACACCGTCCAGTCCTGCACCACCCTCACAATCGTGCTTCAGCCCACTGGTGCACACACTGTGTCCATCTGTCTTGCCAAAGGCCTTCCTCTCTTTTCCTGCCCCTCCACTTGACCAGGCATGATGTCCTTCTCCAGGGACTGGTCTCTCCTGACAACACATGCAAAGTACGTGAGGCAAAGCCTCTCAGGAGCGCTCTGGCTGGACTCCTCCCAAGACAGAGCTCTTTGTTCTTCTAGCAGTCCACGGTGCTTTCGATGTTCTTCTGCAGCACCGCCATTCAAATGCATTGATGCTTCACCGGTCTTTCTTACTCAGTGTCCAATGTTCACATGCGTATGAGGCAGTGGAAAATCCCATGGCTTGGGTCAGGCGCACCTTAGTCCTCAAAGGAACCTCTTTGCTCTTCCACACCTCAAAGAGGTCGTGTGCAGCAGACATGCCCGGCACAACACGGCTTTGGATCCCTTGCCTGCTGCTTCCATGAGCAGGGATTGTGGACCCCAACAAGCTGAAATCCTTGACAGCGTCCATCTTCCTCTCCAATAGCATGCTGGTCCCGTTGTGAGGATGCTGGCTCTCTGTTCATGGATTTGTCATCCAGACTGACGGCTACAGTCCGTGGGCTTCGTCATCAGCGAGCACTTCAAGTCCTCCTGACTGTCGGCCGGCAAGGCTGTCATCAGCCCGTCGTCACAGATTTAATGAGCCTTCCTCCAATCCCGGTGCCATGTTCTTCCTGTAACTCAGCTTCTCAGCTACGTGGCTCAGCAGCTATGTACAGATGTGTAGTTCCGAGAAACAGCTCATGAGTCTGTGGAGGCTGGCCAGCCCTAAACTTCCGATCATGCCTCAGGCTGGAGGCCTCCCTGACTCATGTAGTTGCAGGCCAGACGAACTCAGTCTACAGGTCAGATCACGGTGAATCGGATACGGGATCGAGGTACAGAGGGGGCTCTCCTGGAACTTCCTGTACCTTGGATGAATAGCCCCTTACTTCAGATCAGTGGGGGATAATTACCTAGCATGGAGGACCGTGACCCATCCAAGTTCCCACACAACACTAACCGTCACGTCACCATTTGAGGAACCATTCGGCTCCCCGGGTCTAGGGAAGATCTTTCAAAACGATAGTAACAACCCTGCCAATGCCTGCGTAAGACAAATGGGCTCATTTGGATGCCAGAGAATAATTCTAAGCAGCCATCATTCATATGAATGACGCTGTAGAAATTCCTCTGCAGGAGCTGGGCAGCTAACAGCAAAGTCAGCAGTTCGAAATCACCAGCAGCTCCTTGAGAGAAAGAGGAGGCTTTCGGTCTCGGGAACCCACAGGGGCAGTTCTACCCCTATGTGCTGAAATCCACTTGGTGGCAGTGAGTTTGGTTTTTTGGTTTTGTATCCCCCCCACCCCGCACCCCGCACTCCTCACCCCAAGGGCTTTGATCATTGAAACCCCAGTGTAAGTCAGAGGCCACTGGGACCCAGCAGGCTTGGGTATTTTCGTAGTGGGTGGCCGCGCTTAGGCAAGCCTGGGGAAGCACAGCAGGGGCGCTGTGCCCTCTGGAAGAGCAGCTTCCGTGAGGAGCAGGAGGCCCCTGGTGCCATAGTGGTTACACTTTGGGCTGCTGATGGCACATCCGCGGTTTGAAACCACCAGCACTCCGTGGAAGGAAGAGGAGACTTTCTGCTCCCGAAAAGACTGACTTAGTCTTGGAGACCCACGGGGCAGCCCTGCCCTCTCCTGTAGGGTCGACGTGGGCCGGCCCAGGTGTTGGTTTGCATCAGAGAAGACTAGCACTGCTGTGCTGGGAAGGCAGAGGGCAAGTGAGTGTGTCCTCCAGGGGAGGGCAGGGGACGCAGGACAATCTGCCCACAGTAGAGCTGCAGGCCTGCAGAGCCGGGGGCTCGGGCTGGGAATCCAAGGACCGCAGGGTCCCACTCCACACAGGGCAGCTCGCATGTGTCGTGGCACAGCCACGTGCAGACAGAGCAGATACAGCGCTGTCCTGGGCACCGCTCCCCCACCAGACCATCCAGGGGATTTCCACTGGCTGGTGTTTGGAAGCCGACAGCCAGGCCTTTCTTCCTCGCCCTTCTTGGTCCAGACCCACTGCTGTGGGCATGGAGTCCATTCTGACTCCTAGCAGCCTGACGTAGGGTTTCCACGGCTGTCGGTCTTGACTGGCTCAGATGGCCTCATCTTTTCCCCAAGGAGCAGGTGGTGGCTTTGAACTGCCAACCCTGCAGTCAGCAGTCCAGCGCTTACCGGACAGCACCCCAGTGGCTTCTTTTCTTAGTCTGGAAGTGCCGCCGTGGAAGCACAGGAGCCTAAAGGGATCGTTCCTGCTAACAAGCCAACAGGGCTGGCTCACCTCAGAGCGGGCTGGGAGGAAGAGGTGGCGCCGGAAGGCTTCTGTGGTCAGTCTGCAGGCCCTGCAGGCCCACCTGGCTGACCCAACGCTGAGACTTCTGAGTTCACTCAGCCGTGCCCTGGGAAAGGCCTGGCGAACGTGAGGTCATCAGCCTTTGAAGGCCTGTGCAGTGCAGTTGTGCCCTGGCACAGGTGGGCTGCCACCTGGTCACCCTGCCATCCCCCATTACCGGAGTCTAGCAGAACTGCACTCCTATCTACTGCCCCACCCCTGCTGCCCCATCTGCTAGCCCGCAGCCCCTGTGCCAGCCACTAGGTCCCAGGTCCCCCCACCAGGCATCTCTGGGGGTGGCGCCACCCAGCTGTGCCAGTCTTAGACCCTCTAATTCAGGATGGCTCACGTAGACCTGCTCACCAAATGCTGGGTGCTTCAAACCCACTCGGGGATGCCTCAGAAGAAAAGCCTGGCAGGCCCCTTTGGGAAGAAGGTCACAACCTTGTTTGCCCCGTGGAGCAGTTCTATGTTGCCCACATGCAGGGCACCAGCAGCCGGCATCAGCTCAATGGCAGGCACCGGCAGCCTTGTCGGTGGGAGCCCCTCCCTCTGAAGCCATCCTGCCTACGAACTAGACCCTCCCCACCGCCACCTGCAGGGCCCAGGGCATGCCTTGTCCACTCTGCACACATGTCCTTTCTCTGCCACACAGCGTGTGAGGCCCTGTGAGGGCAGAGACTTGCCTCTAACCCTCCCTAAGGGACACACAGAGAAACCAGTGGATGGATCGAGTTGGGGTCTTGAACTCAAGATGTGACGGGCCTTCAGATCAGAAAATCCCTCTGCTTTGGTTTTCACAAGTCGCTGGGAATCCCCAGTGTGCTGGTTTCCTGTGAGCTCCCTCAATTCCTCCTCTGCCATGAAAGCGTCAGGTCCGCCACGGGCATGCCGGTGAAGTCTCTAGTTGTTGCTGCTAGGTGCCGGCCGGTTGGATTTGAGTCACAGCGACCTGATGTACAGCAGACTGAGACCTGCCCGGTCCTGCGCCGTCCTCACAGCGGTTCTTATGTTTGGTCCCTCGATGTAGCCACTGTGTCCGTCTGTCCTCAAATTGTTGTTGTGAGGTGTCACGGAGCCGGTTCTGACTCAGAGCCACCTGATGTACCACAGAGCCAAGCACTGCCCGGCCCAGCTTGTCCTCACAATCGGTCGGTTGGAGCCCCTGGGGGCAGCCCCTGTGTCAGTGCATCTCCAGGGTCTTCCTCTTTCTCGCTGCCCCTGGGTTCCAAGTATGCGGTGGCCGTGTTTAAAAAGTAAAAAGAGGGTGATGTAATGGCCTCAGTCATAGGTTTTATCTAACCCAGTGAGTCCCGGGCACCGCAAGGAACCTGGTGGCCGGTGCAACTGCTAACTGCAAAGCCGGCGGCGGTTCAAACGCACCAGCCGTTCCCCTGGAGGAAGAGCTGGTGATGGGACCCCCTAAAAATGACCACCCAGGAAACCCTACGGGCCACTTGTACTCTGCCACCACAAAGTCAGCAGTTTGAAACCACTAGCCACTCTGGCAGAGAAAGATGAGGCTGCCTATTCCTGTACAGAGTCACAGGATCGGAACCCTCCCCCCCTCCCTCCCGCCCCCGGGGTCGGAATCCACGGGATGGCCGACAGCTTAGTCACTGTCCCTATCCGATACCAAGAGCCCACATCACGGTAAATGGAGAGAAGCTTGAAGTTGCAAAGGATTTCGGCTTGCTTGGGTCCACAACCGATGCTCATGGAAGCAGCAGTCAGGAGATCAAAAGACACCTTGCACTGGGCAAATCTGCTGCACGAGACCTCGTGAGCATGCTGGAAAGCAAGGTGGGCCTTGAATAAGGAAGACCAAGGCAGGACCGATGCATGGTGCTATGGCGCTGGGGAGCGTTGAAAGCGCCACGGAGGGACGGCCAAGAGAGCCAGCAGTTTGGAAGAAGTAGGGTCAGCGTGCTCCTTGGAGACAAGGGTCATGAGACTTTGTCGCGTGTACTTGGGCGGGCGTGTTGTCGGGAGCGACCAGCCCCCAGAGAAGGACGTCACAGTGGCTGCAGCCATGGGCCCAGGGAGCAAGAGGGAGGGAGGCGCAGGGCCAGGCCGTGTGTGGTTCTGTTGTGCATCGGGTCGCCGTGGGTCGGAACCGACTTGAGGTCGCCTCACAAGGCCATCACCAAAGAAAAGTAGCTGCCTGCACTAACCAGGCATACAGCCCCCGCCCCCACCCCGATTAATGCTTTCTGCAGACCCATGTGCTTCATGTACCAGCGTCGTCGGTCAGCATTCACTGTGGGCCAGGAGCCCTGCTGGCACCGTGAGTTCAGCACCGGGCTGCTAACCGGAAGGTGGTCAGTTCAAGCCCACCAGCCCTCCGTGCATGAGAGAAGTCCTGTGAAAACACGTCTCCTGGAACCCTGAGGGAGTCCTTCTCCCCTACCCAACAAGGTCTCTGGGGGTGTTTTTCCGAATGTGGTTCACACTCAAGTCGAGGACGCAGTATGGTGTGGGCACCTGGGCCCGGCTCCAGCAGACCCGCCGAGGCTTGGCAGCATTCTTACTCGTCAGAACTCCTCAGGTTGGCGGGCAGGTCTTCAGCTTCCCGAACCCGGGGCCCCTCCTTGTTTTAGAGTGGGGCACCCACCACCCCCATCTAATGTGAGTCTGCTCCCCCCTTCTCCCCCCAACCCCCCTAACAGTCCTGTGCCCACAGCCCGCTCTCTTCACCGGCCAGCTCCCCGCTTACCCCTCCCCTGGCTCCCCCGGTGAAGCGCCCCCTGGGTAACCAGCATGAACACACCCATGTCGCACGAGGCTTTGTGTGCCTGGCAGCTTTCACCGGGCATGACGGGATCCAGGTTCACATGTGTGGTAGCATGTTCCAGTGGCATCCAATCGACTGTGACTTGGGGAGGACTGGGCTCCGAGGGGTTTCCAGCAGCCGAGTTTTTCCAAGCAGCGTGCCAGGCCTTTCTTCTGAGGCACCTCTGGGTGGACTCGACACTTGGACCTTTGGATTTAGCACCTGAGTGCATTAGCCAGTGGCGGCACCACCCTGGGCCCAAGAATCCGTTACCGTGGCATCGTTACCGTGGCATCGGCGCCAACTCGTGGAGACCCAGGGCATTCAGGAGAACGGAGCCCCTGAGGGTTGTCAGTGTTTGGGAGTAGAGCACCAGGCCTTTCTGCTGAGGGCCTCTGGGGGGACAGGACCCCCAGTGAGTGTCCACCATTTGCACCATCAACCCCGCCCTCACCCCCACGCCACGCTAAGTCCTAGTCATCCCAGGTTGCTGCGCCCTCTCCCGTGGCCCCTGCAGGAGGTGTGGGATGGGGGGACTGGCTGCCGACCGCCACCGTAAGTTCTCGCTTGCCTGCTCACTCTGCCCAGAGGTCCACTTAGCCACGGGGTCCCCCGGGGTCCCTGCCGAGCCCGTGCGGAACCAAACTGCTCTCTACAGGGCTTTCACACACACTAGGCCTTTCTTCTGAACCGGCACTGGGTGGGTTCAGGTCGAGGCTTTCCGGCTCGTCCTTAAGCGCTTAACCATCTGTGCCACTACCACTCACTGCTCCAAGTCCACTCTGCTTCAGAACACACAGCTGGTCCTCTCCCTGAGGAGCAGCTCGTGGGTGTGAACCGCCGACCTGGTGGTCCGTAGCACAGCGTCTAACCCACAGTGCCCGCTCTTTCCCTAGGAACAGTGGTTTACAACCGGTCGGCTGCTGGCTCCACTCTCCACCCCGCTGGGCTGCCCCTCCCAGCACCAGCCTTAAGTGGGTCAGTGTCTCCCCGGTCTCCCCAGTCACTGCCTCCTTCGTGTCCCCGGGGACTTGACTGGTCAGTGACTCCCTCGTGTCCCCGGGGCCTTGGGGTCCTGCCGCCGGGCTCTGCCCTCTTCAGCCGCACAGGGGCGCTAACTTTGGCGGCTGGGCCCCTGACCCGGCCTCGGGCATAGTACTCTTTCACTGGGTCGTGAGGGGGCCAGTTGGACTCCCTTTTCCTGGTCAGGCGTCCAGTGGAGAACCCTCACTGCTACCCGCCCCTGCTGCAAACTCGCTGGGGTTCCTCTTCCTGACAAATGTCCCAGGCGCTGGCCCAGGCTGGCCTTCCTTCTCTCCTGGGGTCATGCCTTGGAATCTTCCAGAAACCACCTGCCTCTTTCATCTCGGAGGCCTTGCCCCAGAGAATCTGGGGTTCCCTGGATCCCCCACAACTTCATACACAGGCTTTATTCCCTTAAAACTCTGGTCCTGACTGTGAGATGCCCTCTCCCTCGGTTCATCCTCCGTGCACACACCTCCACCCCACCTGTTCACTTTACTGACTGGAAGTTTCTGACCCTGGTTGCCTTCACTGACCCCTAGCAGTTCAAACCTCCCAGCCACTCCACAGGAGAAAGATGAGGCTTTCTGTGCCCATCACAATGGACAGCCTCAGAAACCCATGGGGGGATGGGGGGGACCGGCGGAGCTGGGGGTGGTGATGTGGTGCTCCCTCCTGCAGGGCCGCCCTGAGTCAGAAAGGGACTCAGCGGCAGTGAGCTGTCTGGATTTCGTTTGTTTGTGTTGTTGCGAGGTCTCTTAGCCGTAGTACAACCAGCCCAAGCATCCCTGCCGGCATCAAGGTGAATCCCACTCTCGGGGGCCCTGTGGTCCGGCTGTGGAAGGCTTCCATGGCTGGGCCGATCTCCCACAGCAGTCAGAGAAACGGCCTGTTTTAATCATTTCAAAATGGACAATTCAGCAAGGGGACTTCTTTAGGTGTGTTTTTTTTTTTCCTTTCTTCTGTATTTTCATTTACGTTCACACACACACACAAAAAAAACCCACCAAAAAACCCCCTAAATTTACATGCCGTTTGTTTGAAATGGCCTGAAAAGAAATTGGAGTTAAGTCTATGGATTTGCTTGAGTTCCACATTTAATTTTCACACTCTCAAGGGTCCGTGCAACCAACAGCACTACCGAATTCCAGAGCCTCTACCCCGGACTCTGAGCAGGGACCCCCCACTGCCCCCGCCCCCGAGCCCCTGGCACCGCTGGTCGTCCGCTTCTCAGTGACGTTGCCAGTTCCCGCGTGAGATGCTGACGCATCTCCACGTGGAGCCTTCGCAGCCCGGCTGTTTTCTTCTAGCGTGCTGCACGCACGGCCCCTGGGGCATGGTGGTTACGCGCTGGGCTCCTCACCACGGGCAGCAGTTGGGAAGTCCCAGCCCCTCCGTGGGAGAGAGTGACGGCACAGGGCCAGTTCTACCCTGTCCTGTGGGGTCGCCGTGAGCCGGCATGGACTGGATGGCAGGGAGCTGTGTTATTTGGTTTGCTGGTGTTGGGGCCCCAGAGGCTGTCCTCGAGCCTCACCACCCACAGGTGACAGGCCAAGCTGCCCCCGGAGGGCTTCCCGGCTATCATCTTACAGGAGCCTCTGGGTGGGTTCAAACCGCCCACCTTTGGATTAGCAGAGGAACGCTTAACGCTTTCCCTGTGCCTAATAAATGTGGAGGTGTTAATAAATGTTGCCTCTCCTGGGTAGCCTAGCAGGATCAGCCTGGGGCTGCTAATTGCAAGGCCAGCAGTCTTAAACCCCCCTTGTTTTTATATGACCTGCCTGCTAAGAATGTTTTCTCCACCCACCAACCACTGTGTGACAGAAAGACGTGTCCGTCGGCTGCTGCACAGATTTACCTGGGGCAGGTCCTCTCTGTCCAAGGGCAGCGTGAGTCCCCCTGACAGCAGTGGGGGCTTGATTGTGGCGCCAGGAGCAGGGCAAACGCAGGCGGCGACCAGCTGAGCCCATGTCAGCATGCGCATGGCACCCCGTGTGTGTGTGTGTGTGTGTGTGTGTGTGTGTGTGTGTGTGTGTGTGTGTGTGTAGCACAAGGCTCCCCGGGGGGTTCCACAGCTGAATGTGCCAAGGTTGATGGCCAGGCCTTTCTTCTGAGGCACATGCACTGACCATGGGCACTGAACGGAGTCAGTAGCTCGGTCTCGCTGCAGGGCCATTTCCTACCCTGCTCTTAGTGGGGCTGGGGGAAGTCAAGGCAGAGCACCCCCACCCCCACTACCTCGCCACTGCTGCTTGCCCATGCCCATGCCGGCCCTTGGGGGCACCTCAGGCACCATCGTCAGCCAGCGCAGGACCAGCCAGCTGCCACTCTGGTAACACAGCCAGGAACATGGCCTTACACGGGGTCGCTGTCAGTCAGAACCGACTGGACAGCACCTAGCAACCAGGAGAGGGCCCCCCACGCCCACCCCGCAGAGACCGGAGTCCCCGGATGGCAGGCACAATGGGGCAGCGCTGTCCATTGGGAAGGTTGGGGGTTCGTGTCCATCCCAGGGTGGCTTGGAAAAAAGGCCTGGCGCCCTGCTTCTGGAAGCTCAGTCGTCACGGGGGCCCAGTCAGCTCTGGCCACAGGGGCCCCCGGGCTTGGAGTCAAAAAGCTCCCGGGCCTCCCCAGCCACAGTGGCACTGATCACGTCGGCCATGTGTAATAGTGGGGGCCATGTGGGACCAGGGGTCCCGGGGAGCCAGGAGTTGTGTTTGTCTAACTGTATCGTGGGTGAAAGTAGACATGACAACATGCACCCATTCAATCCCGTCTGCACATTCAGCTCGAAGGTGTCTCTGACGTCCCCATAAACCAGGCTCTCCATCCCCTGACCTCCTCCTCCTCCTCCTCCCTGGTTCTGCTCCGACTCCACCCACAGAATCCGTACAGGGGCCTCCACGCAGGCAAACCTTCTCTAGTTGGGCACAACTCTGATTCCTTCAAAGATCATGTCAGGGCCAAGCTACAGGCGGAGGGTTAAAGCTCCCCTCTGGGCAGTAGATTTGGGCTCCCCCAGTTCCAGTGGGACCAGTAAGTCTGGTTTCTATAAAATTTTGAAATTTATGTTTTGGGTTTCCCCCCTTTTGATCATGAATATTCTACAGACTCTTTGATCAAAACATTCAGTACTGGTTGTGGGGGTACCACCCTGGTCTCCTGGTCTCCTGGAGACATTTATCCAGGGAGCTAATCCACCACACAGGTCATTTCCCCACCCACCCCTGGTCAAGGAACATGGGGGGCTTGGGCTTCAACCCACAAGGTCACCAGCTGGAAGCCACCAGCTGCTCTCTTGGAGAGAAAGAGGGGCTTTCTGCTCCCATAAAGAGATACAGTCTCAGAAACCCACAGGCACCGTTTCTACCCTTTCCTACGGGGTCACTGTGAATCGGAATCACTCCATGGCAGGGATTTTCTGCTGCCCTGGGGACGGGAGGCCAATGGTTGCGTCTTGTCTGGGTGCTCACAAAGGTTTAAGACTGGACGTGGGTGTCTAAGCAGGGAAAAAGGCACAGTGGCTCCGTGATAAAATTCTTGCCTTCCATGAGGGAGACCTGAGTTCGATTCCTGGTCAGTGCAGGCCGGAGTGTTGTTCGCATGCCCACCAGGTTTCAGCAGAGTTTCCAGGTGAAGACAGACTCGGAAGCACATGATGATCAATCCGCCAGTAGAATATCCCCTCCCCACCCCCGATCACAGCAGTCTGATGGGCCCCACCCCCCTACCCCCATCACAGCAGTCTGAGGACCACACGCCACATGCCACAGCAATGGCGAGGCACTTGGCAGGACTGCCTTTATTGCGTTCAGCACTGGGTTGCCAGGCATTGGGCAGACACAGCAGCAGTAGCAGCAGCTTCTCTGCACCCAATGTTTGACGGAAGCCCCCTCCCCCCCAGGGTGAAGGTGAGGTGCAGCACAGGCCCCCCTGGGGGCTCTCTCAAGCCGAGTTGGTTTGGGAATCGCAAACAGCAAAGCGCCCCAGTGTCTCTAGGGATTGGGAGCTTCAAGCAGGTACTAGGCACCAGGGGGCCAGAGTCCGGCAGTGGTGATTTACTCGTCGATTGAGTCAGTGGAGTCAGTGCCGACAGAATGATGAAGCATTGCCCGGTCCTGCACCATCTCCACAGTGGCCGGCCTGGAGCAGAGGCCACTGTGTGATCTGGGTGGCCTGCTTCAGACAGTGTTCTGTTGTGGTCCCCAGCATTTCCACTGGCTGGTTTTCAGAAGTGGTCAGCCAGGCCTTTTTTCCTAGTCTGTCTTAGTCGGGAAGCTCTACTGACACCTGTCCACCCTTGGTGGCCCTGCTGGTATTCGAACCTCCAGAACCCACAAGCCCCCGAGTGGTTTTTGGTCGTTCATGCTTACTTTGTCTGTATTCACCCGAGCCTTCAAAACCCCTTGAATGGAACGCCCCTCCCTGGAGGACATCCTGCTTGGTCAAGGGGACGGGCAGCGGAAAGAGGAAGGCCCTCGACGAGATGGGTGGACACAGTGGCTGCTGCTGCGTTGGGCTCGGGCCTGGCGACCGTTGTGAGGATGGCGCAGGGCGGGGCGGGGTCTGTTCTGCTGGGCAGAGAGCCGCTGTGGGTCAGCACCAAACAGCAGCCTGTCGAAGGTCTTGATTTCGTTGATGCCCGCGCGGCCACGAATGCTTTTCAAGTGTGATGATGGTACCCGCCAGTGAGCCATGGGGAAACGGGAGGGTGCGGAACATGGTGGGGTGGGGCCAAATCCCCCCGTGGCCGGCTGCTTGTCCTGTGGCAGTCTGGCTTTTAGAAGGGGGCGGAAGACGGATGGCCGGCAGAGGAGTGTCCGCTCACCCTCTGGGAACTCATCTCTCAACTTCTCATTCCACCTTCCCAGCCCCGTCGGAACATCTCATTCCATGTTCTTCCAAAATTACCTTGCAGTCTGCTTTGGGCACTGACTTAAGACAGAGCAGGGAATGAAGATACCAAAAACAGAACCAGACAGACAAGCCGGGCGGCTGGCCCGTCCTGCCCCCGGGGGCTCCCCCCTCCCCACCCCACACCACTCGGAGCAGGGAGACCTATTTGGAGCCCTGGGATGTGTGCGGTAGCGGGGCCCTGGTGGCCCAATGGGTTCCGTGGGACTGTGAACCACAAGGTCTGCGGTTTGAAACCACCAGCCTCTCAGTGGGAGAAAGACGAGGTTTTTTGCTTCCTTAAAGGCTGAAACCTACAGGGGCAGCTCTGCTCTGCCCTGTGGAATCACTATGAGTGGGAATCGACTCGATAGTGGTGGGTGGGTTTGATTTGGCCTTTTGTTTCCGTGGTGTGGCGCTGTGGTTAGGCGTTGGGCTGCAGTTTGAACGCAGGAGGCTGCCTGCTCCCAGAAAGTCACAGGCACAAGGGAGGAGCAGCCCCCTCTGGCCTGTACAGAACGGGCACCGTGGCAGTGGTTTGTGGTGCCTTGTGTGAGCCCTGCTGGTGAAGCGCTGGACTGCTGACGGAGGGTCGGCAGTTTGAATCCACTAGCTGCTCCGAGGGAGAAAGGCGAGGCGCTCTGCTTCCATAAAGGCTTACAGACTCAGAAACCCGGCGAGGAACATCTGCTCTGAGCTGCGGGGTCAGTGTGAGTTGGGATGGGTTTCCGTTTCAAAAACAGCACCCTCCCAGATCCACATCCATGTCCCTGCTCTTTTGGACCAGATGACCTTTCTACAGTAGACAAGGCCTCGCGGCATCTTCTCAGAGTTCATTCGCACTCAGCTCCCTGGCCGACTCCCAGAGCCCTACAGCACAGGGCAGAGCCGCCCCTGTGGCTCCCCAGACTGTAACTTGACGACAGTGGGAAGCCTCGTCGTTCTCGCGAGGAGTGACTGGGGGTTTCAAACTGCCGGCCTTGTGCTTAGCGGCCCAGCTGGTAACCAGGACAACTGCAAGGCTCCTGTGGAGTTCATTAGGACTCATTAGTTCAAAAGCCAAAAATAACCTCCAACAAGTTGCTCTCCCAGCTTCATTAGAATAATGAGTTTAACCAAAAGCCCATTTTTCTCTGTTTTGTCACCTTTGCTTTGGAGCTTGAAGCGGGCTCCAAGGGGACAGAAACTGAATGCTCTGGGTGGCTCTCCTTGGATCGGGACCTGTGATTTGGAGGGGCCCTTGACAGGTGGGATAACGATTCCCAAACGCCCATTTCTTTGCACTGTTTCTGTTTCTCCAAAGACACCCCACCCCCACCCCTGCTGGCTGGTACAGTGGTTCCCTAAACAGGCGACCCCTCCACACCCAGGGGTGCCTTGGAACGATCGGGGCTGGGGGTGGTGGTGGCTGCAGAAACAGCTCTCTGCATTGTTTCCTGGATTGTGGGCTGTAGTTGCCCTCGATTTTAATTACCGGGGAGCGCTGAGTCATGGTTTTGTTTTGTTTTTCCTTTCCTGAAAAGGGGGCCTATGTGCTGGCAGGGTCTTAGCCTGGTCCTGTCCTGGGCCATCCGGGAGGTTGGGGCCACATGGAAACACACAAGACCCCTTCCCTCCTGGGCACAGGCTGAGGGCTCAGAGTGTGAAACTCTCCCCCGTTTCTTCACCCTTCAGTGGCTCTGTCAGCTCTAAGTGTGGCTTTCTTCTCCCACCGGACGGGCCCTGGGAGGCTTTCCCCTACCGAAGGCTGGGTGGCTAGATACTGACACTGGAGGAAAAAAGAGTCGGGGGG
>NW_022111359.1:6415689-6417003 GCF_000313985.2 Echinops telfairi | reverse complement strand
GGGTCTTAGCCTGGTCCTGTCCTGGGCCATCCGGGAGGTTGGGGCCACATGGAAACACACAAGACCCCTTCCCTCCTGGGCACAGGCTGAGGGCTCAGAGTGTGAAACTCTCCCCCGTTTCTTCACCCTTCAGTGGCTCTGTCAGCTCTAAGTGTGGCTTTCTTCTCCCACCGGACGGGCCCTGGGAGGCTTTCCCCTACCGAAGGCTGGGTGGCTAGATACTGACACTGGAGGAAAAAAGAGTCGGGGGGTCTTAAAACTCATTGTTGGGTGTCGTGGCGTCAGCTCTGATTCAGCGGCGCCATGTGGATCGATGTGCTTGGGCACAAGCCCGTTCACTCGCCCACCGTGAGGAGCCTGTTGTTAGCTGCCAATGAGTCAGCTCCGGCCCATGGCGACCCTCTGCACACAAACCAGGAGGAAACACGGCCTGGCCCCGGGCCGTCCCCACCACCGTCCCTGTGCCTGAGCCGTGGTTGCTGCCACTGGGTCCGTGCAGCAAAAAGGAGTCGGGGGGTCTTAAAACTCATTGTTGGGTGCCGTGGCGTCAGCTCTGATTCAGCGGCGCCATGTGGATCGATGTGCTTGGGAACAAGCCCGTTCACTCACCCACCGTGAGGAGCCTGTTGTTAGCTGCCAATGAGTCAGCTCCGGCCCATGGCGACCCTCTGCACACAAACCAGGAGGAAACACCGCCTGGCCCCGGGCCGTCCCCACCACCGTCCCTGTGCCTGAGCCGTGGTTGCTGCCACTGGGTCCGTCCAGCTCTTTGAGGATCGCCCTCTTTGTCCCTACCCCTCCACTTGACCAAGCAGGGTGTCCTTCTCCAGGGACTGGTCGCTCCTGACGACACTATGTAAGATGAAGGATAGCCATCCTGGCCTCTGAGGAGCACTCTGGCTGATCTTCTTCCAAGACAGACTCGTTTGTCCTCTTGGCAATCTGTGGTCCCTTCAGTAGTCTCCGCCAGCACGCCACGGTTCAAACACGTTGATTCTTCTTCAGGCTTCCATATTCAGGGTCCAACTTTCACGTGCATCGGGGCCGCCGTCAAGGAGGCTGCAAGTCCAAGTGCAGGCCACAGGCCGAGGGGAAGGCTCTTCCCGTGGATCAGTCTGAGGGCAGTTCCCTGTCACCGCTGCTTCTGCCTCTTTGGAGATATTCATTGACCTGGCATCTGTCTTACCCCCTTCCCCTCAGCTTTCCTGTTGGATAGATGAGCTGATGGTGTAATGGGCTCTGAGTTGGGCTGCTAACCAGCAAGGCCAGCAGTTCAAAGCCACTTGCGACTCCCCAGGAGAAAGAGGAGGCTGT
>NW_022111359.1:6413563-6415545 GCF_000313985.2 Echinops telfairi | reverse complement strand
AAAATGAGCTGATGCCAGGGACTTAAGTGGAGAGCAAATGTTTTGAGAATGATGAGGGCAATGAATGTACAAATGTGCTTTACACAATTGAGGTATGTATGGATTGTGATAGAGTTGTATGAGCCCCTAATAAAATGATTTTAAAAATAAAAAATAGTAGTAATCACACACACACACACAAAGAAAAGGTTACAGCCTCAGAAACCCACAGGGGCAGTTCTCCGTGCTAGAGGGTCTCTGTGAGTTGGAATCAACTCAGTGACAGGGAGGGCCCTATGCTCCCCCTGCCTCCTTCATGGACTGAAGACAGCCCGTCCCTGAATGAGATTAGAGCTCCCACATGCTTTGGGGAGACATAATCCAGTCGTGGAGGGCTCCCCTAGAGCTCACTGGCCCTGACCTTCACCACCTTCTCTAGCGACTGCTGGCGACGTGGCCACAGTGGACAGGTCAGAGGTTCACCACCCTGCCTTGGGGGTGGGGGTGGGGGCATTCTGGTGGTATTTCCTCCCGGACTGATTTGTCCGTTCTCTTGGCAGTCCACAGTGGGGTCGGGAACCGTCTTTCACTTGTGCCACCATTTGGACTTCTTTCTGGTGTGTGGTGTACCCCCGGTGGCCTCATGGGCTACGCGTTGGGCTGCTGGCCACAAGTTCAGCAATTTGAGCCCACCAACCGTTCTGGGGGGAAAAGCTACCTTAAGCATTGACAGCCTTGGGAACCCCCAGGGGCGGTCCCACTCTGTGTGTGAAGCTGCTGAGAGGGGGTGAGCTTCTTGGACGGTGGTGAGCTTGGTTTTGGCCTTGAGGTGGCATTTTATAAGGAGTCCCAGTGGTGTTGTGGGTTAAGCGCCCACCGCTGCGCCCCACTTCCTTTTCAGCAAGGCCTCAACACAGAAAGCCCGCCTCCACCACGGCTCTTTGGGTCTTATCCCCTTCCACACTCTACACCCGTGAAAGGTGAAAGGTGGAAACTCGGCCAAAAAACCAAACCATGCCAACCCATAGGGACCCTATGGGATGGGCTAGAACTGCCCCTGCGAATTTCTGAGGCTGTAACTCTATTTTGATTTTTCCCCCTCTCCCCAACGGTGTACTTATTGTTATGGATGTGTAATTCACATGTCACACAATTCGATTGTTCTGCGTCCTGCATGGGAGGTTGTCCAGTGTGGCCATCTGGTTAGCAGCCCCGGCAGGGAAGGACAACATGAGCCTTTCCGTCCACGGGGGGCGGAGAAGCCTGCAAGACCTGGACAGCCTGGCCACCCGGTGGCCTCTCACGGGCCTCGTCCAAGTGCCAAGATGGAAGGGAGTCTGGCCTCCTCTTTTGATTCCTGGGAAATGCCTGGTGCTTGGCGCCAACCAGCACCAAACCCGCTGCCCATTCGAGTGGGTTCTGAGATGTGGCGTCCCACCCGAGTCACAGAGCAGAGGTTTCTAAGACATCATCTTTACAGACGCGCGCGCGCCGGCGCGCGGGTCACCTGCGCCATCCTTCATAGCTCTGATTGAAATCAATGGATAATGCCCGTAGTGCCCCCGCTTCCCCCTCTGTCTGGACTGGGGACGCGGTCCCTCACTGCTGGGTGTTGGGGTCTCCTCACACACGTGCCCTGGGGCCAGGCCAGACAGATAGCCTCCACCACTTCGGCTTCACTGCCGGGCCCAGAGGGCAGCCCCCTCACTGCTACTTCCGGCCTCCCAGAGCCCTTGTCCCCAGAGCCGGGAGGACAGAATTGGGGAGGCTGGTCTCCCCCGGGGGCACCCGCACAGCGTCGCTGGAGCTCCCTTATACCCGTAGAAGTTGCTGAATTGGAAGATGTTTTGTTGTGTATATTGTTGCCACAATTTAAAAATCATCATCGTCACACTAATGAGTACAAGGAAGAAGAAAATGTTCTAGAGTTGATTGTGGTGATTATACCACTCTTCTTGATATGACTGAACTTTTGTATGATGTGTGGATGAAGTGTGCCAATT
>NW_022111359.1:6394344-6411839 GCF_000313985.2 Echinops telfairi | reverse complement strand
GCGCGGGATTGTTTACCGGGGTTTGTTGCTTAGGTAAACAGGCCACTGCGCTGCACCCCGCCCCGCCTCCCGCCGGGCCCCGCCCCCGCCCCGCCTCCGGACTCGGGGTATAAGTGGAGAAAGTTCGCCGGGACCGCTTCTGGTGGGGACGCCTTCGTCCCTGTTGCTGGCCACCGTGATCTGTCCTAGGAAGGCAGGCAGGCCGCCCCGGGACGGAGCCGCCGCCGGCGGGCCCAGCAGCTGCAGCGCTGGGGTGAGCCCCGCCTTCTTCTTTATTAAAGGGCGGCTCCTTTGTGGCCGGGTGCCCCCCAGGAAGATGCCTAGGGCCCATGCACACCGGTGCCCCCGCCACCCTTTCACAGGGCCTCAGCAAGCTTCCCAGCAGCCCCCTGCGGCCTGACCTTGTCCGGCCCAGCATGGGTGTCCGTGGCAAGTAGAAGCGGCCTTGCTCGCCAGCGGCCCGGCTTTAAAAGACTCAAAACCCCTAAGCTCGCTACGGGCTGAGTCGCCCCCAACTCATGGGAGACCCTGAAGGACAGGGTAGAGCCGCCCCTGTGGGTTTCACTCTTTACCGAACAAAGTAGAAAGAGGCAGAAAGCGGCATCTTTCTCCCACAGAGACGATGCCCCGTGGGCAGCCCTGCTAGAGGTTAGCACGAAGATCCCGTGGCTGGTGGGGGAATCAGTGTGTGTGTGTGTGTGTGTGTGTGTGGGGTAGGTATAATAAATACAAGAGAGCAGGGGGGGATGTTCTGGAACTGATTGTGGTGATGTATTTAGAACTCTTTAAAATACAACTGAACGGTAGAAGTGTATGATATGTGAATTATATCTCAATAAAACCATTGTGGCGTGGGGAGAGAAAAGATCCGGTCAGAGGCAGGGTTGCTGGACTCAAAATGAGTCAGCTGTACCTTATATGAAGGATGGCTCCCCCCATCCCACAAAGATGCAGGACTCCTTGCAACCTGTTGCCAGTGGGGGGTGGGGGGAGCAGCTGCAGGACCTCACTAAACCAAGCAACCTGCTTTCTGGAGGATTCTGACTCAGGGCGCCCCCTCGGGTCACAGAGCAGTGCTGCAGGGCTCCCCCTGTGCCCTCAGCTCCCCCCTTGATGGGAGTGGATCTCCAGGCCTTTCTTCTTTGGGACTGCTGGGTCCCAGCTAGCAGACAGGTGCAAGCCATTGGTGCCACTCGGGTGCCAGAAGGGCCTTGTTGTTGTTGTTGTTGTTGTTGTTGTCATGAGGCCTCCCTGGCCTCCCACTCCTGCCGCCCCGACGTGACAGTGGATGGCAGTAACCCCACCCACGCAGCACTGCCGGCCCTGCGCCAGCCCCAGGGTCTGTCGCAGCTGGGACGATTGTCATCATAGGGTTTTCGTGGGTGGGTCTCCACGCCTTTCTTCCTAGTCTGTCTTAGCCCGGAAACTCCACCCAAACCTACCTGTTCAGCATTCTAGCCACAGCGTCTGGCCTCCACCATCAGAGGGTGCTGGGCTAAAAAGACCAAGAGAACACGAAATGACAACCTGAATTCACTTCAGGGCAGTCGGATGCTACCTTGTAGAAACTTCCACGGCAGAAAGGGCAGCTCAGCTCCGTGGCTCCGAGTTCTCAGCTCAGAGAGAGAGAAGTTGTTTCTCTGGGGTCACAGTGGGGCGATGGAGGGGGACAAGGTGACGACTCCAGAGGGTTGAAAAGGAGCCCTTCCTTCCACGGAAGGGGGGACAAGGACCGTGTCCAGATTGCAGAGCCAGCGCCGCCTTCCTGTCTTGTGCCCTGTCGGAGCCCCAAGGGAGTGCTGCTTCTGGGCTGGATGTAGGAGCCGCGGGTGCTGCCTCAGGGTTACAAGGATGCCCCACAAGGGAGGGAGGAGCCCTGCGCTCCAGTGGAGGCCCCTCGGCACCTGCCTTGGCCCCAGCGCTGTCCCCATTCAGTGTCTGGCAGTCAGTCCCCCACCACAGATGCCTCCAGCCTCTTCCTCCTCCAAGCCTGTCTCTCAGCGGGAGATGCCAAGGCCCCCAGCCACCATGGACATGAGCTTAGCCAAGCAAGCCTGGTTCCAAAGCTCTCCGTCTCTCCTGGGCTTTGCGTCACTTCTCCAGGGACAGAGCCTGGCTTGGTGCCCACCTTGGCATGTACTCAGGGCAGCAAAGGTGCCCTCGAGTCACCTCCGACTCACGGCTGCCTGTGTGACCACCGGCCGAGACCCCCAGGGACTCATCTTCCTGCTCTCTGTCAGGCAGTTGTCTATGGGGGCCCACAGGGCTTTCGCGGGTTGTTTTTTGGAAGTCTGCTGCCAGGCCTTTCTTCTTTGCCTGTTTCTGTCTTGGTCTGGATGCTTGGGTGAGATTTGTTTGGCAGCGTCACCCCATGCGACCCTCCGCAGACGGTGGCCAGGGGGTGGCGTGAAGTGCGCTGCCCAGGAATCAAACCCATGTCTCGCTCTAAACAGCAAGAGTCCACAAAAGGGCATGGTGGGCAGAGTCCAGGGAGCGACCAGGCATCGCTGTCTTGGGAATCAGCCTGATGTGCAAGAAGAAGGCTGAGGGACGGCCGGGCGATGTCAGGGGGCAAACTCAGGAGCTCCAGGCAGGAAGCGAGGACACAGGATGGCAGTGCAGTGGCAGCGGTGGCAAGACCGGGGAGCTCAGGCTAGTCAGTCCAGCGGGCTGAGCCACCCTGAGAAGCCAGCTGGGGCCGAAATCTGTTCTCAACCTGTGGGTCACGACCCCTTTGGAGGTCGAACGACCCTTTCACCAGGGTGGCCCAATTCATAACAGTAGCATCATTAGTTATAAAGTAGCAACAAAAATTATTTTATGATTGGGGGGTCACCACATGAGGAACTGTATGAAACAGTCGCGGCATTAGGAAGGTTGAGAACCCCTGGCTTAGGCGATGCAGCCAACTCAGGGCAAGATGAGGCCTTGGAGAGGCGTCCGAGGGGCGGCCAGGGAGAGAAATGTGAGCCTGGTGAGGGGCAGAGAGGGAGACGTGGGAACACCAGGTCCCCACCCTGAGGGAGAAGGGACAGAGGCTGCGGTTTGGAGACACTTACAACTGGTGGGACAGAAGGAGGCTGGGGACAGACCAGACCACAATGAGACCCAGAGATGAGCAGGACAGAATTCTGAGGGGAGGTGCCATCTAAGCACCCCCAAAGAGGTCTGGGCCAGACCAGCCCCGAAGACCTCAGGGAGAGCCATGCCTGCAAGAGGCGGCCGAGGGCAGGGACGGGCAGGGCAGCAGGCAAGAAAGTCACAGCACAGGTCCCTCCCCCCCTACTCAGGAACCCCCAGGCCGCAAAGGAAAAGACTCAGCATGTGTGTGTCGTGAGAGAAGATGAAGGAGTAATGGATGGAGTCAGGGTGGAGGCTCCAGGTGGCACCGGTGCAGAAGGCAGATCTTGGGCCTCTGGAGGAGATGGAAGGTTCTAGAACAGGGGTTGGCAGCCACTCCAAGACATAGTCCTGATTTCAGGTCATACAACCTCTGCCGTGACTGCTCAGTTCCACCGTCCGGCGCCCAGCCCTGGCCTTGAGCACAGGTGGAAGGGTCAGGCTTCCTCGAGAAGAAGGGGTGTCCCGTCCAATGTCAACAAGCCCCTCCCACCTGATAGCAACCCTATAGTGGCCCTGTGGGTGGTTGGGCGCAGGCACCCTCAGCTTTATCCCTTGGAGCCAGAGCCCTGGTGACACCCTTCCCCTGGGGCACCCTGGATGGAGGTGGAGAGGCAGGTAACAGTGAGGAGGGAGGTGGCTCACACCTCCTTCTGTAAAACGGGGCGGAATGGAGTCTTGACGCAAGTATACTAACCTCGGGACCGTCTCAGGGAGAAAGAAGTGGCTGACCAAGTCCTAAGTCCGCCTTTCTGTCTGTGCTGGTCTTGTCACAGTGGTCGAACACTGCCACTGGACATAGTGCAAGGGACACCTTGCCCAAAGTGGACACCGTTGAGTGGACACCAGGCGGGAGGGAGCAGGTGCAGCTGCACACTCAGTGGGTGCCCCTGAGTGGATTCCAGACCCTCGGCCAAGCCAACATCCCCACCCACCCTGGGTGCACAGGGGCTGGCTTTTGGGAAGTGGGCTGCCAGGCCATTCTTGCGACGCACCCCCTTTCAGTGAGCACAGTTGGTGGCCGGAGATGCTTACGGTCTGCAGAAGTGATTGGGGCCAAGGGTGGAAGATGGGTGCTATGTCAGAAAGTTGGGTGCACTGGACCATTGGGAGCAGAGCTCCAGGGGCACAAGCATCCATCTGCCTGTGTGCGTGTGAGTGTATGTGTGTGAGTGGGACTGCAGGCTGCCCGGCGTATCCTCTGTGCGGGCAGCAGTGCTTCTCTGCCGAGAGTCCCTCAGCCCACCTCATAGGAGGACGAGAGAGGACAGCCTCTTGGCGCGTTTGGGCTGGAAGGCCTGTACCAGCCGGGGGAGGAGAGAGGCTGACCCAGGCAGGCTCCTGTGCCTGTGTGTGTGTGTGTGTGCACGTGTGTGTGTGTGTGTGTGTGTGTGTGATGAGTCTGTGAACGTGTGGTGTGTGCTGTACATATGAGTGTGTGCGGTGAGTGCGTGGAGTGTGAGCGCGTTCATGCGTATGGTGAGTGAGCCAGGTGTGCGAGTGTGTGTGTTGTGTGACTGTGTGACAAATACGTGATGTGAGCGTGTGGGTATGTGTACAAATGTGGATGTGATTGCATGATGAGTGTGAGGTCCATGAGTGAGTGTATGTGTGTAAATGTGCATGTGTGTAATCACATGTCATGAGTGTGTGTGTGTGGTGTGACTATGAGGTGTGTGAGCGTGTGTGCAAATGAGTTACATTGTGGGTGGATGTGAGAGCGAGTGTGTGCAGGTTGCAAGTATGTGTGCTAGTGTGTAAGTGTGGGCTTGTGTGTGTGTGTGTGGTATACGTGTGTGTGCTGTGTGCATGATGTCTGAGTGAGCATGGTGTGTTAGAGTATTGTAACTATGCATGGTATGCACATGTGAGGGGTGTACATGCGCGTGTATGTGCATGTGAAGGGGGGACCCTCTCGTGCGCCCTCATGTATATCTGCCCCCCTCCCTTATGCTCCCGCAGCCCTGGCCTGGGGAGCAGATCTGTGCCCTGGACCCCATGGGAGTCCTGCGGTGTTTCATGTTATGCTGGGTCGGGTGGCATGCCACAGTGTGCCACTGAGGGCTCTGGATCTGTGACTTGGAAGGTGGCAGGTCAAACCTGAGCACCCCAGGGAGCCTGCAGCTGTGGCTCGTATGGACTTCTTAACGACTGCATGCAGCTGAGCGTCTCTCCTGTTATGACCCGGTAAGGCTCGAGGCCACCCGTCCAGACTGGTCAGCCAAGGGACCAAGGCAAAAGGCCTCCCTTCCCTCCCCCGGTGGCCCACCTGAGTCCTTCCACAGGGCTGGGGTCTGACTCTCCGCTTGAGAGAGAAGGGCAGGAAAAAACAGGAGCAGAAGCCCGGTTCCTGGGCAAAGGAAAAGGGATTGGAATTCTGAAGGTGCTTGACTTCAGAGAAGCTCAGAGCCAACACGGGTCCCCGGAAGCCCATAGCCACCCAAGGGAAAACTGCAAAGGCAGGCAGAGCGCCGGAGGGTGGACAGCATGCCCACCCTAAGGTCCAGCAGGAGCGGGACGGCGGTGAGTCGCCCTGGGGCCAGCTGAAACTCGATGCGCTCCAAAACAGCCGAGAAAGACAGCCTCCCACCACCCCAGTCCCACATACGGCACGTGGCTGAGTCCCCGGTGGCACATAGGCCGAAGTGCCCCACGACTAATTGAAAGGCTGGTGGTTCAGACCTCTTCAGCTGCACCTCTGAAGAAAGGACTGGCAATCTCATGCCGAAAGGTCACAGCCTGTCACACCTGACAATCACACTCTGACACTGACACGTGGGCTCACCAGGGGGCACAGTCAGCTCGATGGCAGCCACTCAGCTCCCACTCATAGCGACCCCTCCCTCGCGAACAACAGAAGGACACGCCACCCCCTCTCGTGCCAGCCTCGCCGTTGTTCCTGTGCCTGAGCCCATGTTGCAGCCCCTGTGTCCATCCGTCTCCTTGAGGGTCTTCCTCTTTGCCGCTGCCCCTCTCCGTTACCCAGCATGAGGCCCTTCTCCAGGGACCGGTCTCTCTGGTAACATACCATCTGCGTGAGAAGAAGTCCCCCATCCTCGCTGCTAAGGAGCCCTCTGGCTGTGCTTCTTGCAAGACAGGTGTGTGTGTTTTCCCAGCAGACTTGATTGTGTATGTATTCACTATTCTTTGCCGGCACCATCATTCCAACAGTCTAGCTACGTTGTCATCATGGTAATATCGACATGATATTACCCCATCCCCAGCCTTCTTGCCGCTCCGTCTGCTCTTAGCAGGTCTGCAATTTCATTTCCTCCAGGGCTGTTTGTCCAGCTCGCTTCCCGGACGTGGTTTGAGGGTGGGGACCCTCACCCAGGGTGATTCTGCCCCAGGGGACACTGGTGCACACAGGGCGGTGTCAGGGGACATTTGTGGGCATCACGGCGTGGGGTGCTACTGACATTGCATGTGTGGAAACCAGCAATGCTGTTCAAGACCTCACGGTGCACAGGCTGCCCCACCCCTGAGATGCCCACTGCAGGCGGAGGGAGAGACGGTGCTTGGGCTGGCCAGCCAGAGGGAGGCTGGCCGGCCCAAGGGGACAAAAGGGTGGGCAGCAGGAACCGAGCGGAGGATGCAGAGCTCCACCTTCCGCACAGGTGACCAGAGCTCCCTTCCTGCCCAGTGACCCCAACGGGCACCTCATGGTGTCCCCATCCCCACCCCCCTCCCACGCCATGGTGCACCTTCTGTCCCAGCCCAGGCAGAATCCATCCTGAATAATGGCTAGTGTCTCTGTGCATCAGAGAGTCATCTGTAGTAAGTGGCCTTGTCAGTGGCTTAAGTTGTTGTGTAGAGTGGCCATCGAGTCAGCTCTGACCACAGCGAGCTCGTGCAGAGCAAAGGAAACACTGCCGGGGCCTCACAGTGGTTCCTATGCCTGAGCCCATCGGTGCAGCCACTGTACTGTGTCCGTCCATCTCCTTGAGGGCCTGCCTCTTTTCCGCTGCCCCTCCACTTTACCAACATGATGTCCTTCTTTGTTGCTTGTCCTCTGGATACCAGTGACATCACTTCCCACATCACATAGCACACAAGCCACCGCAGTGTGGCAAACTGCAAGACACGTGGTGGAGAGCCTTTGTTAGATTCTGTGTAAATTCGAACCACAAAGTCGCTTTGTAACTTGGTTCCACACTGAATCACAGCAGCAGCCCCCACGTTCTTGTACTGTGGGGAAGTCTTTATTTAACTTCTCTCCCCCTTTGCCCTGAACTCTGGAATCCTGTTGGCGTAGCTGTGATGTGTTGGGCTGTTAACTAGAAGGGCGGCGGTTCGAGCCCCCCAGCTGCACAGGAGAAGAAAGCCGAGGCTGTCTGTGTACAGCCTCGGAAACCTAGGGAGCAGGTTTACTCCGTCCATCTGTCCGTCCTGCAGGGTGGCAGCGAGCAGGAATCGACTGGATGGCAGCTGGGGGTTTGGGCTCGGGTTTCATGGCATCACTACTTCATTCTAAAAAAGAAAGAAAAAGACAGTTCTAGGTTCTCAAATAGCACAGCACGGTACTGAAACTGAAACATCGACAACCCCGGAAGACACAGGCTGCGCCGCATAGGGCCTGCGGGACTGTGGGCGGAGCCACGTGACTGGAAGCCGCACTGTGATTGGGTAACATGACCGCTCTGACCGAGGCCAGGAGGATGCTCAGGCGGTAAATTAGCATTGCAGAATCTCCGCCTTGAGGCAGATGGACGCATGTCAACCAAACTTTTGAGAAATGTTTCCATTGCGATCATTAACTTCAGGAATATTCTTATTGGGGGAAAAAGAAGAAGAATTCTGCCCAAACGCACAGAAAATTTATAGACAGCCATGTGGTCTCACCCCCTCTGACAGTGTCACCGAGTGGGTCCACCACCACCCCACCCCAAAAGCAGGCCCTCCCAATGAGAGCCCCAGACTGCTGCACCTCACCCACAATTGGGCCCAGAGCTGACAGGTTTCATTCGAGCCTCCAGACTAAGAGTGGGACAAAAGGCCTGGTGATCTGCTTCTGAGAGGCAGCCCGTCGGCGCAGGACGGCAGCCAGCAACAACTCCACCCCCGCTGCCCCCAGAACAAGCCCACGCCACTGAGTGGTGAGCTCTGACTCACAGGGACCCCACAGGACAGAGTGGGTCCAGGAAACCTCGATGGAAGCAGCTGGTGGCTTCAAACTGCTGGCCTTGAGATTAGCAGCTTCATTGGAAACCCACGGACAAAGGGTGGTTAGCAGTTGGGCTACCCACCTGGGAGGTCAGCAGTTCCGAGCCAGCCGCTCCAGGGAGAGAGACTTTCCACTCCTGCCGAAGCCTCGGGCACCGTCAGGGGACAGACAGCTCCACGCTGTCCTTGCTGCGTCAAAGGCAGTGAGCTGGTTTGGTTTATTGGAGATGAATTTGTCCCTAAAGACGCCCACGTCCATTTCAAGTGGACCTTTCCTCTTTCAAAAAATGTTTTTAAGCCACTCAAAGCACTATTTACGTAGTTGGAGGGATCAGTTTGGTTTTTAAAAAAGAGGCAAGGGTTGCCCCTTGCCTGGTCCCTCTGGCTGAAGGGGTGCAAGAGGAGGAAGTGGACTGATTCTCCAGCCCCGACACCCCGCTCCCACTCCAGGAGGTCAGCCAGAGCTGCCCCGTGCCCTTGACCCCACCCCACCCTCCACAGCCTGCCCTGGAGGCTTCCCGGAGTGCAGGCTCGCTGTGCCACCTGGAAGCCCCTGGGCCCCAGGAGCAGATGACTTATGAACGGAGGGTCTCCATCCGTGTCCCCAGAGCAGCCCCCGAAAGCTGTCAGCCACCCAGGCACATGGGGTCCTCTCTCCCGAGTATCACGGCCATGGGTGCTGAGCGATGCGGGGGCAGGGGGGGGTGGGAGAGGAGGGGGACTGAGCAGCGTGGGGAGAAGCGCGGGCTGAGCCCCCCAGGCCAGCCCAGGAATAGACTGCGATTGCGCAACGCCGCGGGGTGAGTCAGCGCTGCCAGGAGCCCGGCGCTTCCCTTCCTGTCCCCGCCCGTTACTAGGTGACCCGGGTATTTTCCTGTCAACAGAAGCCTCGGCCGACCAGCAGTGCCCAGGCACATTCATTGCTGGCGGCCAGAACCAGGGCCGCTGGGAGGGGGTGCCCTCCCCACGAGCCCCCTCCCATCAGCTGGGGTGAGGGTTCGCTTCATTCAGCTGCCAGTCCCTCAAAGGCCATATGGGCTGCTGGAGGATGGAAGAGGGCCCCCCAGTACGTCTCAGCATCCCCACTCGGTTTTTCCAGCAGACCCAGTCATGGACCAGTTCTGGGAGGAGACCGGGCTGCATGTTTTGTGTACAAGGAAGGAGGCTTGAGGCCAGCTCAACCTGTTGGTGGGCCCTGGCTCGCCTGGTCACCAGGGTGTGCTCTCGACCACTGCCCTTTCTATTGGCCGTGCTGGCTGACAGGAAATCAAAGACAGATCTGTCACAGGGCCCCTTGGACCCTGAGGTGCAGCCTGACCGGAGCAATGGGCTTGCCAGTCTCCACCCGCGTGTGAGAAAGTCGGACAACGAATTATCAATGCCTTGGCGTGCTGGTACTGGCGGAGAAGATCAAAAATAGGGTGACTTGCAGAAGAACACACAGATCTGTCTGGAAGTACAGCCAGAATGCTCCTCATAAGTGTGGATGGCAAGACTGCCACGAGGACTTTGGACCAGGCCGGGGGCATGTGTGGAAACTCCGAGCTTGCTCGAGCAGAGGGCCAGGAACACCTTAAAGTGGCCTCGGGCAGCAAATTGGCCCGATGCAATGCACGGTTTGGTTTCGTGACTGCGGCTTCCGGTAACACAGAACCCCTGGAGGTGTGGAGTGCTGACACCCTCGGCTGAGAACCCCACAAGGTCAGGAGTTCGAAACCACCAGACGGGGCCTTCTGCTCCGGTGAAGAGTTACGGTCTTGGAAACCCACAGGGACCATTCTACCCTGCCCGATAGGGTCACGGTAAGTCAGAGTCCACTCAAGGGCAGTGAGGGACAACGTCCACGAGCACTGACTGTAGACCCAAGCAAAATGAGCTCCCTGACAACCTCCATCTCCTCCCCGTGTGCCATGATGCTGTCCTGTTGGTCCAGTTGAGAGGGTTTTGTCATGGGGCCTCGCCCCACCGACGCCCATAATCTTTAGTCTCCCATCAGCAAGTGCTTCGAGACTCCTCACTTTCAGCAAGCAGGTGTGTCTCATTTGCATATTGCAATGTGCTGCCAAGCCTCCCTCCCATCCCGACGCCTCTCCCTTCTTGGGGTCATCCAGCTTCTCCACGACTTGCTCAGCATACCAACGAATGCGTGTGGTGAAAGGTTACAACCCCAACGCACGTCTTTCTTGATGTTTAAACCACGCACGCGGCATCCTCTTGTTCTGTGCCAGCGACCCTCGTGGTCCACATGCAGGTTCCGCTTGGGTGCAGTGAGACGCCCTGGGAGTCCTCCTCCGCGCTGTCCCCCATCATCTGTGATGATCCCCACAACCAAACACCGCGCATAGTCCATGAAACACAAGCAGGCATCTTTCCCGTGTTCTCTGCGCTCAGCCGAGACCCATGGCCGTCAGCAAGGACCGCCCTCATCCTGTGTCCTCTCCTGAATGCGACCGGCATCCCTGTCGACGGTGGCCGCAGCCATCTTCTCCTCATCTCCAGCAAAGTCTCACTTGTGCACGGCCGTCGTGATGTTGTTCCATGATTGTGCACAAGCCCTGTCGAGTCATCTCCCTGTGGAATGGGTACAACGATGGATCTCTTCCTGTCGGTTGGCCGAGTGGCCGTCTTCCAAATTTCCTGGCGCCGGCGAGTGAGGCTCTCTCCATCGATGTGTCCCTGTTGTTGGGTAGCATGGAGTCCGTCCCGACTCACGGCGACCCCGTGGCGACAGAAGGAAGCTTGGCAAGGGTCCTGCGCCATCCTCACAATCGTTCTTGTGTTTGAAACCACTGCTGCCGGCATCGTGTCCATCCGTCCTGTCGAGGGTCTTCCTCTTGGTGGCTGTCCTGCGTTACCCAGCCTGAGGTCCTACTCCAGGGACTGGTCTCTCCTGACCACACGTCTAAAGCACACAATCCCTAGTGCACACAAGTGCAATGCCTCCCCAATGCGTACAATGGCCCAATGCTAATGCCGTTGCCCGGGGGTGCTGCGGGACTGCTGGCTGTGAGGTCGGCGGTTCACACCCTCTGGTGGGTCCCGGTGTCCCATAAATAGCAGATCAAGGTGGACAATGAAGTCATTCCACGCTGCATCCTCGCTGATGTTTTTGCGAGATTCTTCTATCAAAATGACCGAGAGCAGACCAGGCTTACCCCTAAGAGGCCTTCCGCTGTCTGTCTGTCTGTCTCTAGGTCCCATTGAGGTAGAATTGCCCCATGGGGTTTCCTAGACTGGCATCATTATGGGAGCACACGGCCAGGACATTATTCTGTGGAGCCTATAGGCGGGTGTGAACCCCCAGCCCCTCAGGTAGCACCCACTGTCTCCATCTGCGTGCCCTGAACGGGTGTGTGCGTTGGCCTCCCAACGTCTGGCCCTGGGGCTGCTAGGCTGTGAGGAGCTGATGTCACTCAGGACTCCCTGAGCTTCAGGAGTCTTCCCACTGTCATCTCAGACCAAAGGGTCTCGAGCCTCTGGGTTTGTCTGCAAACTCGAACAGCTCCGGCTGCCTCCTTGTGATGCTGGTGGCCCCTCCTGGATCCACCTCGGGAGGGCACCTTCCAGAGCCACGGCACGACAGTGCAGAGACCAGGGCCCCACGGGCCGCACCTGTCCCACTCCCTGATTTTGGAAATTAAGTTCCATTGGAATTCAGCCACGATCCGCCTTTACCTGTGAGCCAGGGCTGTCTGTGCAGCGGGCCAGAGATGGGCCAATGCGTGGCATCGGTACGTGGGCTGCACAGCGTGTTAAAGAGCTGAAGAGCAGGGTGTGCCACTGGGAGGACTAAGGTGTGCCTGACCCGAGCCAGGGTATGTTTCATTCCTTTCATGTGCACGTCAGAGTTGGACATGGAAAAAGGAGAATCGATGCGTCCCAATTATGTGCCGGAGGGGAATATTAACAGCATCGGGGACTGCCAAGAGAACAGACAAGTTTGTGTTGGAAGAAGGACAGGCAGAGTGCTCCTTAGAGACAAGGATGGCGGGACTTCGTCTCAGGTACTTTGGACAGGTTGTCAGGAGAGAGCAGCCCCGGTAAAGGCCATCATGCTCGGTCAAGTAGAGGGGCAGCGAAAGAGAGGACGGGCCTCAAGGGTGGCACAGACGGACACCGTGGCTGCAAGCATGGCCTCCCTCACAAGGACTATTGTGAGGATGGTGCAGGACCGGGCGGTGTGTCGTTCTGTTGTACATCGGTCGCTGTGAGTCTGCCCCTACTGGACGCCAGTAACAGTCACCACCTTTGCGGTCGGGGACAGCAGGGCCCGTGGTTCTAACCCACCACTGGGGCTAATTGTGGTCCATTCCATTCCATCAAGGCAATTCCCCATCACGGCGCGCCCTAGTGTGCGGAGTAGAACTGCACTCCACGTGAGTCTTGCAGGGCGGCCTCTTGGTCACTTTACTGGGTGCATTTGAACCGCCAGCCTTTTGGTCTGTCGTCTGGAGCGCAACGTGCTTTCCCCCTGTGCTGCCCACGGGCTTCATCCATCTGGTCCTCGTGCCCAGCGGTGCGCTACCGGTCTCTCCCCGCAGCGTGTGCTGCCCCTGGCCTGCACTGAGCCTGCTAGCCAGGCTGCTTAGCACATGGTAGAGAGCATGGGGACGGGGTGGCGTGCTGACCTGAACCCTCCATGTGGTGGATTCTGGATGGCACCACACTGTGTCCCCCACATCCCCCATGGCCTCCTCTTTTAGGAAGGGTGAGACTTGGGGGCCAACTGAGCTCTGCCCTCGGATTAAGGAACAGAAGAAACGGGCCTCCTCTGCTGAGTCAGCCTCTCCCTCTATCATTCGTGGCCCCCTCTTTCCCAAAGCTTTCCGTCCCACTGTTTGCTCGCTCCTGCCTTCCAGCAGGAGCCCGGTGTCGCCATCTGCTGTGCACTCACCCGTCTGATCCTTTAGACAGAGCCCTGCTGGTGCAGTGGTTATGTGTCGGGCTGCTAACCACTAGGTCAGCAGTTCAAGTCCACCAGCCTCTCCTTAGGAGAAAGATGAGGCTTTCTACTCCTGTAAAGAGTTACGGTCTCAAAAACCCTCAGGGGCAGCTCTCCCCTGTCCTGTAGGGTCACTGTGAGTCGGAATCAACTCCATGGCAGTGAGTGATGTTGACTTTTGTTGTTGTTGTTCTTAAACAAGAGGCTTTGAATAAGAAACACCCAGAAAAAGACGAAGGGGCTTCAAAGAGTTGAGGGAAATTCCGGGATCCTTTCATTCCATTTTCCCACACACCTTTGGGAACCCCTTCATCATTCCAATGGTCAGTTCTGTCAAATGGGCAGAGAGCGCAGAGCACTGGAGACCCCAAAAGTCCAGTCACCTCTCTGTGCTGCCTCAGCCGTCCTCCATGTGGCTCTGGGGACATCTGTGGTCCACCAGATCAGAGTTGGGCTCAGCTGGGACAGGCATGGGCTGGTGGCCCTCAGGGGGGAGGAGAAACCTGGGGTCAAGGGGAGGGATCTCAGGGACTATCTCCCTCCAATAAAGAAGGGATTAAACCAACACGCTCAGATTCAAACACACACACACACACACACACACACACCTGTCTGCTTTCCGCAAGAAATTGTTTTCATCTGTTATCTGTTTGGGGGTGTGGTTTTTTTTTCAAGTTAAAGGGGAAAGAAGACATTTCCAGACTTCATTTATTCTTAGAGGTGGGAACTTTGGGGCAGCAGATGGACAGATAGAAAGTCTCACAAGAAGTGTGTGCGTTGAGGTCACCCTGCCGCCTCCACATGTGGGGTGTGCTTGCTGTGCCCCCTAGAGGCAGGAGCTGGGAGGTGCTGCGCTGGAGAAGCCGCCTCTCCTAGTAGCAGCAGCTAAAACTGGTTCTCAACCCCCCTCATGCCGCCACCCTTTCATACAGTTCCTCATGTTGTGGTGACCCCCCCAACCATCACATTATTTTCGTTACTACTTCATAACCATAATTTTGCTACTGTTATGAATCGGGTGACCCCTGTGAAAGGGTCGTCCAACCCCCAAAGGAGTCATGACCCACAGGTTGAGAACCGCTGCACTAGTGGTCTGTACCCAGGAGTGGCGTGGTGGTTACCCACTGAGCTTCCAGCTACAAGGTCAGCAGTTCAAAGCCACCAGCTGCTCCTGGAGAGCAGCCCTGTCAACCCACAGGGACAGTCCTGCCCTGTCCGTAGGGCTCCAGGGTCAGAATAGACTTGATGGTCATCAGTTTCTTTTTTGTTGGTCTGTTTGTTTTTGAGAAACGCACCCAGTGGGTGGAGACCAGGGAGGCCGCTCGGCACTTGACCATGTGCACGACCACCCGCCCCCAGAGAAGGGCCATGTCGGCAATGCTGGGGATGAGAATCCCTGTCTGCAGAGAATTCACTTGTCCTCTGAGCAGTAAACTCAAAAACCCGAACCAAACTCTGCCACGGAGTCGACTCCACCTCGAATCGTCCCCATAGGATAGAGTAGAACTGGCCCCGGAGGTTTCCAAGGGTGTCCGTCTCTATGGGAACAGAGAGCCTCAGCTTTCTCCCTTGGACCAGCTGGTGGGTTCGAACTGCTGACCATGCGGCTAGCAGCCCAAGGTGCTTTGTAAATATAAGTCGAGGGTTTTCCCATTGCTGGATTAAATGAGTGACAAATTGAGCAAACAATCCAAGAAGAGTTAAGCTGATAAGGCTGGAAATTGGGGGAGAGGCGGAAGGGTTGTCAAGGATGTGGCCAGCATCCTGCTGAGGAGAGACACAATTTGTGCAGTACAGTAGTCCCCAGAGTCTTTGTTACTGCTGCTGCTCTCTGCCCTGCCTCCCCACGTCTTTTTCTATGGACCTGTGTTGCAACCTATCACCCTCCCCTCCCAACTTACCCAGCATCCCCAGGGTTTCTGCGGGTAAGCTATGGGAAGACGCTGGTAGTGCACATGGTAAGCACGCCGCTACGAACTGAAAGGCTGTCCATTCAGATCCACCCGGAGGCGCCTCAGAAGAAAGGCCTGGCGATCGCTTCCAGAAGTTAGCTCTGGAGAGCGCTACGGAGCCAGTGTACTCTGAGACACACATGGTGCTGGAAGCCCACCCCCTAAGCTCCCGTCCCCAGGCCACACCTGGTCTCCATTGGCTGTTCCTCCGTGGGTGTCCCGGCACGAGCCCATCCGCTCAACCTCTCTCCACCTCTCTCTAGAGCAGAGCATGCAGAACTCAGAGGGCGGATCCGAGTCGCCAGCATCCGTGGCTCTGCGTCCGTCGGCGGCAGCCCCGGGTCCGGGGGCCCAGCCCGTGCCCGCCTCACCACAGGTAACAGCAGCCCCGTCCTGTCGCCCAGGTGCGTGTACTGGCCCCACCGCGCCGGCTCCCGCACTCCTGAGTCACAGGACCTCTCAGTCCCCCTGAAGCGGGAGGACCCTTCCCCCAGGGTGGCTGCTACACAGGCCTTTCTTCCTCTGCTTCCCGTGGTGTCGGCTTCCCGCCCCTCCCTCCCCCAGGAAACGATGGCAGGAACTGCAGAAACCAGTCTGCGGAGTCTAACTCAGTGCGCGTGTGTGTGCATACGTGTATTTATGCGTGTGCAGCATGTGACGCGTGTGTGCCCGTGTGTGCAGATGTCGGCAGTACCCTGGCTCGCCCTCCCAAAGCTCAGGGCTGTTGCTCACACCCATCTGTGTCGTGCCCCTTTGCAATTCCTTCCCTCGGCGCGCTTCTCCCCTCAGCCGTCTTCGTGGGGGTGAACGCCCCCGTGCAGCCCAGAAACACAGAACGTCATCCTCTCTGCTGTGCCCGGTGCCACCTGTAGGTTCCCACCGTCTGGTCCTGCACCAGTCCCCACAACGGTTCATCGGTCCGAGCCCATGGCTGCAGCCCGGCGTCCATCCATCTCCTCGAGGGTCTTCCTCCTTTTCACTGCCCCTCTGCTTTCCCGAGCATGCCCTCCTCCGGGGACTGGTCTCCTGGCCCCTAGGAGCCCGCTGGCAGTGCTTGCTCCACGCACTCGTGTCTGTTCTCTCGGCAGCCCGTGTGCTTTCAATAGTCTTCGCCCACACCGTCATTCAAACGCGTCTTTTCGGGCTATTCTTTATTCGGTGTCCGACTTTCACCTGCGCACCGGGCAAAGAAGCGCATCATAGGTTAAGACCAGATCAGCCAGGGCGCAGGCATGGAAGACCGAGTCTGGGCGCTCAGCCAACAGAAAGGGCGGCGGTTCAAATCCACCCAGCAGGTCCCTGGAGAAAAGGCCTGGCAGGCCACTCTCCAAAAGATCAAAGCCTAGCAAGCCCCGTGGGCCAGTTCCACTATGCCCAGTGTGGCAGCTGTGAGTCAGAGGCAGCTTGTGGGCATCAAACCACCCATGACCCGCAGGCGGGTGACTGGAGCCCCCTGCAGCCCAGCCAGCCGAGCCCATAAAGACCCGGGGGAGCCGCCTCACTAACCGTAGACTAGCCAGGAACTAACTGGGTTAGAAACGGTTCCCTCTGTTCAGTTGCACCCCACTTTCAAACACGACAGCAGGGGGGAGGGGGGAGCATGTCTGGGGTCCCTCTTAGGGTACCAGAGTGAGTGGTCAGACACTGTCTTCCTGCCTGCAAGTACTGAGCCTCTCTGAGCTTGGGGACGCCAGCCCTGTCACCTGCTGCCCCCTAGGGCCTGGGAATGGGTCCCATGTCCCTCTCTAGTAGCCAGCCCAGTACTGCGTGCTCCCCACATGGGTCCTCCCAGCCTGCCATACTCAGCCCACTCCTCGGAGACACTTAGCACTGGGAGTGCTCAGGCTGGCCGGCCAGCTCCTTCCAGAAAGAGGCAGTTGCGGCCTGCTCACCGGGTCCCGAGGGCCCAGCTCAGCCCCACGCCACCGACCGAAACGGCCTGCGTCCTCCCCCACCTCCTCTGGAGCCCCCACCTCCGCGGGAGACGCTGGGATTCTATAAAGGTCTCTGGCACGGAGTTGATTCAGACTTATAATGACCCTAAAGGACAGAGTAGAACTGCCCCTGTGTGGGTTTCCCAGAAGAGTAGAAAGCCTCATCTTTCTCCCGCGGAGTGGCCAGTGCTTTCAAACTGCTGACCTTGGGGTTAGCAGCCCAGCGTGTAACCACATGGATGCACCTTAGTGGTCACTGCACTGGACACAAACACTGGCCGTAGCTATTCCGGCATCCCCTACCATTCCGCTGGAGAATGTAATGCCCCTTCTCTCTGGATTTTTTAAAAAACATTTTATTAGGGGCTCACACAACTGTTATCA
>NW_022111359.1:6392538-6393818 GCF_000313985.2 Echinops telfairi | reverse complement strand
GAGATGGATTTCTTTTTAAACTGAGGTCCAGGGACACTGCAGCATTGTACACAGATCCCACATACATTTCTGTAGACAAATAAGTAGAATTCCTGTTGACTTGCCTGTGTGTTTCTTTATCTATTTTACTTGCTTGGGTTTGATTGAGGTGTAATTCACACAACATAAAACGCGCCCCCCCCATGGGTGGTATTGAGGGCATTCGCAGGTGTGTAGCTGTCGCCATTGTCCGGTTCCAGAACATTCTTGTCACCCCAGAAAGGGGACCCCCGTCTCTGCTGAGTAACACCCCCTGCCCTCCACCCTGCCCCATCTGGTATGCCACACCAGTGGGCTTGGACGCCTCCCATCCTTCTGTGGCCAGACATGCTTCCATGTCATCCCAAACCCTGCCTGTGGCCCACTCAGAGTGACCCCATAAGTCAAGGCAAAACTGTCCAGTAGGGTTTCCAGGCTTAAATCTTGGCAGGAACAGATTGCCACACGATTCTCCTGCTAGCCTGGCGCTAAACCCACAGTGCTACCAGGGGTCCTTTTCGTGGCTGCATACTATTCCACTGGGGCCACGGGAAAGGGGGAAGGCCCTTGGCAAGAGGGACTGACACTGTGACTGCAAAACCATGGGCTCAAACACAAGAGCAACTGTGAGCAAGGGCAGGGCCGGTGGTGTTCCCTAAGACCGACTGACTGACCGGCCTGCCCGCACCTAACAAAGATATTCCGCTGTAGGTCGTATTTTCACCTGGGGGTATCCCCTGATCGTTGGCTGTGGCTCAAGGCGGGCTGGGGCCCTGGGTTTCCAGGCAGTCATCTCTAAGGGAGCAGATTGGCAGGCCGTTCCCCCCCACCCACCCCAAGAGTCTCTGGGTAGGTGCCAGTAGCCATTCCAGCTGGGCACCTGGCCACTGTGCCGCTAGGCTCCTGAGAGCCACTGTGACCCCCACAGGGCAAGCCCCGCACCTCTCTCCTGGCTTTGGGGAACAGTCCCTTGCCACAGCTCTGGCAGGGGCCCAGTAACCCGGGCAAGTGAGCCCCCACCACCCTCCCAGGCTCTGTCTGCACATGAGAGGAAAGAACGGGCTGGGACCCACGGCGGGATGCCATGGTGGGATGGAGCCCAGGTTCCAGAGGCCCCGAGCCACCCTCACGTCCTTTCCCCTGGTGTGTGAAATGGGGGCTGGAAAACCTGGGCCTCCATGCAGAGGCACCGTGGGGCGTTGAGGAGGGGGCTATTTTCTAGATTGTTCCTTTCCTCAGGCAAGGTCCCCCTCATGCTGGGG
>NW_022111359.1:6389717-6392362 GCF_000313985.2 Echinops telfairi | reverse complement strand
TGTCAGTGTGAGTCTGTGTGTGTGAGCACATGAGAAGTTGTGTGTCTGGATGTGTTAACGTGTGTGTACATGTGCACAATGCCGGACACGAATGATGGTTTGCCCCCCTGCGTGGGTGTGTGCGCTCTGCGTGTGTGGTGTGTCCGTCCTTGGACAACGTTGCTTTGCAGCAGGTCTGGTTGTGAGCGCTGTGTATACAGACAGACGGATGGACGGACACCTCTGACACATCCCCCTCACCCTCCCCTTGCAGCGGGTCTTGGCCCAGGCTTCGAGCGCCACTCCCAAAGGGACCCCGATGCAGCCCATCTCCCTCCCCCGAGTGCAGCAGGTGCCGCAGCAGGTAAGGCGAGTCCCCTCACTCACAGATCAGCGCTATCAAGTTGGCTCCAACCCACAGAGACCCTGCAGACGGCCGAACACAACCTGCCTGGCCGGGGCCTCGCCACAATCACTACCGCGCGGAACCCATTGGTGCACCCCCTGTGTCAGTCCACCCCCCCACAGAGTCTCCCCTTCTTTCACTGACCCTCTGCTTGACCAAGGCTGATGTCCTTCTCCAGGGACTGGTCTCTCCCGCTCCTATGCCAAAGTACGTGAGACAGAGTCTCACCGTCCTCACTTCTAAGAAGCATTCTGACTGAGCTTCCTCCAGGACAGCTCTGATTTGCTCCTCCGGCAGTCAGTCTGTGGTGTGTCATGCCCGGGGCGCTGTTTTGTTAAGTAATGCTCTATTCTGTGTGGTTAAAACCCGCAGCAGAACACAAACCGGAGCAGCCATTTCGACATGTACAATTCAGTGACCTGGGATGTGCGACCCACCGCCCCAGTGAGCGGCCGCCTCCTTAGCCAACCAACCGGTGTGCCCAGCCACCGTGGCAGAGCATTTTGATCAGAGATTCTGCAGACAAGCCCTGATCAAAGAGGGGGTGGGGCTCAGAGAACCTGGATCCTCTGGAACCGTTGGAGTGGGATGAACCCCTGAAAAGAATTGCCCTGAGACCTTAAACCCACACTATCCCTTCTTCAAGCCCAGTGGTCACTTAGCATCCACAGCAAAGGCGCCTGTCCAGAGTAGCGTGCCGGGCAGGACGCACGCGGGGCAGGGCTCCTGTTCCCTGGGGGGCAGGGCGGGAATCAGCCCACAACTCCAAGACTGCTATCGGTGTCACCTGCCGGTGCAGGAGAAACTGATGCAGGGCCGTGCCAGGCTACAAAACACCCTGGAAAAAGTCTGTGGTCTTCTAACTCCATTTCCCCTGATCTTTGACACTCCTTCATATGGTCAGCAGCAAAATCACGTGTGTGTATTAACCAAACCGAACTCGCTACCAGGGAGTCATTGCCAGCTCACAGCGCCCCCTGCAGGTTCCCGAGACTGTCGCTGTCGACGGGAGTAGAAAGCCCAGTCTTTCTCCCTCGGAGCTGCTGGTGGTTTCAAACTGCCGACCATGCGGAGCGTAGCCCAACAAGCCACCAACAATTGGGCTACTGGGGCTCCTTCTATATATAGGTATATATGTATGCGGTACACTTATATATACCTATTTCATCTTATACCTATATATTGTCATTATATACCTGTTATTATATATTATTATATAGCCATGTATTATTATATACCGACTTTATTTTCCTTACCTTATTATATTCATATGTATGTGTGTGTGTGTATATATATATATATATACATATATATATACATATATATATAAAAAACTTTGCTATTGATTACACGAAGGGGTGTCTAAAAGGTCATGGGAAAATGGTATTTCAAGACAATAGAATTTTTATATAAATTTTTAGAATATATGTAAACATGTATATTTAATATTTTTCTCTGCAATGAATGAGACTTTTGGTCCCTGCCCCCAGGGCCAAGAGGGCCCAAGTGACTGGAGGGGCCAGTGACTATGTGATGGGGTAAGGGGTTCTTCCCCTTGCCCTCCCCGCATGATCTCCCATGCCCAGCGCCAAGCTGCCTCCCCCTCTGCTGAGACCCTCACACCCGAGTCTAACTCTGAGGACCGCTGTCTCTGTCAGGGAGGGGGCATCAGGGCCCCCAAAGGGCATGTGGGAGACCAGGTGGAGGAGAACACCTGCACCCTCAGCCCTGCCAGTGCCTGGTATTTCAGCCCTGGACCAGACTGGCTTCCTGGGGCGGGGCATGGGGAGTCCCTGCAGAGCTTGCCCCCCTGACCACCCCCTGTGGTCCACTGGCTCCTCCCCAGCCACTCCCTGGGCGCCGGTTTATCCAGTGCAGTTCAGCACGTGATCTCTCAGTGCCGTGACTCCCACCGCGTGTTGCCGTTGCAGGTGCAGCCGGTGCAGCACGTCTTCCCTGCCCAGGTGCAGTACGTGGAGGGCGGAGACACCGTCTACACCAATGGAGCCATGTAGGTGCCTGAGCCCCCTCCTCCATGGATCACACACACACATACCCTTTCGATGTCGGGCTGGGCCAGAACAAAGTCTTCCCCTTGACGGGCCCCAGGGGCGTGGCGGGGCCAGTGGGGGCAGGGGGACAAACTGGGAGCATACCCGGTGACTCCCTGGGCGGTGGGGAGAGCACTTCTGCTTGGAGGTGCCCTGGAAGAAAGGCCTGGCACGCTCCCTCTGGAAACTCAGCCACGGACACCCCACCG
>NW_022111359.1:6366015-6389611 GCF_000313985.2 Echinops telfairi | reverse complement strand
AACCCACGCATGGCTTTAATCCCAGCTGTAGACCTGGGTCCCCAGCTCCCCATCCCCCGCGCCTCATCTAGTGACAGCTGTGTCCATGGCCACAAAGAGACCCTCCCACCCCCGCCCCAGGCTCGGGTCCCCCTGTGATTTGGCTGGAGTCCTTCGGAGCTCAGAGAAGCTCTCAGACCCCAGAGGGCCTCCCAGTGACCCCTCTCCTCCCGACAGACGGACAGCCTACGCCTACAACCCTGAGCCCCAGCTGTACGCCCCCAGCAGCGCTGCCTCCTACTTTGAGGCCCAGGCCGGGGCCCAGGTGACTGTGGCGGCCTCGTCCCCGCCGGCCGTCCCCACCCACAGCATGGTGGGCATCACCATGGACGTCTCGGGGACCCCCATCATCTCCGGCACCGGTGCCTATCTCATCCACGGGGGGCTGGACGGCACCAGGCACCCCCTGGCCCACACGTCCAGATCCTCACCAGCCACGGTGAGTAGCAGGGCCTCCCAGGGCCACGGGGTCAGGCGACTCGTAGCTGGGGTCTCTCTGGTCTCACCCAAGCCACTTGGAGCTCCTCAGGAGGGCAGCGCAGACGCCCTGGGCTGTTGGGAGGGAAGCACCCCCCTACCCCTAGTCCCCAGAGGAAGGTGCTGCTGTGGGTGGGATGCTCCTGCCCTATACCAAAAGCAGGGCTGAATTCAACAAGAGGGAAGTCCTCCTCGGAAACTGGGCCCAGTCCTTCCTGCCGGCCCCTGTTCAGACAAGGGCTCAACTTTGGAAACCATTGTCCACGTGTACGTCTATTTTCTTTATCATGCAGAGTAAAATGAAGGCCTGTGGAAAACATCAGGTCCTATGGATGGGTGTGGCCGCCACCACGGTCCCAGACAAGAACCCCACCCCCCACAGCCCCCCATGGCCACCACCCATCTGCCCTCCATCACCTCCGTCAGTTTGTCTTCTCAGGAATGCAAGGTGCACAGACTCACAGGGCAGGTGACTTTTTGATAGTGGCTCTGAGATCCAGCCGAATGACTGCCTGAATCAGAAGAGCCTTCGTTTTTTGTACCCGAGGGCTCGGGTGGACCAAGTGCTGGTCAGTCAGGCCACCGGCTGAGGGACAGCTGGGTTGTTTCCAGTTTGGGGCAGTTAGGAATCAAACTACTGTAAGGATTTGCGCACAGGGCTTTGAATGGACACACACGGTCCCCTCCTGGGGAACTATCGATAAGTGCTGGGTGGTGGCTCCTGCAGTAAGAGGAGACGTAGCATCCTAAGAGATTGCCACTCCTTCCCGGGGCCTCCACTTCCTCCTTGTCAACACGTGCTGTTGTCGCCGTTGTGGTAGGTGTGCAGTGCATCCTCCTAGTGGCTTAAACTTGCGTCTCTTCTTAGCCAGTGGCGGTGATCTTTGTTTGCTGACTTCCCCTCCGTATACGTTCTTGGGCGCAGGGGAAGGTGGGCCTGACTTTTAACTGTGTTGGTGGTGCTGGCTGGCTTCTTACTGTGGAGACTTCTGCACATATTCCGTGTACCAGTCCTCTGTCCGAGGTGTGATTTGCAAATATTTCCTCCAGGACTTTAATGTGCCCCCCTCCCCCCATCTTCAGAGTGCCTTTTGAGAGAGAGAAAGTCATTTTGATTGAGTGCACCTTCCCCCATTTCCTCCCTGTATCAGCCTTCTGGTGTGGAGTTCAGCTCTCCTTGCTTTGCCCAGACTGTGGAGGGCTCCGCCCACTTTTCTCTTCGGTGGTATACATTTTTACAATGCAATCTGTTTTCTTGTGAGTGAATTTTTATAGACGGTGTGAGGCTTAGCCCAAGGTTTTGTGTTTTTTGTTTTGTTTTTGCCCTTGAAGCAGCCTAGCACGGTTTGTGGGTGGGGGGCGGGGGAAGGACCATCCTTTCCTTGTTGGCAGTAAACAGCCTGGGTGGGGATTACGTGGCCTCCTCTGGCTTCCCTGCTGCCAGGAGGCGGGGGTCAGACGACCATCCGCTGAGCTCCGTCTTCCTGGACCAAATCTAACCCCAACCGTTCCTCCACAGCACTATGCTGGGTTCCGTAGTTCGTGGGACGGCCACACAGAACACATGGGTGCCGCTCCATTCAGAGGATGTCCTAGGGAAGTTAGCAGGTTACCCCAGGTCTGGCGTGGCCCGCGGCAACCCCTCTCCTTGGCCAGCAGCCTCGCCTCGCTCTGGCCTCAGGCACGTAGCCCCTTGGTCTCCCCTCCGTGGACCACGAAGCCCACCTGCGGCTCCGCTTCACAGCCCAGCCCCGTCCTTTCTCGGTGCTGCTGCTCTGCCCGTCTGTCAGCTGCACTGGGCAGTCTCTGGTGCCTCTGGTCTCAGGTTCCACCGCCACTTCAGACCGAGATCTGGAATATGCGCTTCTTCCCATGGCCCTGAGACTCCCTCTCTGCGTCTGGTGGCTCTCCTACATGGCTTTGATGGAAGTGTGGCTCTTGTCTTAGCTGATCATCCCCGCCCCCACCCCACCCCCACCCCCGCCCCACACACTCACCCAAGGAAAATGAAGACTGCTGTCTTCAGTCACACCCTCCAAAAACCTCGAGCCAAACCCTCCCCGGGAAACAAAGGGCGTGTCTCGATCCACACCCTCCACTGAGGCGGGACTTCATCCTCAGACTCCTGCCCGTTACTGTAGCAGAGGCCCTCCAAAGTGGGGACATGGCCTCCGAGTGTCCAGAATCACAGCGCTTCACATGAGGAACCATGGCCGGAAGGGCCATCCCCAGCCATTGTCTGCACCTCACCCTGGACTGGCTTGTGCCCAAAAATCCGTTGGCCGTAGCTCCACTCTGTGCTTGGACCCCGGTGCGTGTCCATCCTCTGCTGGCGGCAGCGAGCTCTAGCTCCGGGTTGGTGGTGGCCATCGAGCCGGCCCAGGCTCCTGACCACCGCACGTACAGCAGAAGGGCATGGTGCCGAGGTGGCGCCGTCTTCGGGACACGGCCCCAAGTCCACGGTTGCAGCCACAGCGTCAGGCCGCCTCCCTGGGGGCTTTCCCTTCGTAGTCGCCAGCCCTCTGCTTGCCCAGACAGGAGGACATCCTCCTCCGCCAACTGGTCTTTCCTGGGGACCAGTCCCTAGCAGGCAAATCCAAGTCCCCCCACCCCCGCGTCCGCCCTGGCATTACTTCTGAACCCGGTTGGTTCCTTCCCCTGGCTGTCTGCGGGAGAGGCCGAACCCACCACTCCCTGCCTTCCTCGTGCGTGCCGACTCACGGAGGCCGGAGAAGGGGTTGCAGGGGTGGCGATGGCACCCTTCTCGGAGCCACAGTCAATGCTCAAGGGAGCAGCCTTCAAGAAAGCAGGTACGGTGCTGCCTCTCCAGCCCACTGCTCCGGCACCGAGACCGCTTTGAATGGGAGCGAGCCAGGGGCCCCGTGGAGAACAGAGGTGTGCCTGACCCAGGCCACCATGCTGTCCCCCACCTGCGGTGCCCATGGGAGCTGGGCAGTGAGGGGGGAAGAGCAGGGAGGAGTCGAATGCATTTGCATCAGGGCCTTGGGGAGGAATCATGACAGGGCCGTGGACCGTGGGCCGGCAGCAGAATCACCCTTTCTGTGCAGCCCAGAACACGCCTTAGAAGCCAGGAAGGCGGCTGACTCAAGCGACGGTGTGTATTTAAGTGCTTCCCACGCGTGTGAAAGTTGGACCCTGAACCAGGAAGACCAGAGAAGAGCGGCTGTATTTGGATTGTGGTGCTAGAGGGGAATATTGGGAAATACCAGACAGCTGCAAGGGCAAGCAGCGCTGTCTTGAAAGAGGCAGGGCCAGAGGGCTCCTTAAGAGGCAAGGCTGGCAAGAAATCATCTCTCATGCTCTGGGCACGTGGTCAGGAGAGACCAGTCCCTGGAGATGGACATTGTGCTTGGGGAGAGGAGAGGGGCAGCGGGAAGGAGGGCGACCCTCGAGGGGAAGGATTGGCACCGTGGCTGTCACCATGAGCGCAGCCAGACCAACAAGTGTGCATACAGTCAGAGCACCCTCCATTCGACAACACTGGTGCTCTGTGGACTGTCACAAGTTGCTGTGCTTCCTCCCTGCCACCACGCTGCACAGCAACCTAATGGCCAGGAGGGGCTGCACCGAAGGTTTTCTGAGACTGTGACTCATTATGGGAGCAGACAGCCTCTTCTCTGTCCCGCAGAGCCCGTGCTGGGTTAGAACCACCGACCTCGCCGTCAGCGTTCCCGGTGCTCAGCCCACTGCGCCTCCAGTGCCCCTTTTTCCTGTGTGTGCTCGCTGCTGTGGAGTCGGTCCCCACTGAGCAACCAGACAGGCGGGGCAGAACTGACCCCGTGGGTTCCCCAGACGACACTCCTCTTTTTAAAAAAATGAAGCAAACCCAGCTTTGTGGGCACATAATTCATGTATCATGCAATCCACTAGTTTGCTCATGTGAAAACGAAGTGTACAGTCAGCACCACAGTCAGTTTTAGGAGCCTGTAGCTCTCCGTGGGAGTAGAGAACCTCACCTCTCTCCCACAGCGCGGCGGGTGGCTTCAAACCGTGGACCTTGAGGGTAGCAGCCCAACTCGTTACCACCGCGTCCCGGGCTCCGACTTCTCCTAAACACAGGAGCACGGTACACGCGCCCCGTAGAAATAGCTTGACTTCTTTCTTTTTCCTCCCGCCAGACCCCGCTGCCGAGAACCTCCAGGGCAGTCTTAAATCAAAGTGGTTGGGAGAGAAAGTCTTAGCGTGTTCCTAATCTTAAAGAGGGGTGGGGTTTTGTCAAAGGCTTTTTTTCCAAAACAACCGAAAACAAGCCCCGGGGGCCCCCCCATCAATGTGGTGTGTGTTTGGGAGGAGCTGAGAAATCATCCCCGTTCCTTCTTCTGGACACGCTGACTGGGATTTGTCCATGAAGCCCCGTGGTCAGGCCCTGGGCTGTTCTTGGTGGGACATCCGTGGGCTCCCGGTTCAAGCCCTTTGTCTGCTAGAGGTGGATGCACATGCTCTGTTCTCCTGGAGCTTGAGTCTGAGATCAAAGAAAGTGGGCCCGAGTCCCTGCACGGGCTGTGAAGGCCTGCTGCTCTGTGTGAGGGCCTGACCTCACGTGTACGTGGCTGGTGCTGCTGCTGCTCGTCGTCCGTTCCGGCCCACCGCCCTACCATGTCCACCGCCGCGAAACACCACCGGGCCTGCGCCGTTGCTACACAGATGCTTTCCCTATTCCTGCTCTCCTGTCTGGTCTGAAATGGCCCTGTGACCGAGTGGATTCCATCTCCCAGCGACCCTGTAGCACAGGACGGACGGCCCCGCGAGTTTCCGACCACGCGAGGCTCTTGGTGGAAGAGCCTCCTCTGTCTGCTATGGAACGGCTGGTGGTTGCGAACCACTGGCCTTGTGGTTGGCAGCCCAACCGTCACCCACGGCACCAGCCACCAGGAATCCTATATCTGAAGCAACTCTCAAAAGCCAACATTTTTTTGGGGGTGGGGGCAGGTGTCCAAGAATCATTTTAATTGTGTGAGGGGTCATTAGGCCAGAGAGGCTAGGGGCCACCGCGCTGGAGAAAGCAGGTCTTCCCTCGGCCATCAGAGTTGGCTGGGCGTTCACCAGACACCGTGGAGACACAGGGTGGTACAGTGCTTAAGCGCTGGACTGCTGGCCACCAGGCTGGCGGTGCCCACCCAGCCAGAGCACCACAGATGAAAGGCCTGGCAGTCTGCCCCAAAAGGGTAGTCAGAGCCTTGCACACCCGGTGCACTGGCCTCACAGTCATGAGGACAACAGCCCTGGGTGGAGGAGAGAGGCCCACCAGCCCTTGCACAGTTGGGTGACAGTGCAAGTAGCCCACCCCAGCTCTCCTCATAGCCCCTCCCCTGCACAGCTCAGTGGAGGGTGGGAGAGGGAGGAGAGGTACCTACAAGTACCTGTGGGTGCACAGCTGCTTGATTTTCCAGCTTCAAATCGAATGCCACAGGGTGGGAAGAGGACCCCCGCATTTCTGTGCTTGAGTGACTGCCCTCCCCTTGCTGCCCTGGGGCTGTGGGCCAATAGGCCCAGAAGGTCCCCAAGCACCTGTCTACCCTCAGTCCAAGCCCACCCAGAGGTGCCTGGAAAGCCAGCCTGGTGATCTGCTTCCCAAAGGTTACAAGATGGCCTCGGGGACCCTAAGGAGCACAGTTCTACTCTCTTGGCGTGGGGTTAAGGGAGAGGACCCCACAAATCATCACAGGTCCAGTAGGCGCAATTGTACAGCGATAATAAGATTATAGTAAAGTCATAGAGAGCATGAGAGTTAGAGGAGAGATTGGAATAAGTGGAGTCAGATACAATTCATGGTAGCATTGCTCACCTCAGCCCCACTTGATGGTTCACGTGGGGGGAACCCAGCCGGGAGAGCAGGGGAGCCCTCAGGACCGAGAACCAGGGAGAGCCCCTTCTTTATTGCTAACCAAGTGTTATATCTCTTTAGGGGGACATGATTACATGTAACCACACGTCACAGGAAGGGGCAGTACAATAGGCACACACATTGTAGGAAAGGGATCTATGATAGGCATAAGCATAACAGGAAGGGGATGAACTAGGGGTGTGCCCATAGGAATGGGAAGGTCTAGGGGTATACATGTGACTATCCTTATCAGAAGGGAGTGGGCCCTACTTGTTGTGGGATAAACAGTGGTGTCTGCTTGCTCTAGATGGCTGATAGCTCTTAGGGAGAATGATCCTTGATCTATTCTTGATGACCTCCAAGTGTATAGTCATTCTCAAGCAGCTAAGTCTGGCATATATTTGGGGGAGACAACTTGAGAGAAATCCTTCTGTTTCCCATATCTTAGCACATTGCGCAGCAACAAGCACCCTGGGGTGGTCTCGACCAGGTGGCTGCAGGGGAGTTCCATCACTAGGAAGGCTGAGCGTGGACTTTCCACCTCTCGCCATGCATGCAGAATGGCCAATAGCAGCGAGGTGGCCAGTAAGTGAGGACTAGGTATACCACAAAACAGGCGCCTTTAAGGAAGAGAGATGCGTTGTGTGTGAAGTCTAGAAGTTGGAACCAGCAAAGTCATGCTCTCACTGTGTCAGCTCTGGGGCTCAGCTTCTGTGTGTTTATGGAGTCCTTCGGCTTCTCCGTCCTTTGTCTTGTCCGTTCTTTCACTTGGCTGTTCTTTGTCTCGTCCATTCTTTGTCTTGGCTGTTCTTTGACTTGGCTGTTCTTTGTCTCGTCTGTTCTTTCACTTGGCCATTCTTTGTCTCGTCTATTCTTTGTCTCGTCTATTCTTTGTCATGGCTGTCTTGTCCATTCTTTGACTTGGCTGTTCTTTGGCTTGTGGACAGATCCTCACATGCTGTCTTCCCCATGTGTGTGTGAGACTGGCTCCATGTCCGTTCACCCCCGCCTCAGAAGGGGAGGACTGGGACCCGTCCTACTGCACGGATGACATCCGCACGGAAAGGCCCTATTCCAGACAGGTGACTGTCCCAGGTGCAGGACCCCGGACTGCAGCGTGTCTCTTCAGGGGACACAGTTCAGCCCGTGATGGGGAGGAGGGCTGGTCCTTGTGCTGACTCGGCTCAGCCGTGTGCCACCAGGAGTCTGCAGGTGAGGAGGGCCATTCCTGCCACAGCTTTCTCTCGAGGTCCAGCACCTCCCGCCTGGCCGCTCTGTGTCCAGCCTCGTGCATATCTTGTAGGCTCCTTTAATCGTGAGTTGCATATTAATAAAAACAAACCTTGGCTGATGCTAACCATCTGATTCCCCTTTTTTTTTCCCTCTCCTCCTTCTGTTTTGTTTTGTTTCTCTGCGCACATCTTCTGTAGCTTGAAATGGCGATTGAGAACCTGCAAAAAAGTGAAGGGATTGCGTCACACAAAAGCGGTTTACTGAACAGCCATGTAAGTGTGTGCCTGCCCGGACGCTCTGGTCCGCTCTGCTCTCTCCGTGACTGACCCGTGCACATGTCACAGACGCAGGTCAGAAAGACGCCGGTGGCGGCTAGCTTTCCCAGGAAGCACTGGCGATTGCGGGAGGCCTAAAGCCATGCCGTTCCGACTCCTTTGCGTTGTGCTCGGTTTCTCTCCTCCACTTGCCCTGGCAGCAGACACCCTGGTAGCATAAGGGATTGCATGTGGGGCTGGTCGGCAGTTCGAAACCACCAGCTGCTCCGAGGGAGAAAGACGAGGCTTTCTACTCCCGTCAAGGATTACCGTCTCAGAAACCCAAGGGGCTGGTTCCACCCTGTCCTGACAGGACTGCTGGGAACGGGAATAGGCCCGATGGTAGGGGGTCTGCTTTGGGATTTTCTGCCCTCCTGAGAGAGTCCAAGGCCATTGGGCCTGAGAGAGGCTGCTGTAAAGTCCCTCCTTTCTGGGCAGCTTCAGGACAGGTGGCCCTGGAGATGACCGGCACCGAGCTCTGTATTTCTGGGGGCAATTGAGAAGGGAAGGTCGCAGTCTCCCCCCACACCCCACACCCCCCGTCCCCTCACCAGAACTGCGGCTCCACCACTGCTCGTGGTAGAAATTCGTTTGGCGTCTTGAAAGCAAAGCAGGCCAGGCCACTGAGGTCGTGGTGACGGCTCTGCCTTCGGGCCCTCTCATTGGGGCTTGACATTCTCCTAGGATCAATGACACAGAAAGCCCTGGTGGCTAGGCAGAGGAGCCCTGGTGGCGGGGCAGGTGGCACATGGGGACGCTGTGGCCCCTGGGGTGCAGGCACAGCCCTAAAGCCGACATCCATGGCCCCCGAGACAGCCTGCGGGCTTCCAAGTGAGGTCAGCGCTGCAGAGTCCCCAAGGGCCCCTGGTGGCGCAGCAGGGAAGCGCTTGGCCACTGACGGTGAGGCCAGCATTTCAGGTTTCAGGAGAAAAATGAATGAACGCAGCCAACTTTTTCCAGCTGCCCCTCTGGGGCAGTTCCACTCCGGGGTCGCTGGGAGCCTGGACGGCGGTGGGCTAGGTTTGGGGTTGTGTTTGGGGGTGCCTCCCCGAAGAAGACAGAAGATAGGGTGCTGGTCATAGGCAGCCATGGGCCCTGAAGTCTCCATGGACACCGTGCTGATAACGGAGGAGAGAGCCTCTCTGGCCGTGCTGCCTACTGGTTCCAGTGGGCTCCGTGTCCCCCACCCCATCAGGCATCTCCTCCCATTAGGCGCTGCCCACCTGCAGACAGCAGCACGAGGCGCCAAGAGAGGCAGGTGTGGGAGTCCGATGCTGAAAACTCCCACGCCGGAGACCCTCGGCCCTGATGCAGTCTCCTGAGTGGGGTTGATGGCGCTGAGCTGGTGGTGTGTTTTGTGCTGTGTTTTGTTTCGTATTGTGTTGCGGCAACGCCCTGAGGGAGAGGCTGAGAGCAGGGGTGGCCCAGTGTCTGGCCACACCGCCCTCAGACAGCCTGGCTCAGCCCTGAGTGTCCCAGGCAGGCTGTACCCCCTACCCCCAGCTCTCCCCGGCCTGAACACAGTCTGTCACTGCCACAGCCCGGGGGGTGAAGGGCGGGGGGAGCTTGCCCCCGCTCTCTATGAGAGTCAAGGAGGCAGCGAACTCAGTCAGCATCCCCAGGGCAAAGCCAGGAGGTGGCAGGGGCAGTGGTGCCAGGCTGTGTCCTGAGGCCCATTTCCCAGTGCCCCCAGACCTCCCTTCTCAGGGTGCCCACTCTCCACCCCCGGCTGGAAGCCAGGACCTTGTGCCAGTTGTACCCTCCAGCTGGGTCAGCACCCACACAGGTGGGAAAGTGGGCGGGGCCTCCCTCCAAGGGCCCAGGCTCAGTGTGCATGGCCGCTCACAGTGGGGGTGTTGGGGGCAGCAGGGCCGGGAGGGATGCTCTGTGACCAATGGAGGTTTCCTTTCTGGGAATGGCCCCCGAGGCCCCCAGCAGGAAGAACTAGTGGGCACTTTGCAGACCTGCAGGAAGACAGAGGAGTCCCGGGCTCCCCACATGCCATAGGCACCAGGTGTGGGCACCCCAGGAGGAGGGGATTCACCCTGCTAGAAGAATCCCTGGGTGGGGTGGGGACATCTTGTGCCCATCTGGGGGGATCAAGGTCACCTCTTGAGGGGCTTCCCTGAGATGACCACACTGCAGACGGGTCCCCCTTGCCCCCCAGATCCTCCTCTCCAGCCTCTGATCACGGGGCTGGATCATGTGCAGACAGCCCATTGGTTCTGTGTTTTCACACCACAAAGCAGATTGTGGCAGCTCAGGGACTACTGGCTAGCTGCCCGTCATGGACAGACACAGTGACCATGCAGTGACGAGGGTCACCTACAGACAGTCGTTCTGGTGACCCATTGCTGGAGGGGGGCGGTCTCAGTGCCCACTTCCCTCAAGGATGCCTTGCCCTAGCCCCCTGCTGGGACACATTGTGGGCACTCAGACACCCCCCCACCCTGGGGGGGTTTGTCCACCCGCTGCTGGAAGGAGTGTCTCAACACCCCAATCCAATGCTGGGCTTCCCCAGGGACCTTCCCCCATCCCAGCAGCCCCATCCTTCCTGGGGCTCAAACCCTGAGCCATCTTCCTTCTCCTTCAGAGCCCCCACACCCGCTCCCTGACTTGCCCAGAGTCAGACCTCTGCTCCCCTCCACTGTCCAGCCCCACCGGCTCCCTCAGAATAGCACTGTCACGGTCACCTCCGCCCTCTGCCCCACCCCCACCCCCCAGGGCCATCCATCCATCTGGTCTCAGCTTGTCAAGTCACGGCCCTTCTCTGCTAGCCTTCTGCACCCCGATGTCCATACCCCCCTTACCTTCCTTCCCCTTCTGCAGGTCATTCCCTCGGCCCTAATTTACAGCCAAACTTCTCTCCCTGCAGCCCCCGCCCCTCTACAGCCTGCCCCTTTCCTGGGATGATTTCCCTCAGAGGGCTCTCCCCACCCTCTCTCCCTCTGCACAGCCTGCTATTCGGGGTGGGGTTCGCCTGGCTCCCACAAGCAGCAGCTCCCCAAGGACTGTGGCACCTAGAACAGCCCCCCCCCCCCAGGCTCCTGGCTCGGTCACTGTGGTGGGTGGGCAGATATAGGGACGAATGGAACGGCGGGTGTTTAAAGTTTGACTCTGTTGACGCAAAGCTGCTAGAACGTGACCCAACAAGCCGCAGTTTGTCACTGGCCGGTCAGGATCAGAGGTCAGACACATTCCCCAGTACCCCACCCCAACCCCTGCCCAGGACTGACCGGGTCAGGCGCATCCACACCCTCAGCCTAGGACATCCCTCGGAGGCCAGAGCCCGGCTGTGCTCCAGCCATGTGGGGGCAGCACCTGGTGTCAGAGCCCTGGGGGTACAAATGGTTTGCTTACTTGCTCAGCCACTCCCCGGAAGGCTGGGGTCCAAGCTCACCCAGGCGCCTCGGTAGAAAGGCCTGGCAACCTGCTTCAGAAAACCCTGTGCGGCACAGTCCCTCTCTGATGCACCCGAGGGCGCCAGGGGTTGGTGCTGACTCACGGCTCACTGATGGCAGCAGTTACCCAGAGACTAGCTTTCTGTGTCTGTGGGGTGGGAGGGATATGAGAGCCAGGGAGCATGGAGGAGGGGTGTAGGCCTCTCGCCCATCCTTTCCTGTACCTGGTGCACCAGCTCAGTCCATGCCAAAAGCCCCAGTGTGTCTGTGCGTGGGGGTGGGAGTGGGGGTTCATAGAGGGGGTTGGCTCACAGGCAGGTCTTAGAACCCAGGATTCCCAGTCCAATGCTCCTCCCATCCCACCACCCTGGAAATTGGGACTCTGTGTTGCCTTTCCCCCTAAGGCTGCTGTGACAGAAACACCATGCGGCAGAGGGGCGGGGGTGGCCAGTGCTCCAGCGGAGGCCCCTCCTGGCCAGTCGCCCTGAGCACGAGTTCCCTGGCTTGTCAGCCGCTCCTCACCTGGTATCTTCCCCTGTGGCAGTCTCTCCACGGCCCGTTTGTCCTTTCTCTGAAACCCCACTCAGGGGGAGATGAGGGTTACAACCCGCCTGACTCCAATGTGGCCGCATCCACCCTCGTCCTCCTCCCAGAATTCCCAGTTGCACAGTCCCTCGGCCTCCCCAATGAAGGGTGGGGAAGGGACCGTCCACCTGTGCTCAGGGTCGCCCCCTGGGAGAGGGAGGGGAACACAGCCGTCAGGGCTGAATCATGGACCAGCTTCAAGGGTAGGGGCGGGTCCCTGGAAAACAGGGAGTGTGCCCAGAGGGTTGGAGGCTTGAGCGGGTCCAGAGGCACTGTGAAAGCCAGGCGATCTGCACTGGCTAAACACAGCCACCGAGAGAACTGTGGGGCACAGTTCTACTCTGATCCCATAGTCACCGTGAGTCGGAGCCCACCCCATGGCAGCGTGGGGTCTTTGCTAAAGCAGACTCATGGCCACTGGGTCCATCCGTTCAGATCCCTGACAACCCTGTGGGACAGAGTAGAGCTGTCCCTTTGGGTTTCCGAAGCTGCCGCTCTCTACAGGGCACCGAACGCCTCCTCTTGCTCCCTTGGAGCAGCTGGTGGGTTTCAACTACTGACTGTGGCTAGCGGCCCCAACACACGCACGCACGCCATCCTTTCTCTTGGCCTAAGGATTTCTTTCCCTCCCTCTAGGGGGCGCTATGGACAAGTGTTGGGCTACTGACAGCCAAGTTGGTGGTTCCAAGCCACCAGCCACTCCTTGGGAGAAAGATGAGACTGACCATTGGTTCTCTGCCCCCATGAAGATGGACAAGCTGGGAAACCCGATTGGGTGGCCATGAGTCAGAACCAACTCGCTGGCAGTAATAGGGTTAAGATGGTCCCCGGTGAGCCAGAAAACAGGGTTTGGTTGACTCGCCAAGAGGTTGTCGGGTCGAAGCCACCCAGGCATGCAGGGCAGTCCACTTCCAAAGGTGACAGCCAAAGCGGGAGCCGGCGGCCAGGAGTCGGGGCAGAGTAAGTGACAGCCGGACACAGGAGAAGCCTGGCGTTGTGTTGCTGGTTAAACCATGCGTGGCATGTGGGACACTGAACGGAAGGACGAGAGAGCAGGCCACTCACCACAGACAGGGCCAGGAAGCTCGTGAGCCCACACCCAGGAGCGCAGCCCATCTGCACGGCGCAGGGTCCGCACAGAACCTCGAGGCTCTGACCCGTGCCCATGTGTCTCCCCTCCCCTGGCCCCCTCCCCACCAGCTCCAGTGGCTGCTGGACAACTACGAGACGGCGGAGGGCGTGAGCCTGCCCCGCAGTTCCCTCTACAACCACTACCTGCGGCACTGCCAGGAGCACAAGCTGGACCCGGTGAACGCCGCCTCCTTCGGCAAGCTGATCCGCTCCGTGTTCATGGGCCTGAGGACGCGGCGCCTGGGAACCAGGTACATCACGGTGGGACCCCCCACTTCCTGTAGGCAGCTGTTTCCCCAACTCTGGGATGGCCCAAGGGGGCTGCAAAAGCAGGCGCAGACACTGTCTTGCAGTAGGGGGCTGTGGAACAAAAGCTTCGAATTGCCAGGGGCACCGGGTCACTCCCCGCCCCCCCAAGAAAGGGAAGGGTGGCTACAGCAGTTTGGGAGGCTCGGGTAGGGGTGCGGGGGAGGGCACATGAGCCCTCTTGCTCCTGGTGAGACCCACCCCAGCTAGCCACAAGGTTGGCAGTTCTCACCCACCTTGAAGTGCCTCGGCAGGAAGGCCTGGCTGTCTCCTTCCAAAAGGCAGGGGGACTTGACCCAGCACAGGGTGGCTGGGAGGTGGCATCCAGTTGGCTGCAGCTGACACCACCACCAACCCACCCAGAGCACCTTGGAAGAACACCCCAGAAAAGAGTGGGGCTCCCACTTCTGCTTGAGCAGCACAGGGAGTTGCCCTGAGTGGAAGTTACCCCCCTACCTCTGTTTTTTTTTTTTTTTTGGGGGGGGGGCAGGGGTATTAAATAAAGTTGACCCGGTTCCCTGACCCTTTTGCATCTCCACGTCTTTATCACATTACACATAAGAAGAGACTCCCCCAGGCAGCATGCTGGGTGCGAGACAGGGGGCAGGGGGCGGGGGTGGGGGGTACATTTCCCCCAGAGCAAGGGCAGCAAGCGCCCAGGGGTACTGGTGGGCGTCCGTCCGCAGAGCTGACCTCCCGTGTTGGTTTCTAGGGGCAACTCCAAGTACCATTACTACGGGATCCGCCTGAAGCCGGACTCGCCGCTGAACCGGCTGCAGGAGGACCCGCAGTACACGGCCATGAGGCAGCAGCCCCTGCACCAGAAGCCCAGGTGGGCGAGCAGCGGCGGGGCGGGGCGGGACCTCAGACGCCGCCCTCTCGCCCCCGGGGTCAGAGGGGCGAAGGACAGGACAGAAAGGGACTCCGGGAGGCTCGTGTCCCCTCAGCCCGGGGAGAGGGGAGAGGGTGCGTGTGTGCATACGCACATGTGTCTAATAGATATACGTGCGTGTCTGTGAATATCTGGATCTAGATAACACGTATTTGAGGGTTGTGCATTAATGTGTATGTGTGTGTTGTGTATATGTATGCCTAGTGTGCATGGGTGCACATGTCTGTGTGTCTGGTATGTGCACGTCTGCATGCTTATGTGTGCACATGTCGTCTCTGTTTCTATGATATTGTGTACACATGTGTAAAGGTGCACCGGTGGCTAAGTGCATTATGTGTTGGGCTGCTAATCGCACGGTCAGCAGTTTGAACCCACCAGCCAACCCTCAAGAGAAAGACGGACTGGCTGCTCCTGCACAGATTTACAGCCTCCGCAATCCTCTAGGGCAGGGGTGTCAAACTGGCAGCCCCCAAACTAATTTTTTGTGGCCCGAGATGCTCTGAAATAAAATGAAAATAGAAAAAAAATGTTAAGAAGAAAATAGCACTTAAGGGAGATTAAGGCAATACCGTACACACAATTCCCTCGTTAACCCTTGAACTACTGAAGACCGGTATACACGGGGTCCAGTGCCTTTCCTGAGGGCCTGCGGACGTGTATAAACACGCTGACTCAGTGCCGGCGACGTTTGGAAGCGGTCTGTCTGCCACTCTCAGTGTCACATAATGTAAACAGATCCCAATAGTGAAAAGGTTAAAAAGAGCGCTCGGGGCTGTGCTGCCACGAATCACACCTAGCAGCAGTGCTAGTTAACATTTTCAGAGGGAAGCCATTATCGGAGCAACTATTTCATCCATGAAGTTGAATGAAACGGCATACAGATCGAGATTAACTGATAAACATCTATCTGTCTGGTCTCAATCTCTGAATCCAGATATTGGAAAACTAGTAGGAGGAAAGTACTGGCAAGTTTTGGGTAAAAAAGAATAATTTTAGTTTTAATACATTCAATAAAATAAATGTTTAAAGAAAAGCAATTATATAGTGGTTGAATCAGCCTATCCATATTCCGGAATCCTCGCTTCAAAATAGGAATGCAATAACATTTTAAGTGGGATGTGGCCACGTGAATCTTGCCTGTTGCATCAAATGGCCCGCCTTTTCCTTGAGTTTGACAGCCCTGCTCTAGAGCAGTGGCTCTCAACCTGTGGGGGTCGAACAACCCTCTCACAGGGTCGCCTAAGACCATCGGAAACATGTATTGCATTAAGACTGTTACCCATGCTACACCATGCTTCAAGACAAAATTTCATGTATTTGTCCTTAGAAATAAATATTTCACAATATATAATTACATATTATTTTTGTGAGTAATCACTATGCTTTAATTGTGTTCAATTTGTAACAATGAAAATACATCCTGAATATCAGATTTTTACATGAGGATTCATAACAGAAGCAAAATTTCAGTGATGAAATAGCAACGAAAATGATTTTATGGTTGGGGGTCACCACCACATGAGGAACTGTATGAAAGGGTCACGTCATTAGGAAGGTTGAGAACCACTGTCCTAAAGGGTCACTAGGGATTGGAACCAACTAGAGGCCAGTGGGATTTCAGAAGTATGTGTACATGTATATGTGTATCATAGATGTGTGTATGCATGTATGTATGTATATGTGCATATCTATGTATATGTGTAGATATATGTGTGCTGATGCATTCCTATATGTAATGTGTGCCTTTATATGTATAACATGTATGTGCTTATACATGTATGTGTGTGAACATGTGTTAGTATATAGTGCATGTTTGGGAGTGACCTTCAAAAAGTTCATAGAAAAATGGATTGAAAAGATAATAGAATTTTCCTATGAACCTTTTGAAGGGTATAAACTGTACAAGTATTTGTCCATGATATAATGTGTTTGTGTTGTTGTATGTGCTGTCAGTTCTGACGCATAGTGACCATAAGTGACAAGAGTCGAACTGCCCTAGACTGTGGTAAGAGAGAGGGAGTGTGTACACGGGTATAAACATACATGTGTTTAAATATACACATGTACACACACGTGCATGGTACATGCCTGTGTGTATACACGTGTGTGAGCATATAAGGTCTACTATGTGAACATGTGTGTATGAAATACGTGTGTGCGTGTACATAGTGTACACACACGTAGAGATCCCTGAATGGCACCAACTGAGAAGCGCTTGTCTGGTAACAAGAAGGTCAGCAGTGGGCATCTATCCATGAGCCCCTCAGAAGAAAGGCCTGGCGATCTACTTCCAACAATTCTGCTCTGACACACGGGTGCTGTGAGCGGGGCCTGGCCACCCCACAGGAAGGTTTCCTTCAAAGACTTGGGTCATGTGATTGGGGTGGAGTAGAAGTCCCAAAGCCAAAGATCAAGTGACAGGTGGCTGGGACAGGCTCCTGGAGATGGAGTCCCAGAATCCGCAGGTCAGGCCACAGGAAGGGCGAGAAGCCACAGTGTTCTGGCAGAACGTCTGTGTGTCGTCTGGGGGCCGAAGACACCCCAAGGAGGCTCCTTCTGTGCGCTTCAGACTCTCGGCTGATTGGACAAGGCCCACGCACTCGGGGCTGCCTGCTTTACTTGAGACCTCCTGATCCCGGCACTGCCTGGCACTGCCTTGTGGCCGCAGCTAGCCCAGCGTGTGCCCGGGCAGCAGGGCCCCAGGGCGGAACCACGCTGGCACAGAATGTTCCCCACCACACAGGGGGTACCTTTCAGGATGACCCACGCCAGGGGAGAGACCCATGGACTCACACCACTGCTGCCTCCTGGCATGTTCATCTGATGCCCGAGAAGGCCTGCCCATTTGCTGGAATGTTCCTCCCCACCCATCACAGAGCCACTCATTTCTGTCGCCCGGCTTGTCCCGTGAAGTGCCAGGTGCTCAGTAGCCTCGGGCCCACCGTGCCTGACCCCTTCTGTTTCAGCCCCTCAGGTCTGCGGTGGTAGCACAGGCGCAGCCAGAGACAACAGAAATGCGTGTGCGTGGATGGGTGCCAATAAAACTTTATTCACAAGCAGAGGTGGCGGGCCAGATCTGGCCAGGTCCTAGTTTGCCAACCCCTGAGTTAATGCTCCGCCACCACCACAAATGCCAGCTCTCCGGGTGCAACGAGGCTCCAGCTGCACTGCTCTGTGGCTCCAGGCGAGGTAGAATTCTAGCAATATTCTGAGGCAGCAGAGTGGGATGATGGTGTGGTTCTATACCAAGAAGCTTATTGGTTCCCTTGGGAAGGATTTGGGGTGGGGGTGTTAAGCCCCCAGTGTCCCTCACTCACAGCCATCGAGTCAATCCCCAGGATAGCACAACCCTATGGACAAGGTTGAACTGCCCTGTGGATTTCTAAGAGTGTAACTCCTCACGGAGCAGAAAGCCTCGTCTTTTTCTCCCACAGAGCGGCTGGTGGTTTCGAACGACTGACCTTCCTTTAGCAGGCCAAGCCCCACAGGGCTCCTCTCCGGTATCCTAGTAGCACTATTCACAGTGGCCCCAAAGCGGCCCAACGTCTGCCTGGACAGAAAGAGAGATGAAGTCCCGAGGGCCCCGGCCCTGAGTGAGAGGGGCGGGACAGACAAACACAGGGAGGCAGGAAGTCTGCCCAGGCTTTCCCAGGGGGAGGGATGGAGAACGGGCCCCTGTTGGGTCAGGGCGACACAGTTTCTGTGGTGATGAACCGCATTTGGCCACAGATGGTGGTGACGGTCCCACCGCGTGGGACAGGTCATTTGCGTCACTGAGCTGTGTGCCTGTCAGCGTGGTGCACGGCCGACCTCGGATGCGCGGGGAGTCCCCGACTTCCAGCACCCTCGAGTCACAACGGACCCTGGGGGGTGTCGGCCTTGTTCTTCACCTGTGAGGGAGCCTTAAAGGGCCGTGGAGAACTTTCCTTCCGTTATAAATTTTGTGGGGAGCTCCCTTTTTTTCCCACTTTCATGTTCCCACAAAGACTCCCAAGCCCAGTCCTGTCCTTCCGTCGTACCACACACCATGGACAGTGTCCGCAGCACCTAAAGGTGCCCGCGCTGGCACTCTTGGCCAACCCCCAGACACAGGTGATCTATAAAGCTACTGATCACAAAAGACAATGATCACGAATGCTACCCAAAAAAAATCTTAAAGAAAAAAATTGGTATTGAAGTTATGTCAGAACGGACGTAGCACAGAATCGCCAGCGAGTTGGACTACCTGTACACACAGGCCCACAAATCTCCCACGGGAACTCTGCGCCCTCCCGGGGTCCCCAGGCTGCTGGAGCTAACGGTGCCCGTCTGCCCAGGTACCGGCCAGCCCAGAAGAGTGACAGCCTCGGGGACAGCGGCTCCAACAGCAGCCTGCACAGCACGCCCGAGCAGACCATGGCCGCGCAGCACCAGCACCACCAGCAGTACATAGGTGAGCACCAGCCCCGCCTCGTCCCGCCCGCTGTGGCGCAGGACCTGCCCGACCACGGCTAGGTCCAGTCGGCTCCTCCAGGGTTTCTCCAGAGGCCGCGTCTCTCCGGCGGGACTGTACCCATTGTCCTGTCTAACGTCTAAAGCAGCGTTCAGAAATACCACCCGTGGGTGGCGTTTACACACAGAAACAGACTTTCTCACCATTTCCACCACCAGAAACTGCCCACTGCCATCGAGTAGATGCCAACTCAGAGCCCCTCTAGTTTGGGAGGCTAGAAAGGAGCGAACCGAAAGGTTGGCGGTTCGAACCCACCCAGAGGCCCCACGGGTGGGGGGGGGGATGTTCTGGTGGCCGGCTGCCTCGAAGGTCACAGACCAGGAAACCTTAGGGGGCAATCCAGCTCTGCCACAGGAGGGGGCTACCAGTTGGAATTGACTCTGGATTTCTCAGGAGTCCATCTCTAGGCCTTTCCTCCGAGGCCCCTTGGGTGGACTCTGCCCTCCAGTCTCTGGGGTAGCAGCCTAGCATGTTGACCATCCAGGGAGAGTCCTTGAGGGTGCTGACGAATGAGCCTCCCTCTCCTGGTCCCTGAGGAGCAGTGGTGGGCCCATAGCCCCCTGGGGGCGAGTACTCGGACACCAGCCTGACTCTGTGTCAGGGCCCTGGTGAACGTCAGGAGACATGGTAGCCTCTGTGCACTTTCCTGAGCTTGAACAGAAGGCCCAGTGACCCATGGGAGGAAGGGAGATAGGACACCTCCCCGCCCCCGACGGTTGGCCACCCTCATGGGTGCCCTGGCTGGCTTCCACGTATGGACCGGTTATGCCCAGAGCGCCAGCCTGATTGGTCCCCTCTGTCCAGATGTCTCCCACGTCTTCCCAGAGTTCCCTCCGCTGGACCTGAGTGGCATGCTGCTTCAAGGTGACCTCACGCTTCGGGACATCAAGACCCTTCAGCTGGCCTACAGGCGGCACTGTGAGGTGACCACCGCCCCCAACCCCTCGCGCTCCTGTGTGTGTGTGTGGGGGGGGGATGTCCGTGAGCTCCTCCTACCCATGAGGCTCCACGCAGTGGTGAGGGGTAGTTGTGGCTGCCACCCTTCAGTCCCGCCCCTGAGGAGGAAGTGGGCAAGGCTGGCCCTCTCTAATCCCGCCCTTGAGGACAGACTGGGTGGAGCTCCTGTGGGTATGGTGGGAGACACTGCTCCCCTCTAATCCCGCCCCTCAGGAGGAAGTGTACCCTCAAGGGGTGGGGGTGGGGCTCCTGTGGTGAGGCGATGGAATTGCTCCTCTCCCAGCGCTGGGGCTCCTCCTGAGGACAGAGTGGGCAGTTAGACCCTACTCACCAGCGGCTCTCCGCAGGCCACGCTGGACGTTGTCATGAATCTGCAGTTTCACTACGTGGAGAAGCTCTGGTTCACCTTCTGGAGTTCGAAAGCCCCCTCCAGTGACAGCCCCTCCTCCATGCCTACCAGGTAGCCCCTCTAGCCAGCCCGGGACCCCCAGGAAGCCCACCCGTCAACCGCCTTGTTTCACGGGTCCCAAGACCTAGTCTCCAGACTGTCACCCACTGACGCCGGCCTGTCATCCACTAAAGAACTGGTGTCCTCAGATGATAGCTAGCTCCATAGTTTTCATGTTTAATGCACACGTTAGCACGCGCATACCTATCCTAGTACACATTTGCATAAACATGTACGCACGTAGGTAGAGGAGTGCTGGTGGCGTAGTGGGCTACACCTTCGGCTGCTAAACGCAGGCCAGCAGTTCGAATCCACCAGCTGCTCCACGTGAAAAAGACGATGCTGTCTGCTCCCGTGAAGAGTCACCGCCTCAGACCCCACAGGGCCGGTTCTGCTCTGCCCTCCAGGGTGGCTCTATGGGTCGGCATGACTCGGTGGCAGAGTGTGTGTTGGTCTGGTCCGCATATGTAAAACAGACAAAACTCAAACTCGCTGCACTCACCAGATTCTGAGTCACGGCGACCCTTTAGGACAGGGTAGAACTGCCCCTGGGGATTTCCAAGACTGTTGCTCTGTTAGGGAGTAGAAAGCCTCCCCTTTCTCCCTGGGAGACCTGGTGGTTTCAAACTATTGACCCTGCCGTGCAGCCCAACTCAAACCCACTACCCCACCAGGGCTCCAAATAATTTACATAGTAATAAATTATAGCCGCTGTCTGTTGTTAAAAGGCAGAAAACTAAGTAGAGATATGCCACTGCTGCTGGTAGGTGCTGTCAACTGGACCTTCAAGTCCTGCTAGGTAGCACACTGGAGTGCGCACTCACGCACACACAGACACACACACACAGAAGCCCCCTGGAGCTTCCCAGGCCTGATCCCTCCAGACTCTTCCTCCCCGGAGCCACTGGGGGGCTCAAACCGCACTGACCAGCGCCAGGGCTGCCCCTGTGTAGAGGAGGCGTCGCTGATGCAGAGTTAAATGTGAGCACCATTAAATACCGTCATGTGGAATTCTAAGAATTCCTATTACCCACCCAGCCTCCTCCAACCAGACTTGGCTCCCCAGGAACAGTTTTCGCAGTGACCACACTACAGTCCCCCGCCAAAGGGACTTCTTGGGTGAGGAGGAGCCCTGGTGGCACAGCTGGTTAAGTGCTGGGCTGCAGGTTCCACCCCATTGCGCCCCTCCGTCTGTGGGCTGCCACGCCCAGTTGCTGTCCCGGAAACCCCCAGCATCGCTATGACTCGGGGGTCCTTGACGCAGAGTATTTGGCGATGCTGCTTGGCCGCCACAGGCAGGGCGGGGACCGCGTGGGGAGTCTCAGGCCTGGGGGGAGGGGGAGGGGTGACGAGCTGGGGCGTTCTGTGTACCCGGGATTCAGCTGCTGCTGCCTTCCCTCCCCCGCCCCCTTGTCCCCCAGCGAAGAGTCGGAAGGTGCCATCATCCCCAAGGACAAGCTCATCTCCCTGTGCAAGTTCAACCCCATCCTGAAGTGGATGCGCAGCTGCGACCACATCCTGTACCAGGCGCTGGTGGAGACACTCATCCCGGACGTGCTGCGGCCCGTGCCCAGTGAGCGCCCCGCCCCGCCCCCGTCCCGCCCCTCCACCCTGACCAATTGCCACCCAGCCTGTCCTACCTCCAGGCTGCCCCGCAGAATGGGGCTCCACAGTGATTTTAAGGGCTGAGGTTTCGGCAGGACATAGCCAGGACTTTCTTTGGAGGCACCTCCGGGTGGACTTGAACCTCCAGCCTTTGGGTTAGCAGCCGAATGGGTTTATCTCTGCAGCTCCCTGGGCCCCCTGATTTTCAGAGAACCCACACATGAGGCACGGGATTGGACTTTCTCTGCCCTCCCTGAGCCCGCCTCTCTAAGAGCAGGAGGAGGGCTGCGGGCTGCTGGCTCCACCCCCTGGCAGCAATGCAGTCTCCCCGGGGATGGAAGTCACCAGCAGGCAGAACACTGCCCCAAGGGCATGTGCTCAGAGCCACCTCTTAACAAGCGCATAGCCTCTGCGGGCATCGGGCATCCGAGGTACTGCCCAGCAAGCGATCTCAAAACACCTGTGCGTCTTCCTACTGAACCAGTCTGCTGCTTTTGTACAAGAAAAGAACTAACAACATGAGCTTATTTCGCCGCCTCTGTTGTACCTGTTGCTGCAAAACAGCTCAATCTAATTTCATTCCCAGTTAGCGTCTCTCTCTCTTTTAACGGTCTGATGATTCGTTTCTAATGAGAACGCTTCTCAAGATAAATTGTGAACTTAGCAGACTACATTTATATGTATGTGCATATATATCAGGGCTTCTTCATCTCAGCACTGCTGATGTGGGGCCCGAATCCTTCTTGGGGGAAAGGGGGTCACCCAAACATTGTAGTTTTCCCCCAAACATCACAAATGTCTCCCAGAAGGTAGAATTGCCCCTATTAAGAACCTATTGGATGAGTGGGTGGGTGGATGTTTGGTTGAGTGATGGATAGGTAGATAAATTGTTACATGGTTGGAAGACAGATAGATAGATGGTTGAATGGAGAAATAGCTAGGTGGACAGATAAATAGGTAGGTGGATGGATAACTACACTGACAGACAGCTGGATGGACACACATGCCCTGCAGTCTCAGTTGCCCCTGGGCCTAATCCGCCCTGCTTGTTCCCTCTGTGTTGCGTATTCCTCGTGGGCGGAAACTTTCATTGCATTTGTCTCTGCTTCACTTCATCTGTCTTTGTTTCCAAATAGCTTTATTGATATAAAATCCAGGTAGCATACACTTCCATAGTTACGTCGCTTGTAAAAAGAGTTGGCCATACATCATCACCATCAGTTCTAGTGCTCCTGCTCTGCGCCCGCCCCCCCCCACTTACGTAATCCTGATGTGGATGCAGGGCACTGACATGCCCACTGCTGACCCCTTGGTTTGCTTCTTCCAGGTACCTTGACACAGGCCATCCGTAACTTTGCCAAGAGCTTGGAAGGCTGGTTGACAAACGCCATGAGTGACTTTCCCCCACAGGTCATCCAGGCCAAGGTAGCCCCGTCCCCCGCCCTGGCTGGGTTCCCTGGGAGGGAGCCGGGAGCAGCCCAGTCAAGGCACCCCTCTGTCGCTCGGGAGACGTGAGGCCTGCCATGCCCTGGGAGGCAGCTGCTTCTCGTGTGTCATGTGGCACCTCGATGCTGGGACGCTGCTGGTGAGGAGCAGGCACCCGCAGAGAGGGTGACAGATGTCACGTGGTGCTGCAGCTCTGGGGCGATGCAAAGCAGGCCTAGGGTTCCTGTCCACGCCCTCTGTAGAAAGTAAAAGTCCTTCCCTTTGGTCACAAAGAGAAGGCAGTCTGTGGAGATGTGGGCTCCTGGGAGAAAGAGGAGGATTACCCGTTATCTCGCCAGCATTTCCAGAAAAGTTGCTGGGTGCCAGTTGAGGAGGGCCAGAGTCGGCGTGCCTCCTGGTCTACTGCCTGGAACTCAAACCAGATT
>NW_022111359.1:6364411-6365476 GCF_000313985.2 Echinops telfairi | reverse complement strand
AGAGGTAACTGGTGGTTTTGAACTGCTGACCTTTGGGTTAGCAGACGAGCGAAGAACCAAGTAGGGGCTGTTATAATTACAGCTGGCCAGGTCACAGGCCCCACAGAGGCTGGTCCTGCAGCCTGGGGGCTGAAGCCCAGGGTTCTGGTTTGGAATGGCCAACCCAGAAGAGGTCCGTGGGCCTTGCCCGGCCTCTAACTGGCTGGAGCGCTTGGGTCTCTAGCCTTCACTCCTCTCCGTGGGAATGTCAGAGAGGTGGGGTGGCACTTTCCAGTTTCCCTGCACCCAGTAAGCTCCCTTAGTCCACAGAGCAGCCCCCAAGAAGAAAGGGCCAGCTGCCCTCCCTCCCGCTAATCTGCCTCCACCCCCCACAGGTGGGCGTGGTCAGTGCCTTTGCCCAGACCCTTCGGCGGTACACTTCTCTCAACCACCTGGCACAAGCTGCCCGCGCGGTGCTGCAGAACGCGTCCCAGATCAACCAGATGCTCAGTGACCTCAACCGCGTGGACTTCGCCAACGTGCAGGTGACTTTCAGAGCGCCAGTCCCCGCGGCGGCCCTCCCTACCCCGGGTGCGTGAGCCGCACCGGCGGGATCCCCGCCCACAACCAAGCCTAGTACCTAGCACCCGTGAGGCGCTTGGAGCAGGCGCGGTTGCGTCCCCTATGTGCGCGCACTCCAGAGAAAGACGGCTTGAAGCAGAACACAGAAATACTCCTCATTGTTGAGTTGGGGGTCCCAGTGCAGCCCGCACCCACTTGTCACCTCACTCACTGCTGTACAGCCCAGTGTACCATCACGCATTCACACACACACACTCCTGTGTCCCTGCACCCCTTTCTGAACCTTTCTGAACTTGGCCCTTGGGCAGAGGACGCCCTAACCAGCGATGCTTCGAAGATGTGCAAACCTGACTCGTGTTACTGTTCCCTTTACAAGCAAAACAAGAAAGAAACTCTGCCACCGAGCTGATGCCGAATCACAGGGACCCTGCAAGACGGGGCAGAACCACCCCTGGGGGTTTCCAAGACTGCAAACCCCCCCTCTCCTCAAACCCCCCTGGCCCC
>NW_022111359.1:6362955-6364311 GCF_000313985.2 Echinops telfairi | reverse complement strand
GATTTTGTGCATTTAGGGAATAACAGTATGGATCCTGGTTCAGTGGAAAACGGCAGCGAACTTCAGGAAGACCTCCATCCCCGAGCAGCTCTATGGGAAAACATTCCATTTCGAAGTCCGGGCTTGCTTTCTTCAGTTCGCTGTGACCCATAGTCACTGCGAAGATCTGCTATTGTCCATGGGCCCCGTTTACCCCGTGGTCCTGGCTCATTGTTTCTGTCCCAACTGACATCTGAATGACACAATGCAGGACGCATGGCACACGGTGCTGCTCCAGTGCCCCCGGCTTCAATAAACACGGAGAGGCTCAAACTCAGGTGCTGCGTGGCCTGACCGAGGATCTGGCAGAGCATGTGTGCAGCTATGGCTGCTGGTTCAAAAAGAGAGAACAACTTTGGCAGGCCCAGGACCTAGGCCTCTCTGCCAAGACTGTAAATCTTTGCAAGAGTATAAAGCCTCATCTTTGCTACTGTGGAGCAGCTGGGGGTTTCAAACTGCTGCACCTTGAAGTTAACAGCCCAGTGGCGTAACCACGAAGCCACCCTGGCTCCTTGCTCCTCTTACAGGCCCTGTCTACTGGTGGGCTGAAAATTGAGCTCCAGGGATGGAGGGTGACTTAGAGTCATATGGCCAGGGAGTCTGGAATGAGCACTTTTTAAGTAAGACGTGTGGCGATGCCTATTCAATATGTAGACATCGGTGTTGTCAGCCGCCCCGAGTTAGCCCTGACTCATAGCCCCCCATCTACAAAGGGACAAAACACTGCCTGGCCCTGCACCAGCAATGCGGTGCACCATAGAGTTTTCATTGGCTGAGTTTTGAAAGTTGCCAGGCCTTTCTTCCTCCTCTTCCTCAGTCTGGATGCGCTGCTGCGACCTGTTTGCATCCTGTTACTGTTGTTGTTAGGTGGCATCAAGTCGTTTCCGACTCACAGCGACCCTGTGCACACCCGAATGAAGCCCTGCCCCGTCCTATACCACCCTCATCCTCACAATTTGAGCCCATTGTCGCAGCCACGGTGTCAATCTGTCGTGTTGAGAGCCCTCCTCTTTTCCACGGCTTTCCCGAGCACGATGCCCTTCTCCAGGGACTGGTGTCTCCCGACAGCACGTCCGAAGTGCATGAGATGAAGTCTCGCCCTCCAGGCCTCTAAGGAGCGTTCATTCTGGCTCGTACTTCTAAGACAGATCCACAGTGCTTTTAACATTCTCTGCCAGCTTCAGCATCGTGGCCCCACCCACATCCTCATGACAGGGGGTGACTGACAGGGAGGTGCCCAGGTTGGGATCTGAGCCCAGAGAGGTCAGGGTCCCTACCTGAGCACAAGGGAGCTCCAAATGGGACTGGGGCTGGCAG
>NW_022111359.1:6359372-6362855 GCF_000313985.2 Echinops telfairi | reverse complement strand
TGGGGAGGCGAGTCCCTCCCTAACGGCCTGGGCGTGTGCGCAGGAGCAAGCCTCGTGGGTGTGCCAGTGCGAGGAGGGCCTGGTGCAGCAGCTGCAGCAGGACTTCAAGCTGACTCTGCAGCAACAGAGTTCCCTGGACCAGTGGGCCAGCTGGCTGGACAACGTGGTCACCCAGGTCCTCAAGCAGCACGCCGGCAGCCCCAGCTTCCCCAAGGCCGCCCGGCAGTTCCTGCTGAAGTGGTCTTTCTACAGGTAAGGCCCCCGCTGGCCCAGGGAGGCTTCCAAGAGGCGATGAGCTTTCAGGCTGCAGCTCGCCCACCTCCCTGAGCAAGGAGAAAGCAGGCCTGGCTGGCCTGGGGTAGGGGTGAGCGCTGTCCTGTCCTTAGCAGTGGTCGAGCAGTACCAGATACAACAGACGGAAATGCCACTGGTCTGCAACAACCCCCCCCGCCCCCAATCATTCAGGGGTCAGACTGCTATGCCAGAGGATTCTCCAGGGCTGGCTTCCACAAGTCCACCACCAGGCCTTTCTGCCTAGTCCATCTCAGTCTGGAAGCTCTGCTGAGACCTGTTGAGCATCCTAGAAACATACCAGCCTCCATGGGCAGGCAGGTGGCTACTGTGTGTGGGACACACAGGGGCAGTGGCTGAGCCCCTGCAACTGACCGTGAGCCTCGAAGAGAGGACGGAAGGAGAAGCTCAGAAGGAGAGGACAGAAACCCAGTACCGGCTCTGGTGACACAGCAGCGGCTTGCGTCCATGAATCTCTCTCTCTACCCCAAAAGCAGACCCATTGACTGCTCCCAGCTCACGGCCACCCCATGCACGGCACCTTTGCAGAGGAGAGCACCAGGCCTTTCTTCCAATGGGTCTCTGGGTGGCCTTGAGCTACCAACCTCACAGTAGAGAATCAGTCACACCACCCACCCACTCCTCTTGCCATCCTCACCTGGAGAGGGCCTACATGGCAGAGTAGAACTGCCCCACTGGCAACCTGTACACAAATAGACAGCCACGTCTTTCTCCTTTGGCATTGCTGGTGAGTTTGTGCTGCCGACCTTTCGGTTAGCAGCTCAATGGTTAGCCCAGCACACCAGCAAAAAGTCAAAACCACCTCACTGCCACCGAGCCAATTCTGACTCAGAGCGACCCTACAGGACAGCGAAGAACTGCCCCCGTGGGTTTCTGAGATTTCTGAAAATCTCTACAGGAGTAGATGGCCTCATCTTTCGCCAAGAGGTAACTGGTGGTTTTGAACTGCTGACCTTTTGGTTGGCAGCCCAACACGTAACCACTGTGCCAACAGGCCGAGGACAGGGTTTGGCCCCAGTTTGGAGTTTGCCTCAGAGGCTTGTGTTGCAGGAGTAAAAGGATGAGCACTAAGGAACTGGAGGAGCCTTGGGGAGCAGAGGGGGGACAAGCCGCCATGGGAGCCAGTTTCTAGCCTCTTCTCTGACTTGGAGTACTTATCCAGGCACTCCGCTCTTCCAGGTGGCCAGGAACAATCTCATGGCTTCTTGCATTGAGGCTGGCCCCTCTTCCCCTCCCCCTCCCTGTCACCACCACATTCCCTCCGATGGGGAGTCAGCAGCCCCATCCCCAACCAACATCACAGGCCTGGTCTCTGAGCCCCTCATATGCCAAGAGTTCCCCTGGTAGCCTTCACGGGCAGGCCGGCTTCCCAGAAGAGCCGAGCAGAGAGTTACTCTGCCAGATTGGCGGTGGCCAATCTCATGCCGTGCCCCACCCCACCCCACTCCTGGCAGCTCCATGGTGATCCGGGACCTGACCCTGCGCAGTGCCGCCAGCTTCGGCTCCTTCCACCTGATCCGCCTGCTCTATGACGAGTACATGTTCTACCTGGTGGAGCACCGTGTCGCCGAGGCCACCGGGGAGACGCCCATTGCTGTGATGGGAGAGGTGAGATCCTGCCTGGAGCAAGGACCCCTGGGAGGCAGAAGGGGGTCCCGGGGCAGACTCGGGGACTCTGTCACTAGGGCCAAAGAGGCCAGTGAGTAGACAGAGCCTGCGTTCTTGGTCCATCCGAACAGGTACCAATCCCACTTCCTGGCGGGCTGTAAAAGACACCATGTTCATGGCTCTAAACTACACAACTCGGTCACACTGCATACCGATGTGACCATCTGTGCATGGTGTTGTGACCATCAGCACTATCTAGTTCCCGAATATTCTAATTCTTAAAAAAAAACCAAAAAAACCAAGCCCTAGGCAACCCCTAATCTCTCTTCCATGAAGCTGCCTCCTCTGGACTCTCCACAGAGGGGGACACTTCCGCTGCAGGCCAGGCCTCTGGCGGCTGGCCTCCTCCTCTTGGCAAAGTGTTTTCAAGGGTTATCCCTGACGTAGCAGGTCTCAGAGCTTCATTCCCTTTCTTACCCCAAATCCCACGGCCTTAAGTCGACTCCAACCCCTTCCCTTGTGTGGGTAGGCTACCTTCTTTTAACCCATCCCTCTGGGGGTGGACACTGGGGATGTTCTCACCCTTTGGCTATTGTGACCGGTGCTGCTACCCAGGATGGGGCACAGCATCTGCACAGGTTCCTGCTTTCTGGTCCTAGAACTGTGCACCCAGAAGTGGCTTCGCTTGCTGAAAGCCCGGGACAAATAGACCTCTTCAGTAGCCACAGCCCTCTGAGGGGGCAGTGACCAGAGTCCCACAACTGGCCCAACCCCATGAGGAAGTGTGGCTGTGACCCACACGCTCACATGGGTCTTGGGCCCTGGAGGGAAACCCTAAGTAGTGGAAGTGCTTCTCCCCACCCCCCAGAAGCCAGTCTTAACCTCTCCCATGGGGTGCTCCTTGCTGGCCCCTCATTCCCATGGGTGCCCCTGGCAAGGAGCACCAGGTGCCCAACAGTGCCCAGATTGTGTCTCAGCGGGGAACACAAACTGCCTGTGGACACTGGGCACCCAGGCCCCAGGAAGCCCGCCAGCCCGTGCCGGCCATCCCTGAACCAGGCTTCTCTCTTCCAGTTCAACGACCTGGCCTCCCTGTCACTGACGCTGCTAGACAAAGGTAGAGGACCACCGGCTCCCTCGGGGGCCTTTCTTGGGGTCTGGGCCTGGCTTTCCCACTCTGGGACTACACAGGGTTACAGCTCTCAGCTGCTAAGTGACAGGTTAGAGGCTAGAGCAGCGGTTCCCAACCTGTGGGCCGCAACCTCTTTGGGGGTTGAACGACCCTTTCACAGGGGTCGCCCGATTCCTAACAATAGAAAAATTACAGTTAAGAAGTAGCAATGACAATAATTTTATGGTTCGGGGGTCACCACAACATGAGGAACTGTATTAAAGGGTCACGGCATTAGGAAGGTTGAGAACCACTGTATTAGAGGTTCTTGGCTGCCCTGAGGTGCTGCAGAAGAAAGTCCTGGCCACCTGCTTCCCCCAAAAACCAGCCACTGGGAACACTCTGGAGCACAGTTTTAGCGTGTGTCACACACACACACACACACACACACA
>NW_022111359.1:6355744-6359201 GCF_000313985.2 Echinops telfairi | reverse complement strand
GGGGGGGGATCACCTCAGTGGGGACTCTGACAAGAGGCGGCTAAGCCCTCCCCACTCCTCTGAAGAGACATGTAATCCTGCTCCACAGTCACCCCACTTCCCGGGAGGGGACACTCAGCCAGTAGGGGGGCGGGCAGAAGGCGCTGATCAGGTCTCTCTCCTCAGATGACATCGGCGAGGACCGAGGGAGCGAGCCCCAAGGGGACGCTGGCCTGGGCGAGCCCCCAGTGAAACGGGAGCGCAGCGACGCCAACCACACCCTGCAGGGCATCTAGCACAGGCCGGGCTTCCCGGCCGGTCCCCCCTTCCCCCTGGAGCCCACAGCCCCACACCACCTACAGTGCCTCTCCAGCGACGTGGCCAGGGCTCTGAGTCGCGTCGGGGTCACGTGGTGCCTTTGGGGGACGAGGGGGGGTGCGGCTGCTCCAGGCCCCCAGCAGTGAAGAAGCCGCAACCTCTGTCCTGCTCTGCTCCGCGTGTCCTGGGCACCCAGCTCCTGACCGTCCGCGACAGACAGACCGACCCACCGGGCTCACTCCCAGCCTCCCGGCGCCCACATCTGCAGCAACCTCCCGGTGGCCCGGGTCCCCCAAGAAGCAGACGCCCACGTGTGCCAAGGCCCAGCTGCGCCTTCAGAAACTCAAGCCCCGAGGTCTGCCCCGCAGGCCGCTGGAGGCAGCGGGCCTTTGTCCCCGGCCCGGCCCCGTGCTGTGATCTGGAAGGCGGAGGTTTCCAGGGCCTTGCAAGTGGCCAGAGCCAGGCGGTCCGCGGCACCTCCCTGCCGGGTGCGCACCTGCAGCCCCAGCAGTCGCAGCGCCGGCTGATGTGCCGGTACCCCACAGAACCTTCCAGAATGCCACCTGTGCATCCGCCACCGCATGGAGCGGTCGGACCGCGGGCAGGTCCGGAGACCAGGCCTCAGCAGCCCTGCGCCGCCCCCCGCCCCCAGGGTGAGCTGTGGGCCGTGGCTCTGCAGAGACCCCCCTTCCTTCACCCGAGGGCCACGACCGGGTCTCCCAGCTGTAGCCATCCTGTTGTTCCCTTTTTTCCGAAATCTGTTGGTACCATAGTTCTGTGCTTACTGGTTACTAGAATGTTTCCTATGCCTGTGTATCCCGCAGTGCGCTCTGTCCCAAATCTGTCTGTCTGCTCGTCCACGCGCCAGAAGGTACAAGGGAAACTCACGTGGCCTTCCAGAACCTTCCCAAAGGACCAGGGGCCGGCTGTGCTCCCCCAGGCGCTGGCCGGGGGTGGGGGTGGGGGTGGCACAGCGGTGGGGAGGGGGAGGAGGATGGGAGAGAGAGATCCGCGTTCATCTTAGAAGCCAAAACACACACACACATACATACACTTATGCACGCACGCACACACCACTCTGGTAGTAATCTCCACGCTGGGTCTCAAGAGTTCAAGACTTACAGAAGTCAGACAGAAAGAATGTGTCTGGAACCTGGCCGGCCAGTCCGCGGACTCCGCTGACCGCTCACTTCTTGGTGCCCGCGCTCTGTTTTGCCCGTCCCCCCCGCGCACGCGCGCACACATGCGCACGCGGGGACCAGTGCAGGCTGGGTTTCTGCCTTAAGCGCCTTCTGCACCTGCGCAGCGAACTCCACGAGGAGAAACATAAACCATTTAAAACACCCTGGTCTCCCTCTCGTGTTTCTCGCGAACGCGTCCATCGCGCCTACCCGGTGCGGGGTTGGTGTCAGTTCACAGCCCTGCCCCGTCCCCCCACGAGGCCCACCTTCCCTGGGCAGTTGGCCTGTTCCAAGAAGCCACTCGCCCTGCCCCTCGGCCTCCAAGGCTGCTGTTCTAGAACCTTCCAGAACAGATGGCGCGCATCATTCACAAGGCCAGCCCCTCGGTCTACGGTGTTAAGGAAGCGTCTCCTCACTCCAGGTGGGCCGTGCCTCATTCGGAGGTGAAAGGTGAGATGAAGCTCCAGTTGTTGCGGGAGCCCCGACCTGGCAGAGGGGAACCCAGTCTCAGTGCTGGAGCGTGTTTGAAACCCTGGATCCTTAGCCCCTCCCCCTGAGGAGCCTGCCTAGATGGGAGTGGAATGGGCACCCAGGTCCCAGCGTTGTGCCAACACCTTCAGGGCCTCTGACATGGCCACAGAGGTGAGTCCCTGACTGAGGAACCGGGAGGACCCACAGGCCAAGAGGATGGTGTGAAGAGGTTCCCCGTTCTCGGGTCCCAGTCAGGGGCCCCATCATGCCCTAGGAAGAGAGCTGGCCCCAGGGACAGTCAAGTCGGCCATCGCGCCTTGCTCTGCTATGGCCATCTAACAATTTTAGAACAAGGGGACCTGCACTTTCATATTACATTGTGGTATGGGCCACCGGGCCCGCTCTGGGGAGTTTGGTCCGGCTGCACCCACCCTCCTGGCTCAGGACTGACAGCATCTCCGTGCAGCAGCGCCCTCCCCTTCCTCCACCCCCACCCCCAAGCCCTGGCCTTGGAGACTGGGACCTAGCCCTGGGCCGCAGCTCTGGCGCTGCTTCTGGTCCCGCTGAGGATTGCAGGTAGGATTAGTGAGGGCGGGGATGCCTTGCCGCTGGAGGCAGGAGCCAGTCTAAGAAGCACAGCCTCAGGTGGAGCCTACATGTAGGTGGGGCCCATGGACAAACCCCCTCCAAAAAAACCCTCTGCCACCCAGTCATTCCTATTCATAGTGACCCCGTAATTCAACTCACTGCCATCATGTCGATGCTGGCTCACAGCCACATTCTGGGACAGGGTAGATCTGCCCTTGTGTCTGAGACTGCCACTCTTCACAGGAGTAGAAAGCCCTGTCTGTCTCCCGTGGAGCGGCTCGTGATTTCCCCCTGCTGGCCTTTCGGCGTGCAGCCCAAATTATAGCCACTACACCACAGGGCTCTCTATGGTGACCCTATAGGACAGGGTAGAACCGGCCCTTGAGTGTCTGAGACTGTAACTCTTTATGGGACTATATAGCCTCATCTTGCTCCCACGGAGCCGCTGGTGGTTAGCTCATTGCGTATGCCGCCAGGGCGCCTACCAGGTCCCAGACACGAACCTGGAAAGCGCCCTTCCCCAAGAGCCTCAGGCAAATATTGCTGCAGATCCCGGCTGGAACCTTCTCTGGTCCTCTTGCGGGACTTTTTCATCCTCAACTGTGATAGCAAGATGCGGCAGCGAGTACATGCACGCTTGCATCTGACCGCTGACGTATGCGTCAGCACCTTCCTCTGAAACATCCCCTCCAGTGAACAAGAGCCCACTGCTTCCTGAGCTTCCTGTCTAACCTTTCAAATGGCTATTGTCACCCTAGTCCCAGAGAGAGTGTTCTTTATTATTTTTTTAATAAATAATTTTATTGGGGACTCTAACAGCTCTTATAACAATCCATATATCCATTGTATCAGGCACATTTATACATATGTTGCCATTTTATTGTTTGCTTTCTTTTCAATTGGAGTTTTTCTCTGTTTCA
>NW_022111359.1:6352486-6353712 GCF_000313985.2 Echinops telfairi | reverse complement strand
GGTGTCTGAGGATACAGTAGCATCTTCAGCAATTCAGGGATTCATCTTAGGAACTGGCCCCAACCTGGCCAGTCCCTAACCCCGCCCTCCTGAGAGGAGCCCTTGGACAACCTTGGACTTGGACAGGTCTGATCCTGGTACAAATTCAGGAGGCAGCCCCCTGGTATGTAGAACGGAGAGCACACTTCCTGGGGAGGAGCCACCGAAAATGGCTTCAAGTTACTCTAAAACACATGAGGGGCATGAGCTGGTTTGTAGTAGGTGACAGGTTAGGCCGCTAACCACGAGGTCACAAGTCAGCAGTTCGAAACCACCAGCGGCACTGAGAGTGAACGATAAGACTTTCTACTCCCGTAAAGAGTCAGAGCCTCAGAAACCCACAGGGGGCAGCTCCACCCTGGGGTTGCTGTAGATGGCAGTGAACTCACGTGTAATCAAAGTACATTGCTGCTGTCCTCGTCTGTCGTTAGCGGCTGTCCGGCCATCCCCCGACACGCGGTGACCCCCAGCACTAAACCCTGCCCGCTGCTGCACCTTTTCCCCTAACCAATTCCGGATGAGACCACTGTGACCCTGGGGGTTTGCGTTGACTAATTTTACTTGGACGTTCAAGAAGGACGGACGACCAAAGAAGAATCAAATGCGTTGGAGGGTGGAGCTGGCAAAGAAGACATGAAAAGGGCCGCGCACCGCCGAAGGACAGGCAAGTCTGTCTGGGAAGGAGGACAGCGAGAGGGCTCCTTAGGGGCAGGGATGGTGAGACTCTGTCTCACTGACTTCCGTCATGTGGGTGACCTGCAGCTGAACCCAGGGCTTCCCATAGCAGGCGTAGATTCTACCTCTGAGCCCCCCTCCCCCCACCCCCGTGTCCGCAAGACCCTTTCGGGGTCTCACAAAAGTGCCTTCACTTCTCTCAAAATCAGATGCCGAGGGAATCGTTGTGAGCCCAACCTCAAATTTCACTGCATCAAGTCGAGTCTGGCTCAGAGCGACCCCAGAGACCCAGGATAGAACTGCCCTTGGGGGTTTCCTAGACTGTAAATCTTCGCGGAAGTCGACAACCTCATTTTTCTCCTGCAGAGTGGCCGATGGGTTTCGAACTGCTGACTTTGTGGATCACAGCCCAGTGTGGAACCACAATACCACCAGGGCTCCTGCGCAAGGCACGTCGGTGGTAGGCAATTCAAAAACAATAAAACCAGTCATGCCGGCAATAAGATGCTGCT
>NW_022111359.1:6350692-6352386 GCF_000313985.2 Echinops telfairi | reverse complement strand
TGTTAGATGCCCTTGAGTCAGTTCCAATTCATAGTGGCCTTATATGCAGCAGAAGGGAACAGCGCCTGGCTCTGTGTCATCCTCCCAATCATTGTGTTTGAGCCCATTGTTACAGCCACTGCGTCAGTTCATGCACACACACACACACACACACACACACACACACACGATTCACCGTCTCAAACCTGATAATGGCCAAAATATTACTGTTGCCATACCCAGCGTTCTCCAGGATGTTTTGTTTTCTTTTGTTGCTTTTTTTTTTTCCAGTTTAATGAACGGAAATCCGCCCCCCTTCCCCCTACACCCTCACTCTGCCACCAGCCCCCCGCGGGCTCCTCACTGCTCCCCCACGCAGCCAAACTCACTCACTCTCGGTTCTTTCAGCCGGGAAGCTCGTCCCTCAACTCTCTGCAAGGTCAGCTACCCTTTCCCTTGAGACGGGGTTCTCCAGAGACTTAATTCGTGTGAGAACCTTTCTTGATCCCCGGCTGGATGAGTTCAAAGAGACCTGGAGCCGGTTTTCCTGCGTCCCAGTCCTCTGCTGACCCCATGTGGTCACCGCGTGTCACAACCTCTCCTGTTCCCCCAGGGGAAACAGTTAAGCTCCGGGCTCACAGGGCAACTCTGTTGTTTGGTAAACTGCAACAGTGTTGCCCAGGGACGCACAGTGAGAGAGAGACGGCTTTCCTCCCCTCCTCCCTGCTTGTCTAACTCCTAGTGACCCTACAGGCACGAGAGAAGTGCTCCTGGGAGATGCTGAGAGCGTAACTCTTTACAGGAGTAGAAAGTTTGTCTTTCTTCCTCAGAGGTGGCTGGAGGTTTCAAACTGCTGACCTTGCAGTTGGCAGCCCAATTTGTAATTGTGGGGGAAACCAGCCCCCCGCAACTAATCACGGGTTCGGGAGGCGCAATCGTCCGGTTATGATATATAAAGATTATAGTGAAGTCTTAGAGAATAAGAGAGAAGGTAAAAGAGGCAAGACGCATGCCCTCAGCAGCCAGGTCCACGCACAGCTCGGGCAGAGGAGAGGGGAGAAGAGAGCTCTGTGATTTATTTCTAACCAACGCTTGTATATCTTTGGGGGATGCAAGCCTCCTGATTACAGATAACAACCTACATTATAGAAAGGGGTTGTAACATAGACAATACAAGCAATAGGAGGGGCTGTGCACGCAATAGCACAGGGAGGGAATCGGGGTCCATACGTGGCAAGATGGGTGGACCCTAGACTCAATATGGCTGCCTAACCTTGGTCATCCTTGAGTGGTCCCAACCTTACTTTTGGGCTCTCCTTCAAGGGAACAATCGCTATCCTTATCAGAAGGGAGTGGGCCCTACTTAGGGTGGGTCAGACTACAGTCTGGTTGCTCCAGGTGGCTGATAACCCTCAGGGAGAATAACCTCTGACCTGCTTTCGTTGACCTCCTAGTGGACAGTCCTTTACCATGTGTAGCAAGCAGCATTTTGGGTGTGGTGTCTATTGGGGGGAGAAATCTTTCTGTATCGCCCATGTAATCATTATGCCACCAGGGCTCCTAGAAAGGTAAGTTAGAGAGAACCCTAGAAGACACCGAGGAGCCCTGGTGGTGCAGTGGTTACGCATTGGGCTGCTAACTGCAAGGCCAGCAGTTCAAAACCACCAGCCGCTCCTCAGAAGAAAGATTGGGCTTTCTACTCCTACAAAGAGTGA
>NW_022111359.1:6348581-6349460 GCF_000313985.2 Echinops telfairi | reverse complement strand
CCCTGGGTGCTGGAGCAGCCGTGTGGAGACCCCTGCCAGCGCTGAGATGCTCACACGCTCCCTTACTCGGCTTTCCTCCTGCAGTCGGCATCATTGCATGTGTTTTGTGAGATGGAGGAGGACTTTGTGGATTGGTGTTGGACATATGGGCTAATGTCAGACTCATGGGGCTTGGACTGGACTGGGTTGGGCTGCTTTCTTAATGTACACTTACCTTTTATATAGAACTCTCTCTTATACATAATGAGTTTCTGTGGATGTTTCTCTAGTCGACCCAGACTCACACAGTCACCTATCCTGAGAAGAAAACAATGGGGCCATGACTCCAGCGTGGGGTGGGGAGCAGGGGAGAGGAGAAGGGGGAGAAAGGAAGTGGGGAGCCAACAAAGCCAGGGACAAGGGAACAATAAGAGATCTAAAGTCGATTGTGAGGGGGCTAGAATGCCTGATGGGGTGTGAGCAAAGAGAGAAAGTGCTGAGAGTCGAATGAAGGTCAGTAGAACAGGATAGTGGGATAGGAGGAAAGTAAAAAGAAATAGAGGAAAGAACTAGGAGGCAAAAGATAATTATTGAGGTATAAATATAGGCCTGCACAGATGTAAATATATTCATATATAACACTAGGGATACAGGTCTATGTACATATAGTTGAATGTTAAGTATTAAGGTAGCAGACAGGAATTGGGTCTCCACTCAAGTACGCCCTCAACACAAGAACCCTTTGTTCTAGTAACCGACATTCTGTGATGCTCACCTCCCCGACACAATCGCCAAAGTCAAAATGGGTGCATAAGCAAATGTGGTGAAGAAAGCTGATGGTGCCTGACTATTATAGGATATAGCTTCTGGGGTCTTAAAGGCTTGAAGTTAAACAAGCAG
>NW_022111359.1:6341200-6341976 GCF_000313985.2 Echinops telfairi | reverse complement strand
GCCATTTCGACTTGAATAAGGAATCCTACTTCGCAGAATTTCATTTATCACGGTAGGGTCTAGAACCAATTAACCGCGATAAACGAGGGTTCACTGTAGATCTCAGTCTAGCCTATTGATAGGTAAGTCAATGAGCGTTAATGCCTACAGACAGTTCAATTCCTGTGCTTATAGCTGGCTTCTGCTTCTTCAAACACCATGAATGTTCACTCCGAAGTCATTAGGTTGCAGCTGTGTTTGAGGGAGAGTCCAGCCCACCGGGTGGAGCTTCAGCATCGGATCTCTCCAGTGTGGCTTTTGGAGTGTGCTGTGTGCTTCGAAGATCCAGGATTCGGTGCCCCCAGTATTCAAGTCTGCTGTGGCACTTGGCCTTGATCCTGGGGTGTGTCCACAAATTTGGACCAGTGTGCCTTATTTGGTGCCTATGACCAGGGATACTCCCAGCCCTTAGGGCCCTTAAAAGGATTTTGAGTCATCCCGCCTCCCCCCCATACACTCACTTGGAGGTTGGTCCTCCCCCATTTTCTGCCAACAGACATGCACTTGTGTGCTCCCCTCCCCCTCTCCTGACTTGACTTTCCCATCAGCAACCCTCATCCCTCTGATAGGGATGGCTACCTCTCCGGGGTGGGGGTGGAGGGGCTTCATCCTAACTTTGCATGGCAGCCCCGACGTGGTCAGCATCCCCTCCCCCTCCCTTGACACTTTGCTCCCAGCAGACGTGAGCACACCTCTCCGCCACAGTGACCTTCGGGATACTTCCCTAGAGAGGATGG
>NW_022111359.1:6339298-6340645 GCF_000313985.2 Echinops telfairi | reverse complement strand
GGACGGACACAGTGGCTACAGCATGAGAACAATTGTGAGGAAGGCGCGGGACGAGACAATGTGTCATTCTCGCTGGGAGGGGGAACAGACTTGAAGGTACCTAACAAACGGACCACCGCCAGAGCCCTGAGCCCTGAGCAGAGTGACTAGCTTTGCCCCCAGACAGAGGGTTGGAAAGCAGATTACTGCCACTCACGAGCCACTGCAGGGAGGGGCACCCCTTGCCTGGGTGTGCCCTGCATGCACTGTGGGATACAAGAGTGTGTGTGCGAGCTCTGGAGGCGGAGTGGGGGATGTGCTGGGCTGCCAATCGCAAGGTCAGCAGTTGGAAACTACTAGCGGCTCAGAGAGAGAGAGAGAGAGGTGGCTTTCGACTCCCAGAACAAGTACTGGGTTCTAGAGCGAGGCCAGATGCCAGCCTACAACGGTGACGTTAGGGACTGGCCGCCGCATCCTGCTTTGTGACCGTTTCTCTTACACTCCACATCCCATTGAAGTGGCCACGTTGGGAAGGCCGCGTCGTGCTGATGGGCTTTCCCAGCCGATGAATTATCCTGTGTTGTAGGGTACAACTAAAAACAAAATAAAAAACCCAAACTCACTGCCATCTCGTCAAATTCGGAGGCATAGTGTCGACCCTAGAGGGCAGGTTAGAACTGCTGCTGTGAGTTTCAGAGGCTGTAACTCTTTCTGGGGGTAGAAAGCCTCATCTTTCTCCTGCAGAGCGACTGTGAGTCTCAACTGCCAACCTTGCGATCAGCGGTCCAACACGTAACCCTCTATGCCACCAGGACTCCTAGGGGACAACAGAGCCAGGGTATTTTTCCTCACTTCCTACGCACGTGAACGTTGGACATTGGAAAAGGGCGGCTGAAGAAGCGCCGACATCCTGGAATGGTGTCGGCAAAGAGCATGGACACACTGCCACCAGAAGGCTCACGTCTGGCCGGGAGTAAGTACCGTCAGGGCGCTCCTTAGAGGCAGGGATGGCGAGACTCTGTCTCACATACATGTCGGCAGAGACCAGTCCCTGGAGAAGGACATTGTGTTTGGTAAAGTGGAGGGGCAGGGGTTCTTGATGAGATGGACGGACACTGTGGCTGCATCGATGGGCTCAAGCCTATGTAGGCTAATTACATATCATAATACCCGAATGATTGACCTCGCACAGAATGAATCCTTTCATGGCTGGCTGGTGTTTACATAAACAATGGGAGCTGGTTGTCAGGGGAAACGTAAAGCAATGATGACTGAGAACGGCAGCCACAGGTTTCCCAGAAAAATATACAGTGAACCCTCGCCACTTCGCGCTTCGACTTCCGCGGCTTCACTCAATCGCGGTTTTTG
>NW_022111359.1:6330567-6339198 GCF_000313985.2 Echinops telfairi | reverse complement strand
AGAGCCTGTCTGTGAAGTCTTCACCAGACAAAGGCACGTCCTCCAGGGGTTAGCACAAGGTCACGGTGGCATCCAAGGGTTTGCAGAGGATTGAAAGCTTAAATCGGACACAAGAGGACAAGAGAAAGCATCCCAGAAACATGACTGGCATCAGATCAGTACGTCACCGTGGCAGGTGGGACCACAGAAACGGGAACGGGGCTATGACTGGGACATGTACATTCTGCTGGAAAGAAGAGTTTACAAGATCAGTCTAAGGTCCTCTGACCAAGGCAGTGAGGGCGTGACTCATGCCTATGCGACCCAGTACCCACCAAGGACATACCTAGGCAAACCCCCTGTTCCTGAATTCTCAACTCACCACCATGGAGTCAATTCTGATTATCAGTGGTAGGACTGCCCCTGTGGGCTTCTGAGGCAGGACCTCTTTACAGAAGCCGAATGCTTCCTCTGTCTCTCAAGGAGAGGCTGGTGGTTTCAAACTACTAACCTTAGCCCAATGCACAACCCAATACACTACATGACCAATGCTCCTTTTGGGGCTGGTCAGAGGGATTGGTAACCCATTTTCGAAAGCATTCAGCTGTAGGACAAGACTGTCCACATTCTTGGTTAATGGTCAGAAGGAAGTCCACATTCACTGCCATCATGTCTATCCTGACCCCATAGGACAAGGCAGAACTGCCCCTGTGGGTTTCCAAGACGTAACTCTTTAAAGGTGTAGAAAGCCCTATCTTTCTCTTGAGGAGTGGCTGGTGGTTTTGAACCACTGACCTTGCGGTTAGCAGCCCAACTTATAACCACCACGCACAAGGGTTCTCACCTAGTTGTAGAGACTTTGGTAAAACGCTTCTCAGCCTAAGTTTCCTCATCTGTGAAAGAGACGGGAGTCCCTGGGTGGGGCAGACTGGTCACAGGCTCAGCTGCTAGTGGAAAGTCCAGAGGGGCAGGTTCACCCAGAGCCTTTGACAACATGAAGGGTCTCATGCCAGTTGGAATTGATCCTACAACCGGTGTGATTTTTCGCTGCCCTTAAGAAACGAAGACCCAGACCCACCCCTGCCAATTCTGACTCACAGTGACCCTATAACAACGGAGTAGGACTCCCCCAGAGGGTTCCAAGGTCAGACATCTTTAAGACTGCTCCATCTCTCTCCTGATAGGTTCAAACCACTGACCTTTGGGTTAGCAGCCAAGCACATGATCTACCATGGCCCCGTAAGCTACCAAGCTGGCCCCCTTGATCTGGTTTATTAGAGATCCCTGTCTGTTGTCATGGGCATAGCAGTTCTTGGAACTCCACAAGAATGGAAGGAAGGAGGGCGGGGAGGGCACACGTCCCAGTTCTCCTAGAGTGAAATGAGGCTGGTCTGGCCAAGGGTGGTGGTGTCACTGAGGTGGCAAGCCCAGGGTGGACGTGGGCTGTTTGGGTGGGGGGACCTCAGGATTTGCTGGGAGGGTCGAAGCATGCAAGGAGTCCAGGGTGTTTGAGTGAATGGACATTTGATTTTATTGAGGAAAGTTGAGAGGCAAAGACAGATCGTTTAAGGTTTCTACAAGTACAATGCAGTGCATGGGGTACAGGCTCCAAGCTCCACTACCCTTCTCAGTGCCCGTCCACGATTCCACCACCATCTGAAATGCACCGCTCCTGAAGCCACCATCCCGTAGGAGAGGATGCTCACAGCGGACATGCTTTTTGTTGTTCTTCCCAGCTGTCTCCAAGTTGGTTTGGTTTCGGGTTTTGGAAAGTTTCTATTCTCCTGGAATCCAGAGTTATGTGGTCTCTGGAAGAGCCAGTGGAACCTTGGTGGCAAAGTGGGTTCTGAGCTGGCCTGCAAACACCAAGGTTCAAATCTACCAGCCAGTCCGAAGGCAAAAGATGAGGCTTTCTGCCCTGAAACTCACAGGGGCCACTTCTCTTCTGCCCTACGGGGTCGCTACGAGTCAGAATGGACTCCACAGGGGTGGGTTTAGGTTTGGGGGGCAGGGGGGAGAGCAGGTGGCATAGTGGGTTAGCATTGGGCTGCAAACCACAAGGCCGGCAGTTCAAATCCATGTTCAACTCTGCAGGAGAAAGAGGAGTGTCTGCTTCTACAAGCATTTGTCTGGGAACCCCTCTAGAGGGTCAGTGGTGGTGGGTTTTAGTGGGAGTTGGAGAGCCCCACCCCCACCCCAAGTCATTATTCTTATTAGATCTTTGGAACTTGAAGTTTTGAGAAACTGGATTTCTTAAAAGTTAAAAAGAAAAGTCAAATAATCGCGTAGTAACTAGCTGTGAGTTCTTTCAAAGAATTATGTGCAGCCAGACACTTCAAGATTTGAAGTTTTATTGTCAGAGTAAACTGTTCTTATTTGGGTTTGCAGTTCAAAACCACCAGCCTCCATAGAAGACAGGGCTTTCTACTCAGTGAACAGAGTCTCAGGAACTCACAGGGGCAGTTTTACCCTGTCCTATCAGCTTGTCGGCATCTCCTCGATGGCAGTGTGTGTGGTCACCCAAACCAAACCAAACTCACTGCCAGCGAGCCGATGCCGACTCACATGACCCTATAGGGCAGGGTAGAACTGCCCTGCCAGTTTCCAAGACCGGAACACTTTACGGGAGTAGAAAGCCTCATCTTTATCGCGCAGAGCGGCTGGCGGTTTCGAACCACTGACCTTGTGATTAGAAGTCCAAGGTGTCAGGGACTCAGAAAGACCCCATTATACAGATGAAAGCACTCGTGGGGAGGTGTTGGGATCTGGGTTGCAGTGGCGCTCCCGTGCTCGTGTTCTGAGAAGGCAAGTCCCTGTCGCCATGTCCCTACACCAGCATTTGACCCCTGCGGCTGGTGCTCTTTAACTCGGAGTTCCCCTCTGCCATCTTGCCGCCTGCCCGCGTGGGCTCGGGAAAGCGTCGCGGAATGTCCCCTTTCCCGACTACCAGGGCAGAGAAAGCCCCGCCGGCCCAAGGACTTTCCTGGAGGAGGACTTCCTGGGTGGCGGTAGGAGTCGAACCGTCGGAACCCAGCTCCCGCAGATTCCTCCCAAAACGGCATTCGCTCGGGTCGCGGCAGGGACGCGCGGGAGGGCCGCCGCGCACGCGCTCTACCCGGTCCACGCCCCCTCGGTCGGCGGGAAAAGGAGGCGGTGGCAGCGGCGGCGGTTAGTGCGCAGGCGCGTGCTTGGCGCGCGGCCGGGCGGGGAGCGCGAGCTGGAGCGCGTCTCCGCGACGGGCTCTGCACGCAGGCGCGCTGCGTACCGAGTCGGCTTGAAAGTGCGCACGCGCGGGAGTTTCCGGCAGAAAGCTGGCGAGCCCGGGCCGGCGCGGGGCCTTGTGGGAGGGCTCAAGGAAGTAAAATGGCGGACCTGGCGAACGAAGGTAGGGGAGGCGCCGTCGGGGGCCAGCTGGTGGGCAGGGGACGGGCGTGGGGAGGCCCAGGGGCTGCAGGCCCGAGAGATGAGCACCCTGACGTGAGGAGCTCTTATCGGCTCTGGGCCAGAGGCCCAGCGGGCCCCGCAACCGCCCCCCATTGCGTCCCCTCAGGCTGGGCTCCCCGGCCCGGCCCATCATCCCCGGCTACCGCGGCCCCCGCCACCGTCCGGCCAGCGGAGGCCGCTGGGGCCGCGGGCGTGAGGCCCTGCCGTCCGGCAGACCCAGCCCGGAGCCGAAGGGGGCGGGAGGTGGAGCCTCAGCGCCCCGGCCTCGGATGTAAATAGACCGGCCTGCTTGTGGGCCCGAGCGCGCCCCGCGCCCTCCGCCGCCCCCTGGCCCTCGGCGACCCCGGCTTCCCCCACCCCGAGCCGACCCCTCCCCAAAGCTAGTGAGCCCAGACCCCGCGCCGCGGTCGGAAGAAGCCCGACGGGTTCCCCACTCCCCCGCTCCCAACGTCCCCCCACTTCCCGCCAGCTCCCCTAGATCCTTCGAGGCGACCAGAGAGCCGAGCCCCATGCCTCCATCATTTAACTGCCCGCCCGCCCCCGCCGCAGGACCTTTTTCATTTAGTCTCTTCCCTGTGCTGCGTTTCCGAGAGAGGCTGGGGATGCCCTGGTCCCCAGAGCAGCAGCCAGTCCCGCCGCTGTCGCCCCAGGTCCCCAGAGGCGTTGATAGCGGGGCAGTGCGGGGAGTTTGTCTGCGGGGAGCGCAAGTCAAGCGGACAGCCACCTGTCCGACTCCGACCCGCCGCCTGCGACGGTCCCTGCTCTTGGAGGGTGTCAGACCAAATGCTCACGATGGTGGTACCCCTGGGGCATACCCGGGTGGGTTTGCCTTCCATGGTAATGCCCAGAGCCTCACCACAGTCCCATGATCACCCCCATCCTCTGGGCGTGGAAACTGAGTGAGGGTGGGTCTGTGGGCCACACGAGCCGGTAAGAAGCAGGATTCCGCACAGCGGGGGTGGGGCTGTCTGGTTCCAGAGCGCCTCCCACCCCCTGCTTGACCATCGGATGTGGAACCTCTGAACTGGGCCTTCCAACAAAGTACGATACAGTTAGGTGCTGTGGTGGTGCCCTGGTCAAGTGCTGGGCTACCAGTGGAAAAGTCGGCAGTTGGAGACCGTCCAGCAGCTCTCTTGGAGGGAGAAAGGCCCGCCAACCTGCTTCTGGAGAGATGGCAACCAAGAAAACCCTCCAGGGCAAGTCATCTGCACCACAGAACAAAAGCCAAATCACGCTCACTGCCAGGGACCACATTGTCACAGCGACCCTCTAAGCTGCCCCTTGGGCTTTCCGAGACTGCAGATCTTTACAGCCTCATCTAGGTCCTTCTGAGGGGCTGGTGGGTTCAAACTGCTAACATTGTGGTTAGCAGCTCAGGGCGTAGTTCGCTGTGCCACCAGTGCACTCCCTTCCCAAACAACAAGACCCAGTTAGAGGCAGAAGGACGATTGGGTAAAAGAAAACCAGTGTGACTTAAACCCCCCTGCTATTGGCTCATTTCCAACCCATAGCAACCTATTATAGAGCTTCTGTAAATGTTTATGGGCGCAGAGAGCCTCTTTCTCCCATGAAGCAGCTGATGAGTTTGAACCACTGACCCTTCAGTTAGTCCAGTGCTTATCTAACATTTCCACCAAGGCCTCATTATAGTCTAGACCCAGATAGTTTCCTGAACTCAAGACTCCTACCCAACAGCCAATTTGACATCTAGCTGGATGTCCAATAGGCTATACTGAAGAGCATGTCCCAAACAAAATACTGACTTTCCTCTCAAAAACCTGCTTCCATCCCATCTGTGGATGACAGATTCATTCCTTCAGTCACCCCCTTACGTGTCCAGCATACTTGGTGACAAGTTGGGCTGCTAACCCCAAGCTGGGCAGTTTGAAGCCACCAGCCTGAGGGAGAAAGGCAAGGCTGCCTGCTTCTGTGGAGACTGACAGCCTTGGGAACCCTAGGGAGCAGTTCTAGTATGTCCTAGAAGGTCTCTATGGGTGGGATTCGATTTGATGGCAGCGGGTTGGGTTTGGATCTGAAACATTTCCTGCTACCACCACTGCTGCTGCTGTGTCTCCAGTCTTCCCACCACAATCTATCCCGCAACTTCTCAGTCCAGAAGCCCGACTAGAGGGGCCCCCTCGCCCCGCCCCTCCCCATTCCCCCCACTCCCGTAAGGTCCTTGCTTCCTTTGCCTCAAACCACTCACGCCCAGATATGCCCCCTGCTGGCTTTCCTACCTCCTACGGTCCAGGGTGGTTGAGGAATTTCTCTGTCCATTTGAAGGTGCACCCATGTGTGTGCCCCCACCGCCCCCCCCTCCGGCCCTGCTCCCCTGGTGGATTTTTACCCCACAGCTCTTGTTGCCCTCTGATGTGCTGTGTCTTCCTGGTCTGAGTGCTCCTGGACTGGATGATGAGCCTGTGAGCCCAGGGGTTTTTATTTTGGGAATCTGTCAAGATCCTTGAGGGAGCCCTTGCAGCTGGACGAGTGCTTGGCACTTGAGTAGGCGCTCGCACGCATCGTTTGTTGGGTGAATTTGAAGTAATAAGTAAGTGGACGAGCCCACCCAAGAGGGGGCCCTCATTGGAACGGAACCCTGTGAGCACAGAGGGGAGATTGTGGATTGCTGCGTCGTCACAGGAATAGGTGTGTAGTGTACACCAGGAATGGCAGCTGTCTGCTGTCCGTCGAGTCACCACTGAGCGGGGAAGTGGGAAGCAAGCATGACAAGCATGACCTGAGGGCCATTCCCAGTGCTCCACTGCTGTTGGGCAGTCTGTACTGAGGCATACTGGGCACCGCAGGGCTTTCAGCACCAGGCTGTGAGTAGCTGTCAAATGGACCCAACGAGGGGCATCAGAAAAGAAAGCTCAGGGGGAAATGCAGTGAAAAGGTGATTCTACTTTCCGAAGCTCCCACAGCACCACAGGGTTTCCTAGGCTGGGGGCGATCAGGGGGCAGAGTGTCAGATCTGTTCTCCTGAGCAGTGTTCGATGGGTTCAATCGCTGACTGCGCAGTCAGCCATGTGCTTAACCATTGCACCATCAAAGCAAAAGCAACCCACTGCCATTGATTCAATCGATACCGACTCAAAGTGGCCTCATAGAGCAGAGTTGAACGGCTCTCTCCAGGCTTCAAGGCTGTATGTTTTCCTGAAGCAGACAGCCTCATCACACTACCACGGAGCAGCTGGTGGGGTCGAACCACCAACCCTTTGATTGGCAGCTGAGCGCTTTCTTTAGCAGCTGCCCCACCAGGACGTGCCCTTCAATGAGTTGGGGAGGGGGTGTGCTCGTGAGCAGGGAAGCGCTCTTCACCAGCATCCTGGTGGCCCTCACTCAAGGATGGTGACCACGTGCTTCCAGCCCTCCTCTGTCATCTCTGGTTTATCATGGCCAGTGGACTGACTGGGAAAGAGATACTAAGGCTGGCCTCGTTAGCTCAGCGTCTTTCTGTTGCCACACGTCAGACTCCTTTGCCCTCCTAATTCCGGCTTGATCCTGCCACGAAGTAGCTGTCGGCCTCTGTTGACAGTAGCAAAGGCTGAGCACGAGGTGCCTGACAGGAGGCTGCTCTACCCTTCTGGACCACCACTGACTAGCTTAGTGGCAGATAGAGAACAGGCTCACTCGCTGGGCTGGGGCAGCCTGCGGTGTGAGGGCCCGCCCTGATAGCCCTCTACAATATGACCAGGGAGCACTTCTCCCCGACTTAAGAAGACAGCCAGATGTCCCCCAAGGAAACCGCCTAGTATAAAATATAAAGTGGTGGTGCAGGCACAAGCTCTGCTCAGAGAGCTGGGTGTGGGTTTGGGCACTGCGTATGGGTTTGGGTGGATCACTCAGACCCTTGATACTCAGTTTCCTTGTCATTCCTCTTGTGGCTGGGAGCCTTTGAAGAGTTAATGCATACGCGTTCCTCAGCTTCTGCCGCAGCCGCTCCAAGTGGCATACTCAATACACAGAAGCTATTTTTAGCTGCCAGGGTAGCAGAGCCGGGTGGCATAAGTGGTTAGCTTGGCTGCTAAAAGGAAGGTTGACAGAATCCACTCATGCGGGAGAAAGGCCTGGCAATCAGTTCCCATCGGGATAACAGCCAAGAGAACCTTATGGGACAGCTCTCCTCTGAAGCACCTGGGCTCACTGTGGTTGGCAAGCCTGGGCGGCCCCAGCAGCAACAACGGTGGGTGCTCAGGTGGCCAGCAGAGCAAAGGGTGAGGAGCTGCTGCAGGCGGTGGGTGCTGGGAGAGGTGCCATGGAAACCAGAGGTGGCAGGGCTAGTAGCCCTCCCAGCTTGTTTGCCTTTTATTTGGTGACCATCTGGCCAGGGTTTTCAGCCTCAGCACTGTTCACCCCCCAAAGCCCACTGCCATCAAGCTGATTCGGACTCATAGTCACCCTGTAGGACAGAGTAGAACTGCCCCGGTGGGTTATTTTGACTAAATCTTAATGGGAGCAGACAGCCTCACTTTTATCCAGCAGAGCAACTGGTGGTTTTGAATGGCTGACCTTGTGGTTAGCAGCCCAACACGTAACCCACTTTGCGGGCCCAATGGACCCCCCAGGATGTTATAAGCACTTAAGTACCCAACTGCTAACCAGAAGGTTTGGTGGTTCAGATTCATTCAGAGGTGCCTCAGAAGAAAGGCCTGGCCATCTATCTTCTGCAGTACAACCATTGAAAAAAGAGATCCACTGTGATACATAGGGTGAGGTGTCATGAGTAGGTGAACTTAGAATGGCACTTGGAGGGAGGGGACACTTTAGTTTCAGAATGAATCGCAGCCTCAGGAATGGCTGGTGGACTCGCCACAGAGCTGGGCTGGCTCGAGTGGAGCTGGTGGTGAGGGCTGGGCAGGGGTAGCTCTCCATGGTACTCACAGCGGTCTGAGACCACCGGGTTGGCGTCACTATGGTTTCTGTGCCTGGTCTGGGCAGCTCTGTGTGCTTTAACTCTGCCCTTCCCAGAGGAGAACCTTCTAGCACAGGCCCCCTTGCTCAGCCCTGGCACTCACTCCATGCTCCGTCTCCCAGGTTGTGCTGCTCCAGGGGCTTGTGGAGGGGAGGAAGACCAGAGTCGGCTGGGGAGGTCGGGGTGGCCGTGGGCATGCCCCACGGCAGCCAGAGTGAAACCACAGGCAGACATCGCTCCCTCACTTCAGGGGCAAGCAGACGGATTTAATGTAGCCCATTTAGAGCTTTGTTTTT